>NC_090447.1:639613088-639928245 GCF_031143425.1 Pleurodeles waltl
GATTTTGCCTGTAAGGATTTTGAGGAAGAATTGACTGGGTCAGGCCTCATGCAAAGGATGGTAATGGGGATTGTGTAATTGTAAACTGTAGATATCCAGGTCTGGCCCAGAGGATCCTTTTGTCACAACGTTTGGCATTCAAGCTGAAGAGTAAGATTGGTATCGTCCCTTTGGGTTTTTTCTATAACCATATGTAGCTGAGTGATGATATTTCAATTAGGAATTTTAACCCAGGGCTGGGTGCCTTACAGCCAAATAGTATGGGTCATGATTTTTCTACCTCCCCAGATCTGGAGAGGGTTGATGCTATGGCCTTCATTACAACCCTGGCGGTAAATCCCGTTTACCGCCGTGCTGAAGGCCGCCAACATGCCCTGGCCGCGGCGGAAATCCGCTACAGGTATTACAACCCACATCTCGTAATCCGCCACAATACAGACACCCACACAAGTCAGCCACACCAAAGCTCAGTGATAAACTGGCGATACCAAAACCTACACCGTCACGCCAACAGAACTACGCCCACACTATCACGTCCCACGAATCAAACCATTGGTGGTACACACCCCCGTGCTCAAAATACACACACATTTACAAAACACAACCACATTGGACAATTCCAAATGCACACAACCGAAACACATACACACACCACAACCACACACCCACAACACTATAAAACACACACCCACATTACCCACAACCCCTGAGAACAATTTTGTTTTGAAGATGCACAGAGAGAGAGAATAGCAAACACATCACAAGCATCCACAGGCACACAACACCATCACTCATACAACATCCACGCACCTCAAAGAACACACACCAACACAATACATCACACAGCACAACAAACCACCTCACACATCACCCACACCACATTATGGCACCCCAAAGACACCCCAGGTTTTCTAAGGAGGAGCTCAGGGTCATGGTGGAGGAAATCATCCGGGTCGAGCCACAGCTTTTCGGATCACAGGTGCAGCAGACCTCCATTGCTAGGAAGATGGAGCTATGGTGGAGAATCATCGACAGGGTCAACGCAGTGGGACAGCAC
Organism: Pleurodeles waltl; assembly: GCF_031143425.1. Lineage (NCBI taxonomy): Eukaryota > Metazoa > Chordata > Amphibia > Caudata > Salamandridae > Pleurodeles > Pleurodeles waltl. The sequence continues at coordinate 639,614,146 of NC_090447.1, forward strand.
CCCAGAACACAGGATGGCATCAGGAAGAGGTGTAACAACCTACGGGGAAAGGTGTGTTCCGTGGTTGCATGACACCAGGAAGCAAGCAGTACAGAGGACTGGCGGTGGACCCCCACCTCCTCCCCACAACTAGCAACATGGGAGGAGCAGGTCTTGGCATTCATGCATCCTGAGGGCCTCGCAGGAGTACCAGGAGCACAGGACTCTGGTAAGGCAAACTTTACTACTACGTCCCCCACCCCACCTGCATTCCATCATATAACCCCACCCTCACCCCATCACTCCAACACCTCACATATGCCCCACCATCACAACCCACCCATCCCAATACCACGCTCTGCATGCAACACCTATGCATGGACCCCCATCACCAAAGCATGTCCAGTACAGATAGCCACCCAGACCCCAAAATCACTAATCACACAAGGGCAAACACAATAATGCAAGCACAGGCGTAGAGGGTAACTCAACCATTGCACAAGATGGCACACACAGATACAATAACTATGCATTTACACCCCAACAGGACCCATACCCAACGTCACCGGACAGGAGGTGCCAGACACATCCGTCCCCCCACAGAAGAGGCCCACAGTGATGACAGCATCTCTGCACGCCTGGATCAAGATGACCAACCCGGTCCATCAGGGACCTCTGACAGTCGGTTCCCCTGCCACAGTCACAAACCACCACTGAACCTCCCCCCTCAGGAAACACCACCACAGCACCCACCCAGTGGGCCCATGCCACTGTCCCCAGGACACATCAATCAGCAGTGTGTCCACCACTACAGGGACCCCAGGCAAACCCACCAACCCAAGACAATCAGGGACCTGGGGTCAGTGCCAGTGGGCATACGGTTCAGGGGAAAGAGGCACAGGATAACAGGGAAACTGGGAGGACTGCTGTGCGACAGGGGGAGGACAGGCCCAGGGAACCCACTCTCCACTAGGCACTCTCCAACATCATGGGAGCATACCACCATTCCCAGTAGACCATGGGCACGGTACTGGCCACGTTTCAGGAGACCCAGCGGCTGCAGGAGGAACACTACCTAGGGATCAGAGAGGACTTGAATCTCATTAAAACCACCCTGGTTACCATTGCAGGGGTGCTGGCAGACATGGCCAACACCATGAGGGACACAGTGGCACACAAACGGGCCCCTGACACTTGCCTGAACAATGAACATCCCTCCACCTCCGCCGGCGCTAGTGAACAGGAGGTCCCGCCACAGGACCAACAGGCCACCAGCACCCCACCCCCTGCAGAAGAAGAACCACCCCACAAATGGTCCCTGAGATCCAGGAACAAGACAGAGAACATTGCCAAGACCCCGGCCAGGAAATAACACTCTCCTGATTGTCAACCTTGTGTCCCACTTTGTCACCCTGACAACTTTGAGCTGCGATTACTCCACTTCCTATGCCCCATGGACAATGCACCTGTGATACCAAAAGACTTGACTCTACCATGGACATTCCTCCACCATCACCCCAGCCCATTGCACAGGCCCCTCCACTTATTAGCACAAAATAAACACCCTTGAATCACAAATCAATCTGGAGTCAGTCTGTACTTTCACAAATGTGTAATTGCAACCTCTCGGAAATATAGCAATGTCAATGTTCATGTCCACATACCAATGTTCAACAGTTGTTGGGCAGCAGTAAACATAGCAGAAGGCGGAAAGTGTGACCAAGATCGGTGAAATGTAACGCCAAATTGACATGTCATGGTCCATACACAGAGATTAAAAGGCAGATTCAGGCAATGTCCAACAGTAGTATGATATGAGAGGAGCAGTGCCAGTCTCTTACCTGTGTCTCACTGGAAGTATTGCATGATGATGTTGTTTCAGTTGTCTATATCTTCTTCTTCTGCCTCCTCCTCTTCACTGTCCACAGGCTCCACAGCTGCCACAAGACCAACATCAGGCCCATCCTCCTGCAGAAAAGGTACCTGGCATCGCAAAGCCAGGTTGTGCGACATATAGCATGCAATGATGATCTGGCACACCTTCTTTGGTGAGTAGTATAGGGAGCCACCTATCAGATGGAGGCACCGGAATCTGGCCTTCAGGAGGCCGAAGGTGCGCTCTGTTATCCTCCTAATTCGCCCATGTGCCTCATTGTAGCATTCCTCTGCCCTTGTCCTGGGATTCCTCACTGAGGTCAGTAGCCATGACATGTTGGGGTAACCAGAGTCACCTGCAAATATCGAGGGACAACTGTTAGACATACTCCAACCCTTAGGGACTCTCCCATACCCAGACACCTATGTCAACTGTGTTGGGACCTTGCGCTCACCTATTAGCCACACACAGTGCCTCTGGAGTTGCCCCATCACATAAGGGATTCTGCTATTCCTCAAAATGTAAGCATTCTGCACTGAGCCAGGATACTTGTCATTCTCATGGGAGATGTACTGGTCTGCCAAACACATCCATCTGCACATTCATAGAATGGTAGCTTTTGCGGTTTCTGTGCACCTGTTCATTCCTGCAAGGGGGGACAAATGCCACATGTGTACCATCAGTGGCACCAATGATGTTGGGGATATGTCCCAGGGCATAGAAGTCACCTTTCACTGTGGGCAAATCCTCCACCTGAGGGAAAACGATGTAGCTGTGCATGTGTTTCAGCAGGGAAGACAACACTCTGGACAACACGTTAGAGAACATCGGCTGTGACATCTCTGATGCCATGGCCACTGTTGTTTGAAAGGACCCACTGGCCAGGAAATGGAGTACTGACAGGACCTGCACTAGAGGGGGTATTCCTCTGGGATGGCGGATAGCTGACATCAGGTCTGGCTACAACTGGGCACACAGTTCATGGATTGGGGCACGATCAAGTCTGTAGGTGATAATGATGTGTCTATCTTCCATTGTCAACAGGTCCACCAGGGGTCTGTATACCAGAGGATGACGCCATCTCATTACCTGGCCCAGCGGAAGTGCCCTATGGGGGAGAAGGGTGAGCAGAGGGTCATATACCACATAGGTTTCACAAGGGTGTTTAGAACAATTTTGATGTAATCGGTGTGTGGCACCGCCTGTCCGTATTCCTGCCCAAAAGTGCTTTGATGCAGTTAGTTGCCCTGCCGTGTGCCCCCCTGAAATGGCGGCTGCCTGACCTGTAACAAGGGACAAGGGGAAATGAGGTAACTGCGCTGGCATTGTGCAGCGTCGCGGTAGGCGGTCGAAGACCGCCGCGCGATTCAGCATTGGTTATCATTGGTCCCTATGGGTTCCAGGAGCCAATGACAATGTACGCAGGCTGTCACGGTATGCGCCGCCGTGGACATGACCGCCATTTTCTATCTGTTCACTCACTTGATACCTGACCTTCAACAGGAGAGGACCTACCCTGCAAGTGCTGCTGTGACCTGAGTCTGGAAGCGACAATGGCTACAGTGTCTGGGGAAAAGGCCCCTGCCTTCAACGTGGAGGAGTTGGACAAGCTGGTGGCTGGGGTCCTCCCCCCGTACACACCACTCTACGGTCCTCCAGACAAACAGGTGAGTACACTGTGAGCATGATGCATGGCACATGAATGTATGGAGTGGTGTGGATGGAAGATGCAGGGGGGGCAGAGGCCAGCATGTGAGGATGGTGAGTGTATGTTTTTCAGGGCCAGGGTGGGAGGTTTGTGGCCAATGAGTAAGAAGAACCGGATGGGTGAGTAACATCCATTCTTACTTCACTTTTCCTCTAGATCAGCCCCCACCAGAAGAAGGGTATTTGGCATGCCATCACCAAGGAAGTGCGGACCCTGGGGGTCTGCAATTGATGGAGCACCCACTGCCACAAAAGATGGGAGGTCATGCGCCCCTGTACCAAGAAGACGGCAGAGGCCCAGCTGGGGATGGATTCCCAATGTGGAAGGGGTGCCAGTCGCACCATGACCCCCCTGATGTACCGGATCCTGGCGGTGACACATCCTGAATTGGATGGGCGCTTGAGGGCATCACAGCAGCCACAAGGGAGTGAGAAAAGTCTCATTCAGCTGACTCTGCGCGCATTATGAGGTGTCTGGGTGGGGAAAGTGGGCTGTGGGTTCCCCTAGGCCAGAGCAAACGCGACAAGGTAGATCCACTGTTTGGCAGGCTCAGTGGCACTCCAAACCCAAAAGGGGTAGTGGCCCTCTACACTTAGTCAGGACCCTGTGGGTTCCAGCTGTGCATCAAATGGGTCTAGACATGGGCATGTGTTTTCCCCTGAACTGTTAGTGCATGGGCTAGTGCATAGGGCTGCTCCCTGTGTGTTGTGGCCGCCAACGGTAGTGGTGTTGCAGGCATTGACCATGTGTCTCTTCTGTCTTTCCTCCCCTTTTTGTTTTGTCACCCTGAACTTGTGTGCATTAGCATCATCTGGCGGAGGAGCACTGGCACCGGAGCAGGAGGGAGCTGCAACCCACATGGCCCCGGATGGTGAATTTATGGAGTCTGAAGGCACCAGTGGGACGGAGGGCGCAGGGAGCTCCACGACGGGGACAGGAGGAGACACCAGCGACAGTGACTCCTCCTCTGATGGGAGCTCCCTTGCGGGGGTGGGCACCTCAGTGCCCACCGCATCAACAGGTACAGCTGCAACCCCCCCTACCAGCACCGCCCTCCCAGCAGCCCCTTAGCATGGTTCCCGTGCCCGCTCACCCAGGAGGGTGGGCATCTCCTCCCCAGGCACCTCAGGCCCTGCCCCAGTCAGCCCTGCTGCCCTCAGTGAGGAGGCTATTGACCTCCTGAGATCCCTCACTGCTGGGCAATCAACCATTTTGAATGCCATCCAGGGTGTTGAGAGGCATTTGCAGCAAACAAATGCATACATGGAGGGCATTCATTCTGGCGTGGCAGCCTAACAGAGAGCATTTCAGGCTCTGGCCTCAGCACTGATGGCAGCCATTGTCCCTGTGTCCAGCCTCCCCCCTCCAACTTCCACTACCCAGACCAAATCACTTCTACCTCAGCCTATCCCAAGCACGCCATCAGAACATCAACACACAAGAGTGGACATGGCAACCATAAGCACCACACATCCCACAGGAACTTACACAAGCACCATACCCATGCAGACACGCCAACATCCACTGCCTCCACTGTGTCCCCCTCCTCCATCCGAGTCTCATCTCCACTCACACCTGCATGCACTACATTCCCAGCCACTACCTCCATCACCAGCACGCCCATCACCAAACACTGCTCACGTGCAATCACAACCCCCACTACCATTTACATGTCCCCTGTGTCCTCTCCCAGTGTGTCTGTTAGCCCTCCTCCCAAAGTACACAAATGCAGGCACACACCCACTCAAAAGCCATCCACCTCACAACAGCCTCCAGCCCATGCACCTTCACCCAAACTCATCAGACGTACACCTCCTAAACCACTACTTCTTCCCCCACTCCCAAACCCCCTCCATCTTTCTGTCCCAGTGTGTCTAAAAAACTTTTCCTGACTAACATTGACCTCTTCCCTACACCTCCCCCGTCCTTCCCCTAGGGCCAGGATGTCTAAATCCCTGCCCAGCACCTCAGCTACCAAATCCTCCAGCACTGTGGTCCCTGCAAGTCCAGTAACATCGTGGGGGCACCCATCAGGGCTGCCAGTGTGCCACCTAGCGAGGCCAAGGATCACCCTATTCCACCACTTGCCAAGGTGAAGAAGGGGCCCACATGCCATAGGGAAAAGCCACACCAACCACCCAGCAAGGCCTCCTCCAAGACAAAAGGGGACAGTGCCCAGGTCCCTGCTGCGACTTCCAAGGTGGGGAAGGGACACAAGGCTAAAGGGCATGGAGCCTCCGGCTGAGGGACTGGTGTCACCCCTTCTGCCAAAAAGAACAGCAAACTCTACGGCCACCTGCACTGCATCCTACATGGCCACCTGCACGTCTGCTGCCTCAGCAACAGTCCCCAGCATCATCCCCAGTGGGCAGCTGTCCGAGGCTGCAGGAGACGTTCTGCTGTCTCCCTCCACAGGTGCTGACACATGCACCACCGGCAGCATCTCCGCCACAGACACCGCCGCAACCACCGCCACCTGCCACGCGACATGCACAGACAGTGCCATCACAGCCGACATGGGCAACATTCCCAGTGGGCAGCCGTCCGAGGCTGCAGGAGACGTCCAGGACCCTGCACAGAGTACAAGAAGCACCACAACCAGCACTGTTAGTACCAGCAGTTGTCAGGCAAAGTCGCAGCAGGGTGGAGTGTGTCTCTGACTCCATGGAGTATCATGCTACTTGTTCCCAGGAAATCTTGTGGTACACACACCCAGGTGAGGGAATGGGAACTGCCACACAGCATGTGCAGCACTCTGGGTACCATGCCCACTCCAGAACCAGTGGAGAGATGCATCCACTCACCCAGTCCTTGGCAGGATGAAGCACTCTGGGCACCATGCCCCCTCCAGAACCAGTGGAGAACAGCATCCACTCACCCAGTTCTTGGCAGGATGAAGCACTCTGGGCACAAAGTCCCCTCCAGAACCAGTGGAGAACAGCATCCACTCACCCAGTCCTTGGCAGTATGAAGCACTCTGGGCACAAAGCCCCCTCCAGAACCAGTGGAGAACAGCATCCACTCGCCCAGTCCTTGGCAGGATGAAGCACTCTGGGCACAAAGCCCCCTCCAGAACCAATGGAGAACAGCATCCACTCACCCAGTCCTTGGCAGGATGAAGCACTCTGAGCACCATGCCCCCTCCAGAACCAGTGGAGAACAGCATCCACTCACCCAGTCCTTGGCAGGATGAAGCACTCTGGGCACAAAGCCCCCTCCAGAACCAGTGGAGAGATACATCCAGTCACCCAGTCCTTGGCAGGATGAAGCACTCTGGGCACCATGCCCCCTCCAGAACCAGTGGAGAACAGCATCCACTCACCCAGTACTTGGCAGGATGAAGCACTCAGGGCACCATGCCCCCTCCAGAACCAGTGGAGAAAAGCATCCACTAGAGAGACTCTGGCTTTGCACTCCCCAGGACCAAGCAGTGGGCAACCCACCCACTTGAGAGACTTGTGAGACTGTGGCTTTGCACTCCCCAGGAGCAATCAGTGGGCAACCCACCCACTTGAGAGACTTGAGAGACTGTGGCTTTGCACTCCCCAGGAGCAATCAGTAGGCAACCCACCCACTTGAGAGACTTGTGAGACTGTGGCTTTGCACTCCCCAGGACCAATCAGTGGGCAAACCACCCACTTGAGAGACTTGAGAGACTGTGGCTTTGCACTCCCCAGGAGCAATCTGTGGGCATGGAGCCCCCTCGTGGAGCAGTGGCATTGTCCCATCATCCAGCTGAGGTGCCCCTCCTCCCCTTCCCCCTGAGGTGCCTGTTTATTTTAAAACTGATGCCCCAGCAGTGTTCTCTCTGTTTAGAGGCAGGTATCATGTGTGGGCTTCACCTATGCATTTTGGGACCACTGGTCCACGGACAATGATTGGAACACTTCCCGGGCTTATGTAGTTGCTGTGCATATTTGTATATAATGATGTATTACAGACCTGTTTCCCTATCTGAATTTTCGATGTTTACACTTGTTACAATCATGTCCTTTTGTCCTTGCGTTCTTCCAGGGGGTTATTGGATGTAACTGTAATATTGATGCATGTATTTGTGTGTATGGGGTTGTTGGTGAAGGTGGGGGTGGGGGTGCTGCCTGTTGCATGTGTGTGCCACTCACTTTTTCCTCCCCCCTCCCCTGTGTGGCAGGTGCAGTACTCACCGTGGTCGCCGCCACCGTCTTTGCTGCTCCTGGTTGAAGAGGAGGTAAACCAACATTGGTAGCACCTGTAACTCGGGCTCCATGGCATCCTGGTTCCTCGTAGGGTGTCGAGAGGTGAGTGGTTTCCGTTCCAAGTACTGTTTCCGCTGTGCTTTTGATGGCGTTGGAACCGCCCAGGAAAAGGTGGCGGATTGGTGCCTTGTAATACAGTGGGCGGTACATTGTCCTCCGCCTGTCTGTTGGTGGTTACCGCCTCAGTGTTTGTTTCTACCACCGTGGCGGTCGGAGTGTTAAAGTGGCTGTCTCTGTTGGCGGTTTCCGCCATGGTCGTAAATCCATTTTTTTTGCCGCCGGCCTGTTGGCGGTATTACCGCTGCTTTAACACCGACCGCCAGGGCTGTAATGAGGGCCTATGTCTAGAGACACGAATAGGGGGTGATAGAATTTCCTTCAGATGCCCTGATCACTGAAGGTAGGGATGGTTCACATGTGAAGTGTTGCCTTATTTCATGGAATGTTGCAGGGTATGATTCTAAGCTTTTGGACAGCAATTGGCTAACGTTTGTGGCACACTATGACTTCATCTTACTTCAAGAGACCTGGTCGGATGGGCTGGCCAAGTGGGATGGTTTCCAAAGATTTTCAGTCCTGGCTGTCAGGTTTCAAGGTGGTCGCCCTAAAGTCAACCTAATTAGATTTTCCAAAACAGCGAGAGTCTTTCAAATTACCTGTAAACATCAGGGCTTTTTAATCACCTGGGTAGTTTTCTCAAATAATTTTAATGTTGTATTGATTAACTTCTACAATGCTGTTTGGGGCTCTGGTTGCCAAATTGAGGTCCTTTTTTCTGTTTTGCAAAAATTGAAGTGTAGATTGGAGGGTTTGGGCTGGATTTCTGTGCTGTGTTGTCAGGGGATTTTAATGCCAAACTAGGGAGTTACAGTACTATAAGATGCACTCAGCCGAGGGATCACACAATGTGAGGGATGGGGCTCTGATCAAGGGCCTAAGGAGTTTGGGTCTTTTGAACATCTGCGACCTGGAAGTAGTGGGTACACTTCAGGACCCTACTTTTGTAGGTAGGGGCTAGGAACAACAATTGACTATATTTTTGTGTCCCCACCTATAAGGAACATGGTCAAGGATGGTGAAGTAGTAGTGTAGCTTTTTAGTGACCATAATCCCATCAGGATTTATTTTAATTTTCCTGAGACAATGCGGAAATCGTTGTCGGGTGGGCCAGTCTTGGTAAGACCCAAAGATCAGGGTAGACGACTTGGCTGCTGGAAACAGGTTAACATTCAGCAAGTAACAGAGAAGGTGGTGGGTAAAAATGTAAACATGATTTTAGGTACTCTCTTGGCTGACTCCTCCAATCCAGGGGAAGTCATGGATGCCATATTCAAAGTTAACAAAGCTATCAAAGAATGGATGATCGCAGCTGTCAAGCCTCTGTTTAAGCAACAGGGTGATTGGTTCAGTAAGCCCTGTTATAAGGCTAAGAAATCTCTGAGGAAGGCATTAAAGGAACAACCAAGAGACACCGTTCTTGTAAGAGATGCGAGGGCCCACTATAAATCGGTGATAAGGGCCAGGAAACAATAGCTTAAGGAGCGGGCCTGGGAGGATTTGGAACATGCATCAATATATAAGAAACCAGGCCTGTTCTGAAAGGTGGTCAACAGGGGCTCTTTTGAGATGGAAACCTCTGAGGGTTTGGGTTGCAATATTGCCCCTGAGTCTTGGGTGGCCCACTTCTGTGGGATCTTTTTGGGGGGCCTCATAGGGGACCTAAAGGGAAATCGGCATGGACCCTCCCCAGACTTAGCCATTAGATTTAACCTGGAGGAGGTACAGGAGGCGCTGCAACACAGAGCCATAAAGCCCCTGGCCCCGATACTATCCCTATGGATATATACAAATATTGCCCACATCTCTGGGCACCTATTTTTCTGAATGTCCTCAATGCAGCGGTTAGAGTAGGAATCCCATCTACTTGGAGATCAGCATGTATAGTACCTGTTATTAAAAAGGGCAATCGTAATGACCTGAAGTCGTACTGTCCGATCTCATTACTTGATTCCTCAGCAAAAATTCTGAGTCGGATTATTTTAAGACGTATTGAGGACTGAATGTCTGAAAAAACAATCTTGAGTAGGTTTCAGTACCGCTTTAGGGAAGGGTTAGGCACCCTAGAGCAGTGCCTAAACCTGCTTATGTTGATTGGCAAATATATACAAGCTAAGAGGGATACCCTGTATCTTGCCTTTATGGATTTAAGCTGTGCCTTTTCTAAGGTTAATTGCAGGAAGCTCTGGGATAGGCTAATCCAGTTGGGCATGGATTCCCACATTGTGAGCTGCTTTGTTATCTCCACTCAGGAACTAGTGCAAATGTGAGGGTTGGGCAGCTTGGGGAAAGCTCGGAAATGTTTGAACTAAATAGGGGGGTGCGACAGGGGTGTGTCTTGGCCCCTACCCTTTTTTTGTTATATGCAAATGGGCTGTATGATTTTTTAGTTGAAAGATGCAAGGACGCTCCTAAAATCAATGGCAAAAGTATCCCAGTACTGATTTATGCGGACAATGCAGTTCTTATGGCCCGCACCATGAATGACTACGTGAGTCAGTCAAAGCTTATGAAATTTTTATGTCAGCCTTAGACTTAGAGAGAAACTGCCTCAAATCACATTTTATGGTTTATGGAAAGCCATTGAGTAGGGTGGGTGCGCTGAAAATAAAGGAGCAGGTAATTGGAAAAGTACAGAATTTCCATTACCTAGGGGTGAACTTTGATGATAAGGGCACCTGGAAACCATGTATCTCTAAGAGAGGGAGGCTTTTCAACTCTAATGTAGGCACCACGTTTGAGGTTGCTGCCAGGAAGGGCAATAAACCTATTCAGCCCTTGTTTAAGGTCTATAGGCGTAAATGCCTTCCAGTTCTGATGTATGGGGCCACACTTTGGGGCTATATGGATTGAGGAAAATTGTTTTTGTAGAAGGTTACTAGGGGTGGGCGAAAATATTCCTGGGTTTTGCTTGCATGTTGAGTTGGATTTGGATTTTATAGAAGATGCGTTAAAATAGTTCCACTTTTATTGTGGATTTCAATTTGGACTAATGAGTTTGCGTCCCTCAACTGGGAAGTCCTGCGGGATTGCTTGCTATGCGATAATGCTAAGGAAATTCCCTGGTTGGGCTATGTAAGAAAGGTAGCCAGTGTATTGGGGCCTTCAGATATTTCTAATGCACCAGACGGTTTAACCAGCTCGGACAAACTCGTGGGTGAAGGAAAACTTCCTAAAATTCTTAGGGGCCAAGAGAGAGGAGGTAGAGCTAAGGAAAAAATCAGTGAGGGACTTTATTATGATAAAGATGGGGGTGGGCCCAGAGACCTACCCCTTGGAGGTTAAAAAGGACCCTCATTACGTGATTCCGTTTGGGAGTAATTGGAAGCAATTTGTGTTTCCTGTTAGATACGTTTGACCAAAATTCCATAAAATTGTGTCCGTGTAATGGTGTATCCCCACAGACCTTAATTCATTTTATTATGTTTGTGAGTTTTATGCACCTTTTGGGAAACGCTACTTAGTCCCCCTTTTGAGGGACATGGGTTTTGTGCAATACCGCCCAGCCTTTATATGGTTGTATATGACTTCTGATACATGGGTGTGGCAAGGGATAGGCTCCTTTTTAAAGGGAGCTATAACATGGCGTAATAGTGTTAACTTTTAACTTTTGTTAGTGTTTATATACATTTTTATTCTTTTATGGGACCATCAATTGAGTACTGTAATTTTGAATGTAATTGTCTTTTTAATTGTTTTTTAAAAATAATTGGGGGTTATGAGGTTTGAGAGATATGTGATGTGTTGTTTATTTATATGTTTTTATGATTGAAAATGTTCTAACCGAATAAAGTGATTTGATTGAATTTAAAATAATAAATAAATAAAAATAAATAAAAAATGAAATAAATAACTGTAATTTTTTTTCAATCTCAAATTAAGACAAAAATAATAATAAAACATTAATAAATTAATGTATTATTATTATTATTATTATTATATAAAAAAAAGTTTGTGAAACTAATTATTAAGTAAAATAACAAAAAAAAAGAAAAATGCAATTGCTGATGTACTAGGGAAAGGGGACAACCATGAAAAACCACTGGGATTTGGGAGGCAAGGAGTGGTGCAGGGGAAAAATACCAAAAAAGTATATAATACAGTATAAAACACTGTTCATACAGTACATTTAGTAATGATCATTGAGCTGCTAGGCCTTAAGCACAACACTCAAAATAGCTGCCAGCTACATGGTCAAACAACATCCAGCAAGGAGGCATGGCCACAACAAAGAAGAACACATGCAGGCCCACTGACTGCCTACACAAAATTTCTGCTAGACACATGGTCAAACAGCATTGACCAGCAAGGAGGCATGGCCACAACAAAGTAGAACACATGTAAGACCTTAATCAAGCACACTGGTTGCTTATATAAAATGGCTGCCAGCGACATGTTTAAAGGACCAGCAAGGAGGCATGGCCACAACAAAGAACACATGCAAGGCCTAAAAAAAAAAGCACACTGTCTATCTACATAAAATAGTCACCAGCTACATGATCAAACAGCAACAACCAGCAAGGAGGCATGGCCACAACAAAGAACACATGCAGGCCTAAAAGCACACTGGCTGCCTAAACAAAATGGCCACATGGTCAAACAGCAACAACCAGCAAAGAGGTGCAATGGATCCTATTTAGTTTTATTGGGAATCAGGAGTTTGTTTAGCCTTCTGGCTTGCCGGCCTGTGCCCCCGTCTTCTAGTGACTTTCAACCTACTTAGCCTGCTCTGTTTTAACATATTTATATAATTTTTTCTTCCAAGATGGCTGCTATGTTTATAGTTAGGAAGATGTTCTGATTTCACTCTGTGAAGGCGTCACTGTCAGCATAAAAGATAAGTGATATACGTAGGTATTCACATCCTGTTCCTTTCCCAGTTACGTGTGACAGGAACATAATGTACTTTTGGAGGGAATTGCTAATATGATTTCCCCCCATGCATGCCTTCTTATCTATTGTTTGGGAACATACCTGCCTCTGGTGTCCTACAAGATCTGTATAAATACATCTCACACAGACAAGGTTGTCAGAGGGATTCTTACCAGATGCCATCAACGCTATCTATGCTACACGTCGTATTTATGCAGACCGAGTCTTCGTGTCCCCAGGGAGTCTAATCTAGAGACCCTATTCCAAGGTAACAAGGGTTGTGGGGCTTTTCTCATACACATGGTACTGGCAGATTAGGTTTACCACACCTATCTCTCTTTAGCTTAGAGATTAAGGGCCACATGTACGAAGCATTTTGCACGTCGCAAACGGCGAATCAGGCCGTTTGTGACATGCAAAATGCAATTTGGGAAGTACAGACACATTTTTGCTATTCGGTAATCGATTTACCAAATCGCAAAAAGGTTTTGCGAGTCACAATTAGGAAGAGGTGTTCCCTTCCTAATTGTAAGTGGCAGTCCCATGTATGATTGTTTTGTGACAGCAAATGCGGTCGCAAAAAAATCGTAGTTAGCACCAGTTTCAAACTGGTGCTAACCCATTTCCAAACGGGAAGGGTCCTCATGGGACCCCTTCTGCTTTGTGAATGGCAGTGAAAATGTTTTTTCAGAGGAGGCAGTGGTCATAAGGACCACTGCCTGCTCTGAAAAAAATTAAAAGAAAACTTGTCATTTTTTGTTTTTGAAATGCATCTCGTTTTCCTTTAAGAAAAACGGGCTGCATTTAAAAAAAAAACTGCTTTATTTAAAAGCAGTCACAGACATGGTGGTCTGCTGTCTCCAGCAGGCCACCATTCCTTTGAGGGCGGCCATTCCCAATGGGGTCGCAAATTGTAACCTACCTCATGAATATTCATGAGGTAGGTCATTTGCGACCCCTTTGGGAATCACAAACAGTATCATTGACAGTGTTGGACATTAGCTTTTGCGACTCGCTAATTGCGAGTCGCTCTGACTCGCAATTTGTGAGTCGCAAAACCTGTATTTTGTACATGTAGCCCTTGGTTCTCCATGCTAGGGTATTAGGGTCTATTTCACATCTCAACAAAAATCACATTTAGGACTATAATTGACAATACATAAAAGGACCCCTGGCCGCGCGGTATGGGGAACAAAGGCAATTTGTGGTCTCTGGTAAACACTCTCACACGCTGGCCAGACAAAGGAGGCATTAGTACAGAAGTAAAAAACAGCATGAAGTCAGCAATTCCAAACATGAACAAGAAATGAGCTAAACAAGTACATTTTACAACAACAGAGATCATACAAAGGCATCAAATATATTATCCCACCATACACTGTTTGCAGTAAAAAACATGAAATACCACCAAGCATTTTGACACTATTTAATACAATGCCATATATGGTTGAAACTATGTTTTTGGTCAAAAGACACCACACGCAGTTGTTTCATTATGCACCCATGACTAGTACTGGGCCTACAGCTGGAAGGCCTGTTCCATTAGCTGACTAGGCAACATAACATTGTGAATTAAATGAATATTGCAAATTTACAAAAAATAGAGAAAATGTACTGAACTTTGAAACATTTTTCGTTTAACAAAGAAAAATTACAAGTAAAACAATAACTAGGCTCCTAATGAAACTGCAGGCCGCCCACCTCAATAAATTTTAAACATCAAATAAAAGTACAGATAAATCCTGGTGCATGCCCTCTCAAACAAAAAATTTGTACACCACCCTTATTGAACTTACTTGTGAAATCTCAAATACAACAAAGTCCTTAAATCCAGTGATGTATCCATGAGACAAAAAGAGTGATCCTTCCAGCTCAAAATCCAAGTGAAATGCTACTAACAGATGGACAAAGCACTGGGAGGAGCCTATTGAACAGGAACAGGAAGTTAAAGTCTTTGGGGTACTTCCTTTTGTTTAAAAAAAAGTAAATTAACAAAGTTCTTGCACAAAAAAAAGCCAACACCAATGGTTCATTAGAGAAGGTTTTAAACTCAAAATTGTCTTTTTGAGGAGATTTCGCTGCTAGAGCTTCTCCAGCTTCAAGCGCGGTTGATCGCGCTCACCCGTGCTCGCCTACATCACCAAAAGAAGTGCTCAAATTAGCTTGCGCAGCCACAAAATCTTGCTGGAACTCACAGGTGGGTAGAAAATCTCATTCATGCTCGCAAGTGACTGGCACGTCTCTTGTTGCGCTTCCCACATGGTGAAATTACATCCAGCAAGCGCCAAAGAGAAAAAAGCTCAGTTCCATTGCAGAGTCCAGAGTCTATTGGTAATGTTGCATTCTCCGCGGAATGCGGAGTTGCCGATTTCTGCAAACTCTGTGAGCAGAGCGCAGTTTTTCACCCATGCTAAATCACAAATAAGTTAACTTCATTGAAGCTATTGGGTGTAAATGAAACCAAATTTCTACTTTTTTGGCAGGGGCAGTATGATTGATTACATCTTTGTTTCTCTTATTCTCCTCTCGATTACTGAGTCAGGGGTACAGTGGAGAAATGTGCTAGTATACAGAACCCTAATATTCCTACGTTTAGATTTCTAAAGCGAGAACCATTACCCTTATCATGGGTCCTGTGAGTATTATGGTGGCAGATAATGGGCTTCGACATAAGTTGTGGGCCATAGATACTGACTCTGTGCTGAAATGCTTGATTAACGCTAACTTATCGATGTTCATTGATAAGCTACTGATCAAACCTATGGTACATGGGGACTTAGTTAATGCATTTACCAGGTTGGGGGAATTATTAAAAAAACTCCTTTTGGTCCCCTTTGCCTCTGTTCAAAACCTGAAGCCAAACATGGTTCAATTGTCTTTGTGCTGCTTTTAACAGGCACTGAAGGTCTGCTCTTAATAAAGTCCTCAGGAACAGGATTGCTATTGTCAAATATAAACTGGCGCTCAATATAGGGAAGCAAGAAATCAAAGTGGATAACTTGAATTAAATAATTATTACCTGCTTTAAGACAGACATAAGAGGCTTTTGGAAAATAGTTAACTTTGGTTACCCACTTACCTATTGTTGTTTTTTCTGCTAACAAGGGGGTATCAATTTTAAATCCATTTATAGGCTTAATCCTGAAGATTTAATTCATGACAAGAGTCTCCTTAGAAGTACCACCCTTAAAATCTCTTTTAACCTTGATGAAGTTCATCAAGCCATTATTCAAAGTCCTGGAAATAAGGTTCTGAGGCCAGACGGTGTTCCAATAAATCTGTAGAATGCCATTTTGTTTTGGCAATTTTAACACCTGCTCACAGCAGGCGTTGAAAGGGGGCACACCATTATTTATAAAGGGCCCTTATGTACTGATCAGGGTCAGTGCCAAAATTGTGACGCTAACCCTGAACAGTGTTTCAATAGCCTCAAAGATTCTAATGCTATTTCCCCCTACCTTGTGCCATGGTTTGCCGTATTTTATTTATGGCGCTCACATGGTGGTGGTAGTGGGGCGCTAAAGGGCAAAATGAAGTTGGCACTGCACTTTTCTTAAATCTGTCACTTTCCTATTAAATTAATCATTTACTAAACTTGTAATGATGAAATTGAATTGTACTCTTCTTATTCTATGTATTTTTTTCATTGTATGTATTATTTATTGTACTTTTATGGCAAATTTTAATTAGCTGAATAACATTTTTTTTCTTTACTTACTTACTTATATCACCCACTAACAGGAAAGATTATTAAATTAAATCACTGTAGCAACTATGAGATCAAATCTTTCAATTATTTTATTAAATGCATGTGTGGTCTAGAATATGTGGGGAAGCAACATAGAAAGTGAGCTTAAGGTAGACAAAACACCAATCCTACACATGCATGAACAATCTAAAATCCCATGTGATTTGTTTTTTAAATAGACACAAAATAAATTAAATGCACATTTCAAAATATGGAAAAAGGGAAAATAACCGGCATGAGGAACAGGCCGAAACATACAATTATAGAAAAGAGAAATACCTTGGATCAATATGCTTACCATGTAACCAGACGAGAACAATGAGAGAATTGAAAAGAAATGCTTTCTGTGAAATTTGATGAACATTTAACTGAGATGAACTACAAAAAATGTGCTTTTACCTGGATTCCAAGCAGGATTGTGGTGGCCTCAGACAATTTGAAACCAATCTACATCCATCCAAAATACTTTCCATGTTGATAAGTTTAACACACTATACCTGCAGGCCCTAATTCAGACAACCATAATTTAGTCTTTCCTCCTACATACCACTCCCACTTTGGCAGTTTGCCTAATCTAAAGCAAATGAGACATACTCACTGTAGGAGGCTGGCCTGGTTTGTAGTGGGTACCTTGGGTACTTACACCTTATACCAGGTCCAGTTATCCCTTATTAGTGAAATGTAGTAGTGTTCTAGCAGCGTAGGCTGATAGAGGTAGCTGTAGCACAGCAGCTTAGGTTGAACTAGGAGACATGCAAAGCTCCTCCGCTATAGTGACACAGCACTTATACACAAGTAAAGACAATATGCAGTGTTACCAAAAATAAAGGTAGTTTATTTGGGTGACTTATTACCAAAAATATCTTAGAGGCAATACTCCTTCTGGAGGTAAGTATTATGCACAATATATACACTAGACACCAAAATAAGGTAAGTAATTAGACATGGGATAGAGCAAACAATAGGAAATGCTTTAGAATGCAATAGGAGAAAATAGGTCTAGGGGCAACACAAACCATATACTAAGAAAGTGGAATATGAATCACAAATTCCCCCCTATACAAGTGTAATGTGTAGAGAATTGCTGGGAGAGTAAGAAAACCACAAAAGTAAGTAAAATACCCCACCCCAGAGCCCAGTAAAGTACTGCAAGTTTCCTTAGGACACACTACAAGTTCTGATTAGAGTTATTGCAAGAACCAAGCTAGACTGCAAGCAAAAAATGGTGGATTCCTGGACCTGAAGACCTGTAAAGAGAGGAGACCAAGTCCAGAAGTCGCAGAACATTCCAGGAAGGACAGGAGCCCTTGCCAACCTAGAAGAGGGTGCAAAAGAAGAGTCTCTGGTTGGACGAAGACTGCAGTAATGCACAAAGGGAAGATGGCAGCGGGGTCATGTATGATGCAATGGATGTCCCACGTGGAGATGTTGAATGCAGGTGAGTTTCGGCGCTGGATTCGTCTAACAAGCCTTGGTTCAAGCAATGTCACGGATTGCTTCAAAGTGGAGCTGCTTGGAACCAGGAGAGACCTGGGGGCCTCAACTCAGACTAAGGAGGCAGAGGGGGATCTCCCAACACTGGAGGGAACCCACAGATGACCAGGCAGGACCCACTGAGGTCCCAGGACACAGGAACAAAGAAGGTGCAAATTGCGGTTACTGCAGCAGTACAAAAGAAGGTCCCACGCCGCTGGAGGACAACTCACAGAGTTGAGCATCACAAGATAGAGGGCTGGGGACCTGGGCCAGGCTGTGCACGGAGGATTCTTGCAAATAGTGCACAGAGGCCTCAGGAGGTGAAGATGACATGGTGCACAGGGGTACTGTTCCAAACGGGAAGGGCAAGCTCTTACCACCTCCAAATGTGGACTGCAGGACCTTAGGAGCACATTTGTCACCATGAAAAGAGTTCAAGAGAACCGGTCGTTGTCTTAGAAGGTGCCTGCTGGAGCAGGGATGGAAGATTTCTTCTGTCCTTCTGGTGCAGGGTGAAGACAGGGAGTCCCCAGACTGTGCACACAGTGAAAACTGTTGCAGTTGCTGGCTGGAGCTGAAGTTGCAAAGGAAAAGTAGCCCTTCTGGATACTTTGTTGCTGTTACAGAAGTTCATGGAGCAGTCTGTGGTCGATCTGAGGTCAGAGGATGAAGTAGTAGTTGCAGAGGATTCCTTGTGGAAACTTGCATTTAGAATCTGAAGAAAAACCCACAGTAGAGAACCTAAATAGCCCTGAGAAGGGGATTCACTAACTTATCAGGTATGGACTTGTCAGGAGGGGTTGCTGATGTCACCAGCTGGCACTGGCCACTCAGAGGCCTTCAGGGTGTCCCCACATCTTAGAAAACATGATTGCTGATGTCTGGGACACACTGGAGGAGCTCTGGGCACCACCCCTGGGGTGGTGATGGACAGGGGAGTGGTCACTCCCCTTTCCTTTGTCCAGTTTCCCACCAGAGCAGCGACTGAACTTGTGTAGACTGGCTTATCCAAGGAGGGCAACATCTGTGCCCTTCAAAGTATTTCCAGAGGCTCTGGGAGGCTAACACTCTGAAACCTGTGACACCTATTTCCAAAGGGAGAGGGTGTAACACCCTCCTCTCAAAGGAAGTGCTTTGTTCTGCCTTCCTGGGAATGAGCTGCTCAGACCCCACGAGGGCAGAACCCTGTCTGTGATGTTGCGGCAGCTGTAGCTGAAGTGCAAGCCTCAGAGAGCTCATTTGGCAGTACATGGGGTCCATGGTGGAGCCCCCAGGATGCATGGAATTGGCTCCCCAATACCATATTTGGAATTGGGGAACAATTCCATGATCTTAGACATCTTACATGTCCATATTCAGGGTTACCATTGTGAAGAAGCTACATATAGTTATTGACCTATATGTAGTGCACATGTGTAATAGCTTCCCCACACTCACAAAGTCTGGGGATTTGGCCATGGACACAGTGGGGACACCTTTGCTAGTGCAAGGGTGCCCTCACACTTAGTAATTTTGCACCTAACCTTCAGTAATGTATTGTAATGTAATTCGAGATTTATAAAGCGCCTTCTACTCAAAGAGCATCGGAGCGCTGGGAAGAAAGCACGTAGTAAAAAATAGACAGAGGATAAGAAAAATAACAGAAATAATGAAGATAGAAAAACATCCAATAGAAGAAACTGAAACAAACTAAATCAAAGACCCTGATCTTGATGTACCAAAAAATTAGCGAGGAAAGAGCCAAGTTTTTCACCATTTTCCTAAATTTCATATAACCTGATTCTTGCCTAATATTCTGTGGGAGAGAGTTTCATCCTCTGGCTGCAGCTACTGTAAAAGCTTTGTCTCCCCATTTGGCTTTATGTGTGCGAGGGACCTTAATCAAGTGAGCTTGGGAAGACCTCAAGTTTCTTTTAGGTACATGCAGGAGGAGTCTGGAAGTCAGGTACTGTGGTCCTATTCCACGAACTGCCTTAAAAGTAAGACAGAGCAACTTAAACTGGATACTCTGCGCCACTGGTATTCGATGTAATTTCCTAAGACTCTCTCTAACTGATATACATCGTGGGAGATTAAGAACCGCTCTGACAGCGGAATTCTGAACTAATAGGAGTCTTTTGATCAGCCCCTTATCCAGATTAAGGAACAGTGCATTACAGTAGTCTATCTTGGACATTACCAATGCCAGGAAGGCAGATACTCTCCATTCATGTAACAGATAGGGGAAGATTTTTCTGAGCATTTTAATTGACCATAAATTGATGTTTACCACATGATTAATCTGTTTTTTAAAAGACAGATGTTTGTCGAACAAGGTGCCTAGGGTTCTAGTGACAGTAGTGGGCACAGGGCAGTTACCATATTCAGAGGGCCACCACCGTGAGTTCCATAAATTCTTTCCAGGTCCAAAACATAAAACTTTAGTTTTGGTGGCATTCATTTTTAGCCAATTGGTCTTCATCCATTTACTCACTTCCACCATACAATTACTAAACCGATATGCAACCTCCTCCCATGGCTGATTAATAGGAATAATAAGCTGGGAGTCATCAGCATAGGAAGATGGAATGAAACCAAAAGTATGAATTAGACTAGCCAAAGGCGCTACATACACATTAAACAATGTGGGGCTGAGGGAAGATCCCTGCGGAATCCCACATGGCAGAAGATAAGGTCTAGATTTGAAATCACCACAGCTAACTGTGGTCCATCTATTTGTAAGAAAAGACTTCAAAAGTTTAAGCGCCTTGTCCCTCAAACCCATATGATGCAAAAATAGTGTGGGAGAGATAGTGTCGAAGGCAGCGGATAAATCTAAAAGAACCAAAACGGCCCCCCTGCCTTCATCAACCATCCTTCGAATAGTATTAGAGGATGAGATTAGGGCAGTTTCAGTACTATGCCCTTTTCTGAACCCGTATTGGGAGATATCAAAAGCATCCGCTTTTGTTAAAAACTCGGTCAATTCAGAGTTCACATTTTTTTCTAGAATCTTTGCCAAAAACGGTAGACGTGCTATTGGCCGCAAATTACTCATGTCCTGATTATCCCCCTCTGGTTTTTTCTTAAGGGGTACTACAATAGTTTCTTTCCAGATAGATGGGTACTCCCCAGACATAGCTACCTCTTGGTAAATGGGGACCAACATCCGTGCCATTAAATCTGGAACCAAGTGAAAAATGGAAGGAGGACACGGATCCAGAGGGGAGCCCGATTTAATTTCAAGAATCTTCTTTTTAATGGAAGGGGGTTGGAAATATGACATTAGTAACTGGTCATCTGCTGTAGCACTCTCTGTTATCATGGGGGGTAATACTTCGGGAATAATCTGGGTATCAAAGTTGCTATGTATTTGCAATATCTTATTTTCAAAATGAAAAGCAACTTTGTCACAGAAACCCTGAGAGTTTTCAAGACCAGCCGGCTTCATGGGCACAGTTAGGGCCTTAATAGTCTTAAAAAGTTCCTTGGGGGCATTAATAGCCTCCTTTACTTTGGTAGCATAAAATTTAGATTTGGCCATAAATTGTGCTGCTTTATATGCCTTTAGAGTGGACTTAAGGCCCACCCTTTCCTCAGGTACTGGATTAAGTTTCCACCGTCTTTCCTGCTGTCTATACTTTCTTTGAAGGAGTTTGCGGTCTTTTGTAAACCAAGGGTGACCTGGTTTCTTCTGACTATTAGGCCTTCTAATTACGGGTGGTACCATTTCCTCCATTGTCATTTCCACTCCTTTCAGAAAGCTGTCAATCAGGGGCAAGGCCATAGCTTTAGCCTTATCCCAACCAGCTTCTAAAGCTGGGCCTAATTCCTCTACAGTAGATGAAGGTTAGACATATAGGTGACTTAAAGTTACTTAAGTGCAGTAAAAATGGCTGTGAAATACTGTGTGCACTATTTCACGCAGACTGCAGTGGCATTCCTGTGAATCGGTTTGTCTGAGCTCCTTATAGGTGGCAAAAGAAATGCTGTAAACCACTAAGGATCGCCTGGAACCCCAAAGACCTGGGTACCTAGGTACCATATACTAGGGACTTGTAAGGGGGTGGGTCCAGTGTGCCAATTGGAATTGGTAAATGAAGTCACTAGCTAATAGTGACAAATTTAGAATGCAGGGAGAGCATGAGCACTGAGGTTTGGGTTACCAGATCCTCAGTCACGCAGATAAGCACTACATATGTGACAAACATTGAACACGTCTTCTTATATATCAGTTGATTCATATAAAATCCAGTCCCAATACAGTTCTCAAGAATCATCTTTATCTCTTTATGCATACATCACTCCAGCCAAAGCCAAGACGTGTTTCATCTGGGGTGTGTCGCCCCACGACTTCCTCAGGGCTTGTATAGGCGGTAAACAATATACAACATGTGTTCTTTGAGTACAATGTCCAAAACCTTAAAAATAATGAAATGTCTAAATTGTGGGACAGTGCAACATTGAGACAATATAAAAAACTGAACAGAAGTCCGAGAGGTCTTAGATCACACATATTTCCCACCTATGATATCTTGATACGGATCTACTGATACATTGGGATGAGGAACTAAAATCTAACTCTTTGAACCTAATGGACATTTTAATAGAGAAGGCAGATAGGAAAGTTCAAAAATTACAAATGAAGATTAATGCATTGGAAAAGGAAATAGAAGAACTTAATTTAAAAACGGCGACAGAAAAGAATTACGAGATTCTTAACAGTATTATAGCTAATTTTCAAGAAGAAATTAGGCAGAGGAAAGCAAGAAAATTAAAGAGAGATGAACAGGATTATTTAAACGGTAGGGTATTCACTTTCACTAGCAAATATGACCATTTGATTCAAGGAATGATACCCAGAGTTCAATCCACAACTTCAATAAGTTCCGCAACTACATCAAGAAGCATTCCATCTGCGAGTGATAGTGAAGCAGAAAATAGTGAGATATATACTTCATCTTCAGACACAACTAAAAATGCTTTTTTACAGGAAATATGGAGGATAAAGCAAGGGAATCTGGAACAAAATAAAAGAAAGGATCGAGAAAGAAAACTAGGAGAGGAAAAGAGGAAAGAACAGTAGAACAACACACAGGTATGAAAACTAGATCTTGGGACAAGAAAATGTAGAGTTTCCTACAGAACAAGGGAATATTATAATAAATCTATCCAATAAAATCTTAACACCAGATTTAGTTACACTTCTAAACAGAGGGTTGGGAGTTTGTCCTACAAACAAAGGAGATGTTTTTGAATCTAAAATTAATTTATTTAAGTTTGTGAGGACATTGAAACTCAAGAAATATTTTGAACTGTGTAATAAACAAGAAGTTAGTAGGGAATCACTGCCACACAAGAGAGTACAAAGTGATCTATCGATACAAGACATAAAGGACACAGCAACTTTGTTATCGATAACGGATTACAAAGAATTCCCTATGACTACTTCAAGAATACTACAGGAACTGAACATTGCATCGGATTTACATGTAACTAGTGGCTTGAAATCGAAATCAACTTGGATACTAAAACTAGCTGCTGATAATAATTTAGATGCTTTTTATAAATTAGTTTGTGAAGATTTAGGAAAAATCAAATATATAAATATGAAGAAAAGCAGAAAATATAATCTAAGCTATAATGAATATTTAGATTTAAAAACACTTATGAATGAAGAAGATCTAATTATTAGAAGAGCAGATAAAGGGAGTAATATTGTGATTATGAATCGATGTGACTATGATCAGGAAATCTACACACAACTGAATAATGCAGAATGCTATGAAAAAATTACCAGTACTCCTATTACAAATATAGTTCAAAAGATCAACAAGTTGTTGAAAGTATGGTATGAAAATGGTATATTAGATGAAAATGAATATATGTTCTTAAGAGTAGATCATCCAAGATTGCCTTGTTTTAATACCCTCCCTACGATAAATAAAAACCTTCCATTCCCTCCAGAAAGACCTTTAGTATCAGGGATAGGAGGTCCTACAGAAAGAATTTCACAATTTGTGAACATTTTCTTGCAACCTTTGGTGGAGAAGCTTCCATCATATATTAGAGACACGAAACACCTATTAAGTATGCTTGGAGATGTTAACTGTGAACCTAATATGATAATGGTGACACTAGATGTGATAGCGTTGTATACGAGTATCAGATACGAATCAGGTATGAGGTAATGAAATATTTATTATACAAAAGATCAATAAGTATGATGGAGCACACTGAAATGCTAATAGAGATGATGAACCTTATACTCAATAATAACTACTTTCTCTTCAATAACGAATGATACAGACAAAAATAGGGAGTGGTGATGGGGTAGAGATTTTCCCCTTCGTATGCTAACCTGTACATGGAATGGTTTGAAGACAAAAGGGTTTGGGGACGAGGAGCAGCAGAATGGCACACATATATCCTCTACTGGGGAAGATATATAGATGATTGTTTTATGATATGGACAGGTAGTTTAATGAAACTGCAGGAATTCTGTGAATATTTGAACAGTAATGAAGTGAACATGAAGTTTATATACCAACACAGTGTGAAAAGCATAGAGTTTTTAGATGTAGAGTTATAAATAGAAAACAATAAGGTAGAGAGCAGACTATTTCAGAAACAGACATCCTGTAATTCGATATCACATGCGGAAAGTGCTTATCCGTTATGTCTGATAGAAGCTATTCTATTTGGTGAAATGGTAAGAGCGAGAAGGAACTGTAGTAAAGAAAAAGATTTTATGGAATGTTTACAGGATATGAAAGGATGTTTTATAGCAAGGGGATACAAATCAGAACTTGTAGCAGTTGTTGTATGTGTAAATGGACATGGCATGCTAAGAAAGAATTTTATGGATTTGGAGATCAAAAATATGCTTTTCAAACATATATTAATTGTAATACGACATATGTAATATATTTGTTGGTATGTAAATGCAATCGAATATATGTAGGTAGTACCACCCGTCCACTTAAAATTAGAATTGCAGAACATTGGAGGGCGGTTAAACTAGAGGATGATCGCTATCCTATTGCACCAAATATGAAAAACTGTATTGCACAAAAAGAGCACAAGGAATTTAATTTTTTGGGCTTTGAACACATAAGGATGAGCACTTGAGGTGGAAATAGAGAGCTAGCAATAAGGAGGAAAGAATCTATCTGGATTATGTGCTTGAGGGCAGATGAAAGTGGATTAAACTTGGATTATGAATTGGAATACTTTTTAGGTGAGAGTTAATTTCTCAGATGGAACTATATATTGTAATACAAATACATGCATAAGATAACATAGGCCCTCATTCTGACCCTGGCGGTCTTTGACCGCCAGGGCGGAGGACCGCGGGAGCACCGCCGACAGGCCGGCGGTGCTCCAATGGGGATTCCGACCGCGGCGGTAAAGCCGCGGTCGGACCGGCACCACTGGCGGGCTCCCGCCAGTGTACCGCCGCCCCATTGAATCCTCCACGGCGGCGCAGCTTGCTGCACCGCCGCGGGGATTCCGACCCCCCCTACCGCCGTCCAGATCCCGGCGGTCCGACCGCTGGGATCCGGATGGCGGTAGGGGGGGGTCGCGGGGCCCCTGGGGGCCCCTGCAGTGCCCATGCCACTGGCATGGGCATTGCAGGGGCCCCCGTAAGAGGGCCCCTACATGTATTTCACTGTCTGCTGCGCAGACAGTGAAATACGCGACGGGTGCAACTGCACCCGTCGCACAGCTTCCACTCCGCCGGCTCGATTCCGAGCCGGCTTCATCGCCAGCCCAGCGGGAAAGTCAGAATTACCGCCGCGGTCTTTCGACCGCGGAACGGTAATCTGACGGCGAGACTTTGGCGGGCGGCCTCCGCCGCCCGCCAAGGTCAGAATGAGGGCCATAGTGTAAGAAGATTTTATTACAAAACCGGAGGCTCATATTATGCAGTCTTTTCTTGCTTTAATTTTAATAGCAGCCAAGTAAAAGAACTACAGTACCCAGAAAAAACACAAACTACAACGATGACATCATAGCTGAACAGCCAATAGGGTATCATACAGCAATACTAATATCTTAACTGCGAGCAACAAGTCCTCTTTTCTTGCTACTCGCAGTCAAGATAAGTACCTTCATTATTTGTTCTATATTTTGTTTACACTAACTGTTTTCAATTATTTACATGTGCTATGTTTCCGTATAACAGCGCGTTTGCTATTCCTGCTTAAACGTGCGTCTTCCTTTCTCTCTGCAGCGCGTCTTTCAACGGTCGTTTTTCGGCCGTTGTAGAAGCGTGCGTGCACGCGCGGCCATTCCTGACATTGCTGTCATACTCGGCATACCTTTCTTGACAGGGCCCATGCCGCGTCTAATATTCTGGCATTTTGAGCGTATTTTCGCTCGTTTTTTCTCCCGGCTGCCTTTCTCCACCTCATTTCAACTGCTCTGACGCTTTCGGTGTCAGTCAGCTTCTGCCTTCATTTCGGTAACCGCCCCTATTTCCTGGTTCCTGCCCCTTCAGCCACTCCCTCCCATTTTCTTCACATTTAACCCCTGTTTCCCCAGTTTCCTACAGAATTAGGTTTGTTATCTTTATATACTTATTTTATATACTTATTTTAGTATATTTTACTGGCTTTGTCATTATGACTGAGGAAGAAGATTCCCAAGCCTTTCAAGAAAATTTAAAGTCCTTTATTAAGGACTCTGTACAACAGGCAGTGAATGTTTCCATGTCGGATATCACAAAAAATTTAGAAGCCTCCTTTTCCAAAATTATGTCTTCCAAACTGCCTGTTAATAAAGGCAAGAAACGTGCGGCCACCCTCCCAGGGCCGTCCAAAGGCGTTTCCTCTGGTCCTTCCACCCGAGAGGTCTCTAAATCGGGTCTCCCTCCTTCTCCAGTGCATTTTACACAATTAAGAGACACTGATGATGACGATGATGATTCTAGTCATGATGACGATATGGATGGATCAGCAGATCCATTTTTGTGTGGGCCTCTGGAGAAAAGGCGTAAAATTTCTCCGAGTGACGGTGGTGCCGTTCACCCTGTGTCTCATGTTTTGGTTGCCCGTGCCGGCGAACCCTTATTCAACCCTTCCTTCATGGTTCATCCAAATTCAAAGGAGTGGTATCCATCTGATCATGTAGCTGATTATGTTTCTTTCTTTTTACGCCATCCCCTCGACAAAGCTACTCGCAATAAGCTTAAGTCGGACTGTCCTCGTCCCTCACTACCAGATAACATTACGGCAACCCCAGTTATTGATCCCAACTTGCTGATGTTTTTCACCAAATTTGGAAGAGATCCCAAGAAGGGCGTTGATAGAGCTTGGTCAGGTTGTCAGGACAAGCTCCTCGATTTGGTGGGTCCTCTCACCAGAATTTTTGACTTGGCGGAGGAGGCTAAAACGGACAACAGTCCTATAGATCCTGAGGTTCTTTCGAACTGGGCGCAACGCGCTATCTGCATGCTGGGGAATGCCAATACTCAGCTATCTATTGAGAGGAGGAAAAGTCTACTATTGAAGATTGACCCTAAACTGGCCTCTTTAGCCTCCAAGGATGATGGCCTGTTGGCTAAGGGCCAATTATTCTGGGACTCTTTCATCAAAGATCTGGGGAAATATGTGTCCACCTTTGCCTCCCTGGACAAGGCCCAACTTTCTATGAAAAAGATCTTTTCATCTCGGGTTTTTGCCAGGGCCGGCAAAGGCAGGAGTCGCTTTGCCGGCCGCTCCATCAGAGGCCAATACGCCAACAGAGACTCCTACAATCAGCAATCCCAGCTTGAGACCTACACAGGATATAAACCAAGATTCTATCCCCGTCGATCAAGAGGCTACCATCACAGGGGCTACGCCAACAGAGGAGACCAAACCTCCGGTAAGTGTTTCCAGTTCTGGCCTTCCTCCAGTAGGAGGCAGACTGGCTCTGTTTCTGAATTCATGGTTTTCTCTCACCTCAGATCCCTGGGTAATTCAATCCATTCAAGGGTACCTGTTAGAATTTTATCAAACCCCAATTCAATCCTGCGTTCCTCTGCCCCTAGTTTTTTCCCAAGATCAAACCGAGCTTCTGCGCGTCGAAATCCTCTCTCTCCTTTCCAAACGCACGATAGAACCCGTCCAGTTCGACCCTTTGGGTTTCCTCAGCACCATCTTCCTCGTACAAAAGAAAAATCAGAAATTTCGTCTGGTATTGAACCTAAAAGTTTTCAACAACTTTATAGTTTATCGACACTTCAAGATGGAAACTATTATCCATCTCAGGGACATTCTGCTTCAACACGATTGGCTGGTCAGATTAGACCTTCAGGATGCTTACCTCACAGTGCCAATTCATCACTCACACAGGAAATTCCTTCAATTCCAGTGGCTAGACTCCTTTTATCGATTCAGAGTTCTTCCCTTCGGGCTTTTTTCCGCACCTTGGTGTTTCACCAAAATTCTCAAACCCGTCGCAGCCTTTCTCCGTTCTCACGGGGTTCGTCTAATCCTTTATTTAGATGACTTTTTGTTGATGGCACAGGACAAACGTCTGCTTTTAGACCATCTTCAACTTTGTCAGAACCTACTTCTCAGCCTAGGCTTTCTTATCAATGTGCAGAAGTCGGTCCTAATTCCGACTCAAAAGTTGGAGTTTCTCGGTTTTCTAATAGACACTACTCTGTCGGTGCTGCAGCTCCCTCAACACAAAGTATCCTTAATCAAGAAAGAGATTCATCAATCCCTATCTCTCCCTCATATCTCCCTCAGGACTCTGGCACGTCTAGTAGGACTTTTGGCTTCCTCTATCCAGGCCATTTTCCCAGGTCCTTTACATTATCGCGCCCTTCAGCGGCTCAAGATCCGTCATCTGCACAAGGGTCTCGCTTATTCGGATCCCTTGGTCCTAGACGCCGAATCCAAGGAGGAACGTCTGTGGTGGTTGACACATCTAGATGCCTGGAACGGCAGAACTATCTTCTCTGCCGCCCCAGATCTTGTATTAGAATCCGATGCAAGTCGGACTGGTTGGGGCGCAAGATGTGGTCAGTTCTCGACTGGGGGCGCATGGTCTCTGAAGGAGTCCTTCTTGCACATCAACAGTTTAGAGATGCTTGCAGGTTCCTTTGCCATCCGCACTTTTGCAAAAAACAGAGTAAGTTGCACCATCCTCCTCAGGATGGACAATTTGTCCGCGGTCAGGTACATCAACCACCTAGGCGGTACCAAATCCAAGATTCTTTCCACGTTGGCGAAGCATCTTTGGGAGTATTGTCTTCCTCGTCAGATCTCGGTCAAGGCAGTGTTTCTGCCAGGCAGGCTGAATACAGTAGCGGATTGGTATTCCAGACATCTTCACGATTCCAGCGATTGGCAATTGCACCCTTCAATATTCAGGCATCTTTCTTCCATCTTTGGCGAAATATCCATAGATCTTTTCGCTTCTCGCCTCAACTCTCACCTTCCTTCCTACTTCAGTTGGAGGCCAGATCCGCAGGCTCTAGCCACAGATGCCTTCCTTCAGACTTGGCCGTCATCCCTTCTTTATGCATTTCCTCCCTTCCTTTTCATTCCCCGGGTTCTTGCTCAAGTACGCAGACAACTATCCACTCTGGTACTCGTAACCCCTTTCTGGCAGACCCAACCGTGGTACCCAACTCTATTGGAGTTGGCAATCGATCGACCCATCTGGCTTCCTCACTTTCCCGACCTCCTCTTGGATCCACAAGGCCAACAACATCAGTTAGTTCTCAGCGGCTCCTTGTTCCTCATAGCCTGGAGAATTTCGGGTCGTCCTGGAGAACCCCAGGAATTTCGGAAGATGGTGCTAGACTCATCCAGCAGGCCAGGGCCCCTGGAACCTCCAGAGCCTACAAGTCCGCTTGGGCCCTTTGGAGCAGCTGGTGTCTGGACAGGAATTCAGATCCCTTTTCAGCGAATGTAGTTTTAGTTATAAATTTCCTGGCTTCTTTAGCCTCTCAATGTAAGGCCTATCGCACTATTAACATGTACAGATCAGCCATCTCTGAGGAACATCAAAGAGTCGATGGTAGGCCAATTGGGGAACATCCTCTCGTATGCCAATTATTAAAGGGAGTAAGATACGTTTTTCCACCGTCTCCTAAATATAATGTCATGTGGGATGTCAATCTGGTATTACGATTTCTCACCTCTTGGCCTAATAATGATTTGCTCTCTCTCAAACAGCTTTCGGCCAAGTTAACCATGCTTTTATGTCTAGTCTCTATCAAACGTGTCTCAGATGTTAAAGCGTTGGATGTTACTTCCTTTTTCTTCTCCCCCCTTGGTGTTTCTTTCCAGGTCAAGAGACGTACAAAAACTAATTTAGCTTGTGTCAATTATCCATATTTTCCCTCTCAACCCAAATTATGGGGGTCATTCTGACCCTGGCGGTAATTACCGCCATGGCGGAGGTCGGCGGTAGCACCGCCAACAGGCTGGCGGTGCACCGCTGGGCATTCTGACCGCGGCGGTTCAGCCGCGGCCAGAAACGGAAAGTCGGCGGTGTACCGCCGACTTCCCGCTGCCCTTGAGAATCCTCCATGGCGGCGGAGCGCGCTCCGCCGCCATGGGGATTCTGACACCCCCTACCGCCATCCGGTTCCTGGCGGTTCTTCCCACCAGGAACAGGATGGCGGTAGGGGGTGCCGCGGGGCCCCTGGGGGCCCCTGCAGTGCCCATGCCAATGGCATGGGCACTCCGGGGGCCCCCGTAAGAGGGCCCCACGAAGAATTTCAGTGTCTGCTTTGCAGACACTGAAATTCGCGACGGGTGCAACTGCACCCGTCGCACCTTCCCACTCCGCCGGCTCCATTCTGAGCCGGCGTCCTCGTGGGAAGGGTGTTTCCCGCTGGGCTGGCGGGCGGACTTTCGGCGGTCGCCCGCCGGCCCAGTGGGAAAGCCAGAATGACCGCCGCGGTCTTTCGGCGGGAACCGCTTGGCGGGCGGCGACCGCCGTCCGCCGCGGTCAGAATCACCCCCTATGTGTTGGAAATTGTTTGAAAAGTTATGTGACTCGTACTGCAGATTTGAGATCGTCCTCTGCCTCCCAACTACTTATTTCTTTTCAGAAACCACATAACCCTGTTTCTTCCCCTACTCTGGCTCGTTGGGTTAAATGGGTCATGTCCCTAGCTGGCATTGATATAAGTTCCTTCGGTGCCAATTCGGCCAGAGGTGCTATGGCCTCTCGCGCCTTTTGGGCAGGATCCTCTCTACAGGATATTCTCAATTCTGCAGATTGGTCGAATGAAAGTGCGTTTAGAACTTTTTATTGTAAACCACTTTCTCATGTTTCAGATTCAGTCATTGCTATGCTTTGAACATGCATAATATGAGCCTCCGGTCTTGTAATAAAATTGAGATTTTCCTAGCCTTGGTGTCTGAAAGGCTAGATTTTATTAAAGACACGGAGGCGAGTATTATCCCACCACTGTTTTAACCCGGCCTGTATCTTTCTTTCAGTGCCAACTCCCTCTTCCAGTGTTGGCTCGGCATGATGCACACGAACAACTCCTACCGATTTTGGATTTTCCTTGCAACGTCTATTCCTCCCAGACGGCACTCCGCTTTCGTCATTTTCGAGATTGTTGTATGGACATTGTGACTTTGGTTTCCATTTTCTATGCCGTTTTGTTTGTTACTTCTCCTCTTTAGTTTCGCATCAAGAAAAGAGGACTTGTTGCTCGCAGTTAAGATATTAGTATTGCTGTATGATACCCTATTGGCTGTTCAGCTATGATGTCATTGTTGTAGTTTGTGTTTTTTCTGGGTACCGTAGTTCTTTTACTTGGCTGCTGTTAAAATTAAAGCAAGAAAAGACTGCATAATACTCGCCTCCGTGTCTTTAATAAAATCTAGCCTTTCAGACACCAAGGCTAGGAAAATCTCAATTTGTTTTAGGTAAATTACATTTTACTATGTAAATCAGTGGTTCCCAACCTTTTGATTTCTGTGGACCCCCACTTTAACATTAATGGAATCCAGGGACCCCCACTGAATCATCATTCGAATCCAGTGACCCCCGCCTGAGTCATTACTGGAAGTGGGGACCTAATTTGTCAATATTTTTAAATATTTTTGAATTTTCTAAGCTCTCGCGGACCTCCTGAGAGGGTTTTGCGGACCCCCAGGGGTCCCTGGACCACAGGTTGGGAACCACTGATGTAAATAATTATACAAAGACGTATGCATAATAATCTCAATATAAATGGATATTTAGGTGTAGAATCCATGCACTGTAGATGATTTTAAGATAATTAGAATCACAGTGGAATATAGAATCAATATACACCATGATGTTTACAATAACAATAACAGATTTTCTGCCTTTTGATTAAACCTATTGATATTAAACCAGGATAGAATTTATGGAATACTAACTACTATAGTTTTTTTTTCTTGTGTTAAAAACCTAGCTTTAATATTTAATCATACAGTGATAATGGACATTGGGTCAGCATAATATTTAATGTTTGTTATACTGTAATATAACAAAGTGGCCTATAGCAAACACCATATTAGAAGCTCAATTCAGCACTAGTGAGTTGGAAATGCCTCGTATTTAGATTATGAGGGTTTCCAACATGGCAACGATTTTTGGGTTTTTGTGTTAAATAGTAGCTATAACATGTAATGAATACAGAGACAACAGATATTGGGTCAGCTTAATATCCAATGTTTACATATTGTAATTTAATCAAGTGGTCTTTAGAAAACACCATATTAGATGTTCGATTCAACATCAGCAAGTTGGAAATGCCTAGTCTTAGCTTACGAGGGTTTCCAACATGGTGATGATTTTCAATAGGTTTAGTCCTTTCTTTATCTTTATTGTTGGAGTTTAGTGTTTCCTTCATGGCGTAGAATTACAATAGGTTTAGCCCTCTTTCTATTTTAATGTCTACGATCACGTATATATCCGTTGAGATTAGAAATGGCCTCTGTTTGCGTACTCGCGGCCCGGGTGACGATTTATTTTCGATACACAGGTGAGCAAATGAGGAACCCTATTCAGTAACAAAGATTTTATTACAAGAACGGAGGCTCATATTATGCTTTCCTTTCTTGCTTTAATCGAATTGCAGCCAAGATAAAATATTACAAAACTACATATCCCATGAAACATGAGGAAAAAGGTCATTGATGATGTCACAAACAAACAACCAATAATAAACGCCCAATCCCAATAACTATCTTAACTACGAGCAACAAGTCCTCTTTTCTTGCTGCTCGCAGTCAAGATAAGTTCTTTCCTCATCTCATTTTCTTCTCTTGTGTATTTCTTGTGTATTAACATTAGTTTCTTTATGTTAATGTTTTGAGATGATGTTCGTGTAAATATTTTATCTTCGCTAATTTATTTCTTATTCCGTTTCTTTGGCCGTTTTTTCCATAAAGCGCTTGCCTCGCGCTTTACAGGCAGAGCCGAGCGTTCTTTTCGAACGTTCGGCTCTCCCGCCGATCTCTCCTGAGGAGCGCGTCTTTCCTCAGACGCGTTCCTCTGAAGAGCTCGGTCCAGCACTGACGCGTCGTCAGGGAAACCTTTCCCTGGATCGGAAAGCTCCGTTTCCTCTCAGCTGTTTCTGAGAGGCTCGGCTTCATCGCGGGAGGCGCGACACGCCCCTCTTCAGTATTTTCGTCTATTTTTGTCTATTTCTTTCCGCTTTGGCCACATTTTTAACCCTTACTTTACTGTTTAATTTTAAACAGTTTTCCCTTTCAATTTGGGGGTTTTTCCTGCCTGGCATCCTACTTATTATTAGTATTATTATTATTTTTTCGTATTGTCATTTACTTTACTATGTCAAAACAAGTAACTGATCAGTCTAATGACATAGATATGGATAATTTACGTGCTGATTTGAATTCTTTTATTCAGGATACTGTACAACAGGCTGTTTCTTCGTCTATGCTACAAATGTCAAAAAAGCTAGAGTTGTCTTTTAAGAAAATGTCCTCTCAGGGTTCTAATATTTTGGAACCGGGTAAAGGTAAAAAGCGCATATTTTCCAAAGTTCAAATTCAATCGAGCGCTGATGAATCTCCCCAGATGGCTGGTCCTTCCCCCCGTAAGGAATCCAAAACGGTGGAAAAGGGTCCCTCTCCTTTGAATATTGTTCAGTTGAGGGATACTGATGATGAAATGGAATATGATGATGGGGACGATGATGATTTACAGGGTTCTGACGACCCCTGGAAAGGGCCTTTAGAGAAGAGGCTAAAATTTTCTCTCTCTGATGCAAATCCTTCACAGTTTAATGATTTCACAGTACTGGATGCTATGGGGGAACCAATGTTTGATCCAACGCTAATTCACCATCCAAATTCTACGGAATGGTTCCCGTCGGATCACGTGGCGGAATATGTTTCGTGTCATTTAAGACACTCGTTAGATAAAGCCACTAGAAATAAACTACGATCTGAATGTCCTCGTCCCTCCCTTCCTTGTAAAATTACTTCCACACCGGTAATTGATCCTAACATGGTGTTATTTTTCTCCAAGTTTGGTAAGGATCCTAAGAAAGGGGTCGACCGTGCGTGGTCCGTTTGCCAGGACCGATTATTGGACTTGGTTGGTCCTTTAACTAGGATTCTTGATTTAGCTGAGGATGCCAGGTTGGAAGGCTCACAAATTGACCCTGAAGCTCTGTCCAATTGGGCCCAGCGGGCAATTTGTTTGCTGGGAAATGCAAACACCGCAATTTCTCAAGAGAGACGCAAAAGTCTTTTGCTCAAGATAGAGCCTAAATTGGGCAGTTTCGCAGCCAGGGAGGAAGGACAGCAGGCGGACGGCCTTCTTTTTGGAGACTCATTTATTAAAGAGCTCGGTAGATATGTTTCTACCTTTGCAACATTGGATAAGGCTCAATTTTCACTGAAGAAGATCTTCAATTCCAGAGTTTTTGCCAGGGCCGGTAAAGGAAGGAGCCGCTTTACCGGCCGTTTCGCCACCCGCGGTGGCAGTTTCCGAGGCTCTTCCATCTACTCCACGGACTTCAGACCTCAGTTCTACCCCCAAAGAGGAAGGGGCTTCAGGAGCAGAAGCTTCCGTCAAAGGGGAGGACAGGTCTCAGGTAAAAGATTTATGTTTTGGCCCTCTTCCTGTAGGTGGTCGATTAGCCCATTTTCTGTCAAATTGGTACCGAATTACCGCGGATCCTTGGGTTCTTCAAACCATTCAAGGGTACTGCATAGATCACTATCAAATTCCCAGCCAAATCTCTCCACCTCTTCCTCTAAGGTTCTCTCAAGAACAATCTCGTTTGATGAATCTAGAAATTTTATCTTTAATTTAAAAAAATGTAATAGAAAAGACTTGCTTCCATCCCTTGGGTTTTCTCAGCACCATATTTTTGGTACAAAAGAAAAACAAGAAATTTCGCCCAGTGATAAATTTAAAACTATTCAACAACTATGTTGTCTACAATCATTTCAAAATGGAAACGATCCTGCATCTCAGGGACATTCTGTTGGAGGGCGATTGGTTTGTTCGACTGGATCTTCAGGATGCTTATTTTGCAAGTCCTATCCATCCCTTTTACAGAAAGTTCCTTCAGTTTCAATGGGAAGACTCGATTTTTCAGTTCAAAGCCCTCCCTTTCGGTCTAGCTTCGGCTCCTTGGTGCTTCAGAAAAGTGATGAAACCAGTGGTAGCTTCTTTAAGAGCTCAGGGAATAAGGTTGATCGTCTATCTAGACGACTTTCTCATTATGGCTCAGAACAAGGATACCCTGTTGCAACACTTGCACATTTCCCTTCATCTTCTACAATCCCTTGGCTTTCTAGTAAACATGGAAAAATCTTCTCTGGTTCCCTCAACTCAAGTGGAGTTTCTGGGTTTCCTCATAGATTCCAAAACCACATCTCTGTCCCTTCCCCATCAGAAGGTAAGTCGTATAAAGCACGAATTACGACAGGTCCTCAGTCTCTCTCATCTATCTCTGCGATCCTTAGCAAGAATTGTGGGCCTATTGGCTTCATCCATTCAGGCCATATTCCCGGGTCCGTTACATTACAGGGCTCTCCAAAGACTTAAGATTCGTCACCTCCGCAAGGGCCTTCAGTACTCGGACGTCGTTCGATTAGATCAGGATTCTCGCGCAGAGATACAATGGTGGCTCGATCATTTGGAAGCCTGGAACGGAAGAGCTATTTTCTCTTCGGCCCCAGATCTAGTATTAGAATCCGATGCAAGTCGGACAGGTTGGGGCGCAAGGTGTGGCAACGTCTCGACTGGGGGCGTATGGTCAGGGAGGGAGTCTGCCTTGCACATCAATTGTTTAGAGATGCTTGCAGGCTCCTTTGCTCTGAAGACCTTCGCGAAGGACAAGGTAAACTGTTCTATTCTCCTAAAGATGGACAACATTTCCGCTGTGAAATATATCAATCATCTGGGGGGAACAAAATCCAAACCCCTTGCCGATCTAGCCAAAAGCTTTTGGGAATTTTGCCTTCTCCGAAAATTGTCGGTCACGGCACAATACCTTCCAGGGAAAATGAATACCATAGCAGATTGGTGCTCACGCTACCTAAAAGATTCCAGCGATTGGCGTCTTCATCCTTTAGTATTCAACAAGCTTTCTTCAAAATTCGGCCTCATGTCGATAGATTTGTTCGCTTCACGATTGAATTCTCACCTCCCAAGATTTTACAGCTGGAGACCGGATCCCCAAGCTCTCGATACGGACGCTTTTCTCCAAGACTGGTCTCCCCACTTCAATTATGCCTTTCCTCCCTTTGTGATGATTGCCAGAGTTATAGCCCAGGTTCGTCGTCAACGAGCCTCCCTGGTATTGGTGACCCCCTTTTGGCAAACCCAACCTTGGTTCCCCTCGGTTCTAGAATTGTCAATAGACTTTCCTGTCCTGATTCCTTCCTTCCCGGAGCTCCTGCTAGATCCAGAAGGTCGTCCTCACAACATGATTCTCGACCACTCCTTAACTCTGGTATCATGGAAGATTTCGGGTCAGCCTGGAGAACCCCAGGAATTTCGGAAGAAGCTGCTCAATATATCCGCCACTTTTGGGCCCCAGGAACATCCAAGGCCTACAAGTCTGCCTGGTTGGTCTGGTGTGGCTGGTGTTTGGATAGGAACTCAGATCCCTTTTCAGCCGATGTAACTCTAATTGTTAATTTTTTAGCATCTCTTGCCTCCCTATAGATCCGCCATTTCTGCTGAACATGTTCGATTCGATGGTAAACCGGTTGGGGAACATCCTCTTGTGTGTCGTCTTTTGAAGGGAGTAAGATTTTCTAATCCCCCTACACCTAGATACTCGCAGTCATGGGATGTGAATTTGGTTTTAAATTTGTTCAATTCTTGGCTCGATAATGATTTACTTTCTTTAAAGTGTCTTTCTGCGAAGTTAACTATGTTGTTATGCTTAGTTTCTTTGAAGCGTGTTTCTGATGTAAGAGCTTTGGATATATCTTCCATCCAGTTTTCTCCTTCTAATGTATCTTTTAGAGTTCATAGGAGAACTAAAACTAACATTTCTTTAATTCATTATCCGTATTTTCCTTTGCATCCTAAGTTATGTGTTGGTAAATGTTTAAAAGTGTATATTGCCAGAACTGCAGATTTAAGAACGTACTCCTCTCACCAGTTATTGA
Source organism: Pleurodeles waltl (assembly GCF_031143425.1). NCBI lineage: Eukaryota > Metazoa > Chordata > Amphibia > Caudata > Salamandridae > Pleurodeles > Pleurodeles waltl. The sequence goes on from NC_090447.1 coordinate 639,651,683, forward strand.
TTTCATTTTCTAAACCTCATAAACCCGTTTCTTCCCCTACCCTGGCTCGTTGGGTTAAATGGGTTATGACCCTTGCAGGTATTGACACTACCGCTTTTGGAGCTCATTCTACTAGAGGTGCGATGGCTTCTAAGGCTTTTTGGGCTGGAGCTCGCTTGGAGGACATTCTTAGATCAGCAGATTGGTCTAATATTACCACCTTTAGGACCTTTTATTGCAAACCTATTTCTTCTATGGCTGATTCAGTTGTTAATATGCTTTAAACAAGCATAATATGAGCCTCCGTTCTTGTAATAAAATTCAGATTTTCCTAGCTTTAGTGAAGGAAAGTCTAGATTTTATTAAAGACACGGAGGCGAGTATTATCCCACCGCTTTATTAACCCACCCTTTCTTTTTCAGTGCCGGCTCCTCCTGAACCACTTGTCTCATCCTAAAGATGCCGATTCCGGGTGTGAGGCCCTTCTTCGGAGCCATCTTTCTTCTGGCACTTCCCATGTTCACTACTTACCACTATCCGGATGTTGTGAGACCCGCATGGAACCGTCTCCTCTCTCTTCTCTGGACTTTGCCAAAGACTTTTTCACTTTCTTAATGGCCTTTTCCATTGTTTTGGTTATAATTCCTTTATTCCGTTCGTATTAACCTGCTCCTGCAAGAAAAGAGGACTTGTTGCTCGTAGTTAAGATAGTTATTGGGATTGGGCGTTTATTATTGGTTGTTTGTTTGTGACATCATCAATGACCTTTTTCCTCATTTTTCATGGGATATGTAGTTTTGTAATATTTTATCTTGGCTGCTATTCGATTAAAGCAAGAAAGGAAAGCATAATACTCGCCTCCGTGTCTTTAATAAAATCTAGACTTTCCTTCACTAAAGCTAGGAAAATCTGAATTCTTATTCAAAGCTTTTTCCCACAATAAACATGCATTTAGTAATTAGTCATATTTTTACATTTAGGTTAAAATCATGATCAGATTGAATTTTTTGTTTTTATATACGGAACTACGAATTAACAGAGAGGTGACTGACAAAGTAAGAGAATGTTATCGATGACTTTATTACTTTAAAGAATCACACATTAATATAACCCTTATTTTATTGATTAATCCGGTTTAGGATAAGTTGGAACTTGTCACCCGTTACAACTAAAACAACTTTTCTCATGAACTGCATGATATAATAAAACGCAGAACAAGATACAGACTAGATGACAAATTAACATGTAAATAGGACTATTGGAGAGGTAATTAAGGAACACATTAACAAATAAGAAAGGTGCACTGCATGGATTCTGCATGTAAATATATTGATTGAATGCCCATAAATAGGTTCATGGTTTCACTTGAGAGTGTATGTACATGACAATGGGGTGACATAATATAATAAATACACAAAATTGTAATAAATTGGGTTCATATTTATATCATAAATTACTGTATGGCAATATTTAAAATAACTGTTGTAAATGACTGGTCTCCACCTAATGCATATGCAAATCACTATATTTACAGCACAAAACTACACAGTGGCAATAACTTGAAATGTTAATTTTCTGACAATTGTTTTGGACATTATACTCAAAGAACACATGCCATATATTGTTTACAGCCCATATAAGCCTTGAGGAAGTCGTGGAGCAACACACCCCAGATGAAACATGTGCTGGCTTTGTCTGGAGTGATGTATACATAATAGAATAAATAAGATTCTTGAGAACTGTATCGGGACTTGATTTTATATGAATCAACTGATATATAAGAAGACGTGTGCATTGTTTGTCACATATATAGTTAACAGTCATATGATTGTTATATCCAAGGTATAATAGGGAGGGTACCTTATATGTGCTTCGTCTGCAGATACTAGGATCTAATGTTTATATCTACCTAATATACTCAGTAGGTGAGCACCTTATCTCCTTGCCACCACCCCAGTGTGATCTTAACAGTGAAGCACTACTGACAACACATACATTAGGCCACAAACTATGAGCACTGGGTCCTGGCTCGCTGGATCCCAGTGAGACAGGCAAAACACACTGACACATAGGGTTTTCACTATGAGCACTGGGGGCCTGGCCTAGCAGTATCCCAATGACACAGTAAAAACACACTGACACACACTCATAAACAGGCCAAAGTGGGTGTAACCATGCTAGAAAGAGTCTACTTTCTCACACTCACCCCCCCATTGCAGCCTTTTCTTATACCTAATGATAGGAATATCATTCAGTAAATAAGCATGCTATATGCATGATTTCAAGAGACCAGATCTTCTGGGCCAGAGGCAAACCATAGCCTTTTATAAACTTATCAATCATTATCACCTAATTTTAAGAATAACTCATCAATATTCCACAACATAATTTTTCTCTTCTTCGCAACATTGATTTGACTTCAGTTTTAACAAGCCTGGAGAACAAAGCAACATATAGCAATTGGTATGTGTGATGAAGGGGGGCTCTGGCAGTGTCTATAGGGGTGTTGAGTAAAACAGTAAAGGGCTCACTACAATAGATGCAGTGAGCACATACACTTGTGCTGTATAAACCACAATCCATCACATCTCAATTGCAGCATCACTATATTCAAGATGAAAACACTAGTTTTCATTAGAGATCAGTGATTACCAGCATCAATTTGTTCCATTCACTTTTCATCTTGCAGTTTTATGACTGGCTGACACATAGGCAGGTGTGAAAGCATTGCATGCTGTATCTTCAGATAAATCAAGTCCCTATGGGATTTAAACAACATATCTAGCAGTGGTACTGTAACCATTGTGACCATTTTCAATCTGGTCAGCTGGAGATTCATAATGCATCTAAAATGCATTGAATTAATTAGCAAGCACAATGTTAAAAGGAGGAATTGTATTAACACTGGATCATATTTTAAGGACTTGGCCTTATTTTAGATGGCATTGACTTAAATATATACCTTAATAAGGAGAATGTGAATTGAATATTTTTTAAACTGAAATGCAGGAGGAGCATAAATATTTTATTGGGATTAGCACAGCATTCATTTTGAATATATTGCAACCTTGTAGCAGGTAATGGATTGTTTGAGTTGAGAGATCTAAATTCATTGTGAAGAATGTAAATTATTTGATATTATAATCAGAATAGAGAAAAAGGTCAACATATTGCCTCATGTAGCCCAGGGTCAGGTTCTGTAGCCTTGCATTGTAATTGGCATAATTCACTAATATTTGGAGTCCTGTATTGTCCAGGCTAGTCTTGAGCCTGGGTGGATGGGGTCACAATGATTGAATTTGGCACTTATCTGTTATTGGCTGGACAGAAGGTTGGTAGAGCTGTAACAAAATGTATTACAGGCTACCACTTGACATTCACATTCTTATGGGAATTTGGCAGTCTGCATAAATGGTTAAGCATATGTTGGCACAAACATACCAGTAAATGCAGTTGCCAAATACTAGAAGATTATTGAACAGTAAGTCAGATTTTTGCTTATGAAAGATGGTTCTGATGCCCCTTTACTGGTCGTCTCAGGCTACTCTGGCAGACTACACACTCAATCCTTGCTTTTATATATTGTGGCCCAGGCGTTGCTTCCTTTCGCTGAATAGCTGTTTGCAGACTGCCACTAGCTCCATATTTCCTTTGCTGTCTGAGTGCATTAGTTTTCCCTGCATTAGGATGCTTTAATAATACCTGTTGGAAATTGCCATTTTTGCAGGGTAATCCCTAAACATTTTGCCACCTTCCTCCTAGTTTTTCACAGGGACAGGGCCACATCACAAAGTCCAAGGCCCCAATTGTCTCCAGCAACAACACGGAGAGAACACTGCAGGGGCATCAGTTTGAAAATAGCTTGGTACCTCAGGGGGACAGGGAACGGGGGGCACCTCAGCCGGCAGATGGAACAATACCAATGGTCCTGGAGGGGGCAACATGCCCTGTGCTCTTTGTCCTGGGGAGTGAAAGGCCACAGTCTCTCAAGTGGGTGACTTGCCCACATGTTCTGGAGGGGGCGTCGTGCCCTGTGATCTTCATCCTGGGGAGGATGGTGTGAGTGGGTGCCGTACCCACTGGTTCGGGAGGGGGCTTTGCGCCCTTTGATCTTCATCCTGGGGAGGATGTGGTGAGTGCGTGCCATACCCACTGGTTCTGGGGGGGGGCTTCGTGCCCTGTGATCTTCATCCTGGGGAGGATGTGATAAGTTGGTGTCATACCCACTGGTTCTGGAGAGGGCTTCGTGCCCTGTGATCTTCATCCTTGGGAGGATGTGGTGAGTGGGTGCCATACCTACTGGTTCCGGAGGGGGCATTGTGCCCTGTGCTACTGATCCTAAGAAGTGCAGGGTCACGGTCTCTCAGCTTGGTGTCATACCTGCAGGATATGCAGGGGCAAGGCCGCACAACAGCCCACGGATGCAGATCTAATGAATGTCCGCTGGCGGTGACATCTGCTCACTGGTGGGAGTGGAGGTGCTGCTGCTGGTGGTGGTGGTTGTGGGGGGAAACTCCAGCCCATCCTCTGCAGCCTTGGATGGCTGCTCAGTGGTGGCAGTGGTGCTGTTGGTGATGCTGGTGGTGGTTGTGGGGGAAGCTCCAGCCCATCCCCCGCAGCCTCAGACAGCTGCCTACTGCTGTTGGCAGTGCTGCTGGTGATGCTGGTGGTGGTTGTGGGGGGAAGCTCCAGCCCATTCCCTGCAGCCTCGGATGGCTGCCCACTGCTGGTGGCAGTGCTGCTGGTGATGCTGGTGGTGGCAGTGGGGGGGGGGAAGCTCCAGTCCATCCTCTGCAGCCTTGGACAGCTGCACAACCATAGTTGATGGTGGGGGCTCTGACTGAGGCCCTGCACCAGGCCCCTTCTCCTTCCTGCCTGCTGGTGCAGGCCCCTTGCCCTTACTGGCAACAGCTGGAGATGGCTCCTTGCCCTTTCTGACAGCTGAGGATAGCTCATTGCCCTTTCTGGCAGCAGCTGGGGATTGCTCCTTGTCCTTCCTTGCAGCAGCTGGGGATGGTTTCTTGCCCTTCCTGGCAGCACTCGGGGCAGGCACCCTTTCCGTGAGGCTGGCAGGTGGCCTGGATGCTTTACCACCACAAGTTGCTGTGGACTCTACTGGGCCTGTGGACTGGGTGGCTGGCAGTTGGCCTGGATGCTTTACCACCACAAGTTGCTGTGGACACTACTGGGCCTGTGGACTGGGTGGCTGAGGTGCTTGCCTGGGTTTTACATACACTGGCCAGATGTGAAGGACGGGGGAGTGGTAGGGAAGAGGTCAATGGAGGAGAGGAAAAGCTTCTTGGGGACACTGGGGCAGGAAGAGGGAGAAGGGTTGGGAGTGGAGGAAAAGGGAGTGGTTGTGGAAGGAATCTGTCTGCTGTGTTTGGGTACAGGTGTATGGGCTGGATGCTGTTGTGAGGTGGATGGCTGTTGGGTGTCTGAGTGCTTGGGATTGTGTACCTTGGGAGTGGGGGCACAAACACAGTGGGAGATGACACAGGGGATGTGTGTATGGCTGTTAGGGTATAGTCTGCCAGTGAGGTGTGTGTGCTGATAGGTGTGGTGGTGATGGAGGTAGTGGCTGAGGAGGTAGTGCATGCAGGTGTGAGTGTAGATGCAACTGGGAGGGAGGTGGAGGAGGAGAAGGAGGGGGCCACAGTGGAGGCAGTGTATGTTGGTATGTCTGCATCTGGATTGTGTTTGTGTGAGTGCCTGTGGGATGAAGTGTGGTGCTTGTGTTTGCCTGAGCCACTCTTGTGTGTTCTCTTGTGTGCATGCTGATCTGTCTGTGTGCTTGAGATAGGTTGGGGTTGAGGGGAATGGGATTGGGTACAGGAAGTTTGAGGGTAGAAACAGAGACAATGGCTGCGATCTGAGAGGAGGCCAGAGCCACGATTGATCTCTGTCGGGCCGCCAAGCCAGTGTGAATGCCCTCCAAAAATGCATTGGTTTGTTGCATATGGGCTGGCAGCCCCTAGATGGCATTCACAATGGTTGAATGCCCAACAGAGATGGATCTCAGGAGGTCAATAGCCCCCTCACTTAGGGCAGCAGGGCTCTCTGGGGCAGGGCCTGAGGTGCCTGAGGTGAAGGAAATACCCACCCCCCTGGGTGAGCGGGCACGGGCAACTCGCTGAGGGGATGCTGGGAGGGCGGTGCTGGTTTGGGGGATGGCAGCTGTACCTGTAGCTGGGGTGGTCACAGAGGTGTCCGCCACCACCAGGGAGCTTCCATTGGAGGAGGTATCTGTGTGCGAACTGTCCCCTCCAGTCTCCGCCGTGGTGCTCCCCTAGCCCTCCATCCCACTGGTGCCCTCAGTGTCAGTGGACTCAGCCTCCTGGGTCCTGTGGAATGCAGCTCCCTCCGTCACCGGTGCTTCTGCTCCTCCGTCAGATGATGCTAATGCACATAAGGACAGGATGACAAAACAAAAAGGGGGGGGGGCAAAGGAAACACTTGGTCAATGGCTGCACCAACACCACCGTTGGGACCCACACAGCCCTGCCCAGTAGTGGATGCCTCTTAGCTAGGTAGGAGGAATATCACACCTGAACCCTGCCCAACATGGTACCTACTCTGCAATGTCAGGCATGGCCTAGGGGCACCCACAGACACACACACCCTACCTGGATACCACCCTACCATACGTAAGTTGTAATGATGGGCACTGTACTCACCCCCTTTTGGCTGCTGTGATGCCCTCAAGCACCCATCCAGCTTCGGATATGCCACCACCAGTATGTGGGCCAATAGGGGGATCAAGGTTCGACAGACAGCCTTTTCTTTGTTGGGAAGCCATCCCCACCTGGGCCTCCGCCATCTTTCATGCCCAGCGTCTCAGGTCCTCCCACTGTTTCCAACAGTGGGTGCTCTGCCTGCTGTAGACCCCCAGGGTCCACACGTCCTTGGTGACGGCATGCCATATACCCTTCCTTTGATGGGCGCTGACCTGCTGAGAAAATACAGACCAGGAAAGGTATTAGTCAGACCGTCCTGTCTATTACACTCACGGCCCACCATACCCCTTCCCACTTGCACAGACATGGCCTAGCACACAAGCTGCATGTCACCTAGGGGACATACACCAACCACCCCCTACATGGGACCTTCAAAAACACCACTCCATGTATTCATGCCCCATGCATTGTGATCACAGTGTACTCACCTGTTGGTCTAGAGGCCCATAGCGCAGCCGGTACTGGGGTAGGACCCCATCCACTAGTTGCTCCAACCCTGCTGAGGTGAAGGCAGGGGCCCTTTCCTCAGTCATACGAGCCATGGTAGGTTCCAGACACAGGTCACAGCAGCACATGCAGTGTAGGTCCTCTCCTGTTGAAGGTTAGGTAGCAAGTGACAGAACAGATAGAAAATGGCGTTCACGTCCGCGACTGTGCATACCGTCACCGCCGGCGTACATCACCATTGGCCACTGTACCCCATAGGGGCCAATGTTATCCAATGAGGTGTTGCACGACGGTTCCCGACCGCCTCCCTAAAAGGCGCACAGCGGAATGACCTCACTTCCACCTGTCCATCCACACAGGACAGGTGCACGCCATTTCAGGGGGGTGGGGGCAGGCCCTGGATTACAACTGCGTCACACTTCTCAATTGTACAATCTGGACAAATGCAAAAAATACATTGCAAAATTACGTAATGCATTGTACTGTTGTGGCTCCAATGTACAGTTTATGACCGGCTCCTCACTATTTTGTCCCCTAGATTGCAACCGCTGCTGATGAATAGAAGATGGAGACATACCCCATGTACAGGCCCCTGGTGGACTTGGCAACAGTGGAGGACAGGCACATTATCCTCACCTACAGACTTTACAGGGCCACAATCACGGAGCTGTATGCCCAAATGGAGCCTGGCCTGATATCTGCTATCCGTCACCCCACTGAGATCCCCCCTCTTGTGCAAGTCTTATCAGTGCTCCATTTCCTGGCAACTGGTTCTTTCCAAGTGACAGTGGGCTTGGCAGCAGGAATGTCTCAGTCAATGTTCTCAATAGTACTGACTAGAGTGTTGTCTGCCCTGATTAAACACATGTGCAGCTACATTGTTTTCCCCCAGATGGGTGAAGGGTTTGGCCACAGTAAAAGCATGTTTCTATGCAATGAGACATATCCCCAACATTACTGGGGCAAAAGATGGTACACATATTGCATTTGTTCCCCCCCCCCCCCCGGGAGAAATGAACAGGTGTTCAGAAATCAAAAGAGCTTTCACGCCATGAATGTGCAGATAGTGTGCCTGGTGGACCAGTACATCTCCCATGTCAATGCAAAGTATCCTGGGTCTGTGCATGATGCCTTTATCTTGAAGAATAGCAGCATCCCATATGTGATGGCTCAACTCCAGAGGCACAGGGTGTAGCTCATAGGTGAGCCCTGGTTCCCACCCAGTAGGTGTTGGTGTATGGGTATGGTGTGTGCCCTAAGGGTTAGTGTGTGTCTAACAGTTGTCCCTCGATATTTGCAGGTGACTCTGGTTACCCCAACCTCTCATGGCTACTGACCCCTGTGAGAAATCCCAGGACAAGGGCAGAGGAAAGTTTCAATGAGGCATATGGGCGAACAAGAAGAATAATGGAAAGGACATTCAGCCTCCTGAAGGCCAGGTTTCGTTGCCTCCATCTAACAGGTGGATCCCAGTACTACTCACCCAAGAAGGTGTGCCAGATCATCGTGGCATGCCGTATGTTGCACAACCTTGCCTTACATCGCCAGGTGCCTTTTCTGCAGGAGGATGAGGCTGGAGATGGGCGTGTGGCAGCAATGGACCCTGTGGACAGTGAAGATGAGAAGGATGAGGATGAGGACAACAAAAGTTCAATAATACGATAATACCTCCAATGACACACAGGTAAGACACTGTCATTTCACTTTACATTGACATTTTTGTGTTTGACATTGTCACTGGCAGGCTGATTTTCCCACTTCTATGGCCACTTACTGTACCCTTTGGCATCTCTATTTTCAGATATTTGTGCCCCACTATCGCTCCTGGTGTGCTGACTGCAGCCAACTACAGGTCATTCCTAGGTATACATTACTGTACAGTTGTATTGCAGTGTTTACAGCTAGTTAATCGAATACATAGTTCAATCATTTGACAAACTCCATACTTGTATTTATTCAAATGGTGTTTATTTAAGTGCTAATAAGTAGATGGGGATGTGCAATGGGCTGGGGGGATGGTGGAGGAATGTAAGGTAAGAGTCCAGTCTATTTGTATCACAGGTGCAATGTCCAAGGGGGCATAGGAAGTGGAGCAATGGCAGTTCAAGGTGGACAGGGTGACAGAGTGGGACACATGGGTGACAATCAGGAGGGTCTTATTTCCTGGCGGGGGTCTTGGCAATAGTCTCTGGCTTCTGCCTGGATCGCAGGGACAGTTTGAGGGGTGGTTTTCCTTCTGCAGGGGGTGGGGTACTGGTGGCCTGTTGTTTCTGTGGTGGGGCCTCCTGTCCACTAGCGGCAGCGGAGGTGGAAGGCTGTTCATCGATTTGGCTAGTGTCGGGGGCCCGCTGGTGTGCCACTGCCTCCCGCATGATGTTGGCCATGTTTGCCACCACCCCTGCAACAGTGACCAGTGTGGTGTTGATGTCCTTCAAGTGCTCCCTGATCCCCAGGTACTGTCCCTCCTGCAGCCGCTGGGCCTCCTGCAACTTGTACAGTATCTGGCCCATCATCTCCTGGGAATAGTGGTATGCTCCCAGGATGTTGGTGAGTGCCTCCTGGAGAGTCGGTTCCCTGGGCCTGTCCTCCCCCTGTCGCACAGCAGTCCTCCCAGCTTCCCTGTTGTCCTGTGCCTCTGTCCCTTGAACCGTGTGCCCACTGCCACTGACCCAGGTCCCTGATCATCCTGTGTTTGTGGGTTGGCCTGGGGTCCCTGTAGTGGTGGACACACTGATGATTGACATGTCCTGGGGACAGAGGTATGGGCCCGCTGGGTGAGTACTGTGCTGGTGATTCCTGAGGGGGGACGCTATGTGATGGTATGGGACTGTGCCTGGGTTACTGACTGCCTGGAGATTCCTGATGGGCCAGGTTGGTCATCCAGATCCAGGCGTCCAGAGCTGCTGTCATCACTGAGATCCTCTTCTGGGGCGGGACTGGATACTGTTGGCACCTCCTCTCTGGTGACATTGGGTGGGGGACCTGTGGGGCTGTAAATGCAGTGTTATTGTTTCTGGGTGTGTTATCTTGTGCATGGGTGTGTTGCCCTCTATGTTTGTTATTGCCCTGTCAGCTTTTCCTTGTGTGAGTAGTTATTTTGAGGGCTCGGTGATTCTCTCTATTGTGCATGCTTTAGTGATGGGTGTCCATGCAGGTCTGTGATGGGGGTCCGTGAATTGGTGTTATATGCAGGGCTTGGTATTGGGAGGGGTGGGTTGTGATGGTGGGGTGTGTGTGAGGTGGTGGAGTGATGAGACTGAGGGTAAGGGTGGGGGTTTATGATGGCATGCAGGTAGGGGGGTGATAGTAATAGAGAGTTGACTTACCAGAGTCCAGTCCTCCTCCTACTCCTGCCAGGCCCTCAGGATGCATGATTGCCAAGGCTTGCTCCTCCCATGTTGTTAGTTGTGGGGGAGTAGTTGGTGGGTCCACCGCTAGTCCTCTGTACTGCTATTATGTGTTTTGATGCTGTGGAACGCACCTTCCCCCATAGGTCATTCCACCTCTTCCTGATGCCATCCCTTGTTCTGGGGTGATGTCCCACAGCGTTGACCCTGTCCACGATTCTCCACCATAGCTCCATCTTCCTTGCAATGGATGTCTGCTGCACCTGTGATCCGAATAGCTGTGGCTCTTCCTGGATGATTTCCTCCACCATGACCCTTAGCTCCTCCTCCTCTAAGAACTTGGGGTGTCGGTGTGGGTGAGGGTGTGTGGGGTAATGTGTTGGGGTGTGTGATGTAAGGTGCGTGGATAGTGTATAGGTGATGGTGGTGTGTGGCTGTGGTCTTGTCTGTGGTCTTGCTATCTCTCTTGTGGCAATTGTTTGTATTCGTAAAAGGTTGTGGGTAAGGTGAGTGTGTGTTTTATAGTGGTGTGGGTGTGGTGTGTGTGTATGTGCGTCAGGTGTGTGTTATTCAAATTATCCAATGTGCTGTTGATTTGTTAGGTTGTGTGTATTTTGAGCGCAGCGGTATATACCGCCAATGGTTTAGTGCCACTGAATGTCCGCCGCAGTGATTCGTGGGTCAGAATACTGTGGGTTTAGTTCTATTGGTGCAACGTTGTGGGTTTTGCTACTGCCAGTTTATCACTGACCTTTGGGCTGGTGGACTTGTGTGTGTGGCTGTATAGTGACGAATTGCTATGTGTGGGTCATTATATGGGTGTCGGTAATCCACTGCAGCAATGGTATGTTGGTGGCAGTCAGCATGGCGGTAAGCAGTACTTTCCGCCAATGTCATAATGAGGGCCAAAATGTCTCCCAGCCTTAGGAGGCTTGTCAGCCAATGTACTACACACTCTATACAAATGTTATCCCCCCAAATAAGTAGATTTCATTTGTGGTTTAACAAGCAATGGTTTTTGGACAACAGAACATAGGGATGGTGAGTGAAGTGACAGCAAGAGAGCCTACTTGCTTTGGTAGTCATGTCACTTCCTGTAGTACACACACTATACAAATGTTATTCCCCCCAGGTGAGTACACTTTAATTGAGAGATTATAAAAATTGTATTTTGACAAGGGCACAGTGTTCTGGTGCTTGGAGTTTCAGTAACAAAGCCTCTTGGGATTTGAAGTCAGGTCACTCCCTCTACTTCTCACACTTGACAAATGGTATCATCCCAGCTGAGTACACTTCAACTGAGAGTGTAGGAACAGGTGTATGTGGCCAAGTGAACCCTGGTCTGGTGTTTGGAGTTAGGGAAACAGAGCCTCTTGAGAGTTGCAGTCATTTCACTCCCTCTCCTTCCCATACTTGACAAATGATATCTTACCAGGTGAATAAACTTCAATTGAGAGTTGCCAAACAGGGGTCTTTGGACAACTGAACATTGGTCTGGTGTTTGAAGTCAGAGAAACAGTGCCACTCTCTGTACTACACACACTATTCAAATGTTGTGTATTACATATCTGTAGGCAGACTGCATTTAGGTTTGAGCATACATTTACATTTTGGGACATACCATGGATCCTGGAATGTGGTTTTGAGATTTCCAGGCCCCATTTGAGCTTATGGCATGTGATGGGCCTTGGTAACTGCTGTTGGATGCAACACTACAGCTTGACAGGCATAAAACTCAGATACTCTGGGTCTTAAATATTGGTGAGGTACATTAACAAGACAGTGAGTAAAGGAGCTGTGAGCAAGCATGACATTGCATTTTGGTGACGTTTTTTGTGTTGGGACTGAGTAGACTACATTCCCCCAGGTAGTCCTGTCAAGCACTCAGGATGCAGGATGACCAATACCTTCTCCGTTCAGTGAAGGAAATGTAATGGGGCACTGGGAGGGCTACCACCAGTCTTATTTGGCCTGCAGCTGGTGCCTGGTGACCAGGGAACAGACCATGCCCCTGAGGTCATTCCATTTTTTCCTGGTGTTCTCCTTTGTGGGCTGGTTGGTGCCGACCGCATTGACACTGTTGACTGTACTATCCCACATTTTGAGTTTCCTACTGAGGGGAGTTTGCTGGACTTGTGCTCCAAACAATTGTGGCTCTACTCTTATGATTTCATCCACCATGACTCTTACCTCATCTTCTGAGGAGAAACAGGGATTTTTTAAATGTGACATGATGGAAAAAAACACGAGTGACGGTGACTCACTAAATAGGAGAAGTATAAAAGCATGTGAATGGACAAAAGTGTGTGCAAGATGTTCTATGGGATGGTGAAAAAAAGTTGTACCTCATCTATGGAGTGTTTGTTAAAAAAGTTGCTCTGGCTTCTGTGTTTTTCGTTGTAAATGCTAAGGAGTGTGGTCTGTGAAGGGGTATGTTTTATAGTGCCCTTTGTAGGTGTGTCCACTGTGACATAGTGTGTAAGCTGTGTTGTTTACAAATTCATCCAATGTGCAGTTGACTATTATTTGCTGACTGCGAACCGCCGTGGTTCAGACTGCCATTGGCTGACCGCAATGGGAGACAGCCATGGCTACTATGTGCTTGTAATAAGCTTGGTGGTTGGTGAAGGTGGTCATGGCGCTGATGGTTGGACCACCTATATCCAGGCCAAAGCACCGCTGGTGGTCTGCCTTCTTTGCTTAGAGGTCGTTAGTCCTGTTGGTATAACCCATAATATGGCGGTCTGGTGGTCCGAGCGTCAAACTCATAATGAGGCCCTATATCTTTTACCATTTTTCCAATCTGCACTGTACACCTTCTGTGGAATTAAATTCTGAGGTTACTAAATATAAATGTAAATGAACCGTGAATTTCTCATCACACCCAGTTCCCCTGATGTTTCTCAACCTCCTTCCTTAATCATAATTTAATTTATTTTAATCGGGTCTTCATTCTTTTATTTGTACTATTAGTACCATTAGCATCCAATGAAGCCACCTAATTCAAGCATCATGCTTAAGATGCAATAGCCTGTTGTATACAGAAATGGATAACATGTAGACAAATAATATACTGCATAACATGTCCTGGGGACAACTGCCACTAGAAACCCTTTATACATTTATCACATGCTCTGTTTTATAAGCAAAATCAGCACAATATTAAACTTACTTACAAAATGTGCAAGGTTAATATTAGGCACACCATAGCAGAATGCATTTGCTAAATCAGGATTTTCACACTGAACCTATGTGGGTACTAATATTAAAACACTAAGGGGCTGATTTATCAAACTTTCACTCAGCACAATGCAGCAAGATATCCTGCTGTTCTATGTGAAAGAGGAGAGCAGGAATGTGTCATAGCTATCAGGATATGATGCATCCTTGTTCTCTGCCTGTGCTGCCGCACAATTAGAAGCCTAGCACCAATGCAGGTAACCTTGTGCCATGGAGCAATGGTGCCTGCATTGTAGGCAGGATTGTTTTGTGCAGGAAGTGACATCTTCCTGCACGAGAACAATCATGAGACACAATTTCCTCTTTCTGCATGTGCTGCAGAATGCAGCTCAAGCAGAAAGGGGAAAATACAAGGCCAAATAAACATATTTCTGCTTGTTACGCCCCCCCTGGGGAGGTGTAGGATTTTTCCACATTTCCAGGTCTACCAAAAATGGTACATCTGGGAATGCGCCAAAATACATGAATGGATGTGTGGGGACACCAATACTCCATCCATTAAACACAACAAAAAAGCAGTTGTACATTTCTTGCAAAAAAGATATTAGAATCAGTTTAATACAACTCAAATTTTAAAAAACATACTGCAGCTCAGAATGTGTAAAGCTTGCAGCAAATGAACAAGGGGGCACATTTATACTCTCTTTACAGTAAATTTACATCATTATTTTTACGGAAATTTGACGCAAAACTAACTCCATATTTATAGTTTGACGTTAGACATGTCTAATGTCAAAATATAGGAGTTTGCATCACTTTTTGGATGTGTGCACCTGCCTTGCATCAATAAGGTGCAAGGTAGGTGTTCCCATCTAAAAAATTGTGCAATCTCCATGTTTATCTTCCTGCGCTAAAATGATGCACGGATGGGAGGAGGGGCTAAATAATGGTGCAAAGCTTGCTTTGCACCATTATTTAACGCCTGGGTCACACCAGGCATTAGGGGACCTGTGGACCCATTTCGTTGGTTAAACACCATGGAATGGGTCCGCAGGTGCCCTCCCCAAGCCCCAGGAACACACCCACCCCCACCAAAGCGACACCGGAGGATGAGGGACCCCGTCTCAGGTAAGTCTAGATAAGTATTTTTTATTTTTTTGGCATTGAGGGGCCCTAACTTGGGGCCCCCTGCATGGCACATGGTGCAATGGCCATGTCCAGTGGACACTTGTCCCCTGAGCTGGCCATTGGGGTGATGGGCATGACTCCTGTCTGTCCTAAGACAGGAGTCATGTGTTTGGTGGTGTGCGCCAGGAAATGGCCCTAGTCTGGTTAGAGGCATTTTTACCTCTAACCAGGCTAGCGTCATTTTCTGAAGCACAGTCGTCTCCTTCCCTACCACCACCTTCTAAGACATTATCCCAAGTTTAGCGCCAGCTTGTGCCATTCAATAAATACGGCACCTGGCTGGCGTTGTTAAATAGCGCAAGCCGGAGCTAAACTTTTTCCACAAAACTGCTTTACCGCAGTTTTGCAGAAAAAAAGCAGGTCATGGTGCCATAAATGCCTTCAATTTGCCTATCACTGTTCATGTATGAAAACAGAGCAAAAGAAGCAAAAGCCATGTTTCTTTTTTTAAACTGGATGTAGCTTTAATTAGCAGCAGGAATTGTGACATCCAAAATTAACTGTAATAAGTTATTGCAATTGAGTAGGTACATTATTCCGGGTGACTAGATGTGTCAAAAGTTGCCTATATTAAGGAAATTATTATTAAATGTGGTTATGATCACCTG
Source organism: Pleurodeles waltl (assembly GCF_031143425.1). NCBI lineage: Eukaryota > Metazoa > Chordata > Amphibia > Caudata > Salamandridae > Pleurodeles > Pleurodeles waltl. The sequence goes on from NC_090447.1 coordinate 639,667,169, forward strand.
CTTGAAAGCTAATTCAAAGTGGGCAAACACATCTCAAGTGAAATCACTTGAATGTAACCAACAAAATGTGATGCTATCATAAACAAACATAAAAGATGATTCCCAAATGTAAAGCACCCTCTGTTTCCTCATAAGTGAAATGTCCACAGTCAGGACATGTAAAGAATGTTGATTTCTCACTCAGTCCAGGCTAGAGACAAATACAATAAAATAAGTAAAGGTAGCTGTAAAAAAAATGATATCTAAAGTCAACACAGCCAGAAGTCCAACTGCTTGCATAGTCAAAGTTTCATCAAATCTTTTAAAGTGACGAAGGAGAAGGTGGACCCAAATCATTTGTCCCACATGAAATGCTTGTCCTCACCTTAAATCATCTCCATTGTTATATGCCAAATATATCAATTCACTGAAGACATTGACAGGTAGACTCTGAAGGGGCTATTCACAATGTGCATTTTGTTGAATGTTTAACCATTTTATAATAGTACTAATAGTTTAACAGTATTATAATAATACTACAAAATGCTAGTCAAATACCTATGTGCAGAGATCTCCGCCTACACCTCTTCAATCTTTCAGAGCAGTTCTCTTTCCCCAGGTGCGGTCTTGGCACTCATTAGTATGGGTATTAATATTAAATATGAGATGGACTAAGGAGATGACTAGAAAATGGGAAATATTTGTGACTAAAGGGGATGGGATAAGTGAAAATATGAAGTCTAGGAAATGTTCAGGAGGGACTTAGGCAGCAACAAACACCCACCCAGAACAGAGTGAGCCAATGGCTATTCACAAATTGCTCTGCTAAATTTACCACAGCCTCAAAAGGACAAAATGGTTTTAAATGTGCTTGAGCTCAGAGTTGGAGTAAGGCCAACATCACACATGATCACCCACTGGTTTTGTCACATCTGTCCATAGAAAATAATACAAATAGGGAACCCCATGGGAAATAACATTAAAATGGATTTAATCATTTGAAAAATGAATAAACGGAAAGAAGATTGTCTATAAATAAAATCAAAATGCATTCTAAAATATTGTATTAGCCCTTTTAAATTAAGAAAGTAATGAAACTTTCATTTTTATTTAAAATATTTACATTACTTTTAATTAATTTACTCCATCGCTTTTAGTAATTTGTAATACCTAATGCAAATTTATATATATATATATATATATATATATATATATATATATATATATTTAATATTAGTCAGATTAATGCTGTAACTTTGTTATAGTGTGCTACATTGAAAAAAAATATTCATTAATTACCATTAATATTTAAGATAAAATATATTATCTAAATGTATTAAACGTTTAGAATAGGGTGATTTCTGCCTTGATTTTGGAGGTCTCCATTAGGTGTGAAGAACATCAAATGCAGTCATTAAGTGAATACTAGTCGCACATTTATGGTTGTTTTTGATGGTTTTACTGAATCCAGCCCCAATGTTAGGGCAAGGAGAGATGTAAGTCTACAGTTTTGAGTATCTTTACCCTCACAAATGGGGAATGACCCAAAGTAGTAAAGTTACTCAAAGTGTAAGAGTACATTTGTTTCTAGTAAATCTACCCATGTAGATTTACCATTATGAATAGGTCCCTGAACAATCAATCTGTATGTTATGCTGAAATATTAGAGTGTAAGGATGCTACATTTTCTGTGGCAGATAGGTGATCCTGAAATTTTGTATTATGTAGCTGCTGCTGTGGTGTGGTGTGATTATTTTTACATCAAGGCTGTAGTCCCATGCTTTCAAACCTGCTTAATATAAGCAGAATGAGAATGCTAATCCTTTGTATTATAACTCAATTTTTCATTTTATACAGAATATGTCTGTTGTTGCTAATTCAAATGTACTAATTCTTCCCTATATCACAACAGCTCACAGGTATTGTGTTTGTCAATACCACATGATCCCTTAAAGTTGATAAGCATTGATGCACACTAGAGGCTAAAATTGAGCTGTTTTGTACAGTTCATCAGCATTTCAAATTGGTCTTTATTGTTCATCTGTCTTACTTTTTAGGATGGAAGAGCTTCTATCAAACTGCAAGTCTAATAGTTCAAAAGCATTCATATCCCTGAAATCGTGTGGATTGATAGAAGAAACAAAATAGATCCTTGACAAAACAACCATGGATCCAACAACTCATAGCTTGAGCATTCTGGTTGGGTGGCAGAAGAAAATTTATACAAGCACAGGAAAACCTGCAGTTTCTTGCCCAATGTGGTGAGACTCACCTTCGTCCACAACTTACAGGAAATCATACACTGCAAAGTATGAAGAAAGATAAACACTCTCCATGAAGAGGAAGGTTTCTACCATCCATTGTGAGCAGGACCAAAGTGGACAGCACTTCACTATATATCATAAACATGCCCAGTGTGAGATGTGTCAGTGTGAAGACTTTAGAAAGTTCCAAACTAAGGCTGAAGTTTTAACTCTTGCAGAAGTGTCCCACAGATCATCATTTGCACCCCAATTGGGAACATAACTGGTATGGTATAGTGCATACTCCAGGTTTTGGCCCACACAATTTTCACCATGTAAAACCAAAGCCAAATTGCATGAGTTAACATTAATAATTCTGAATTAGTACACTGCAAACTGAGGCAAGCAATTGCAATTGCAGTGCTATCCGATCTTCCGAGGTTCAAACCTGACATAATGAGATGATAGTGCATTAGGTAAATACTGCACACTTAATATCAGCATTTATCATGTGCAGCATTACAACCACAGGTGGAATGAGGGCTTGAAATGCATTGCCGATACCTCCAGAGTGATTCATCGTTGCTGACTGCATCTTTAAAGAGCTAGCAGAATCAAATTTACAATATTTGTATTCTGTGAGGACATAAATTGTCCTCCCAGAATACAAATACAGCCTTACAGTCTTACAATATGTATGTACGTGTGTACATACTCCCTTTCCAAAAGTTGACTTCAGTTTGCTTTGATTTCATCACACACCAGCTTGCCCACCAGGAGATTCATCCTCTATATTCCCTTTGTCAAAAGAACTCTGAACAGGAAAGAGAAGTAACTTTCAGTTTCACTTAGCGCCATATGTATGAAGCACTGCACTAGCGATTACCAAAGAGAGATTTTTACTGAATTGCTATTTGGAATTCCCAAATGCAATGTAACAATGTAATCGCAAAAGTTTTTGTGATTACCTAAAATTTGCGATCGCAAATAGCGATTACCAAATAGAGATTTGGTAAAATAGTAAGTAAAAATTTGGTAATTGCAATTTGTGATTTTTGTGTTCTGGAGCAGTTTGATTACCTCACAACCAAGAAGTAGGTTGGTGCATGCTGTTTCCAGAAGCACGAGCAACAGGAGTAGGCAAACGCAGTGAGAACAGCGTCAAGGGGCCATTAAGGAGTGTTAGGCAGGACCTAAGCACAGCATGGCCACTGGAGGGGATGCCAAGGATTCTGGAGACAGGAAGAGGAAGCTAAAGTTCAGAGAGCAGGAACTCTAGGTGTTCACTGAAGAGGTGGTGAAGAGCCATGACAAGCTCTTCAGTAAAAACTCACTCCATGTCCCTGAGAGAGAGAAGTGCAAATTGTGGAGTGACATCCATGTGTAGGGCAGCTCGGTAGGTGTGGCACAACTCTCTATTGAGGAGAAACGCAAGCGCTGGTATGACTTATGTACATGTGCAAAGGAGAGGGTTGCAACCAGGCTTAAGGAAGGCTGGGCGCATCAGTGTTGAAGGTGCAGCACCTACAATGTAAGCACATTAAATCAATGCACATGCATTTGGTGTCTCTCAATCACAACATGTGCCAGCTGAATGCAACAGTGCTGGAAGGACAGAAAGCAACAGCAGACAATTTAAGCGAAATGATGAAAGCCACTAAGGAACTCTGCACCATGTCATCCACCGTAGGCACCATCACCAATTGATGGGACGATTGGATGGGTTCAGCAGATCATCAATCACCTCACAAATGCAACTGCTTTGCTGTCATGATGTGCCTTGAGCATGCAAGCGAAAATGGCACATTGCAGTGGAGACATTGCACGCGGATTGGTGCAGGTTACCGAAGCATTGGAGAATATGTGAGAACCCAAATCGCTGGGAACAGCGACCTAGGTGGTAGGGATAGTGAGGAGCACTCTAGCCTCAGTAGTGTGACTTATAGGCGTCACAGTTCCAGACACAGTGCTGTCTCTGAAGCATCAACAAGAGATACCGCTGAGCAAACTGACCGCTCTAGTGGAATGCATGAACGCAAAAAGTAATTGGGACATGTTCCGAGGCTTGTTGCTTTGTGACAGTGCACTACTTAAATAATGTAAATGGTGAAGCATTTGATTTAAGTACAGATAGTGCTTTTTGGACTACCTATGTTTTATGCCCACATATTTGACCTGACGTAAGGGCAATAAGGCCCAGATTTATGAAATGTGGTGCTGCACCTAGTGCAGAACCACTTTTCTTGCACCCCCTTAGTGTCCCCCTAAAGCCACCATGTGTGGGTCGTATTTAATATATGGCACACCATAGCAGTTGTCAGGGGGAGTAGTGTCATATTTTTTAACACTAGTCTGGTGCTTTGCAGGACTAGCGTCAAAAATACTAATCCTGCAAAAGCACCCAGAGGCCCATTGAACACAATGGAAGCCTCTTTTTAACATCTGCACTTGGCAGGCATTAAAAAATGCCGATAAAAATGGCAGAAAGGAATCTCAGGGATTCCTTTGCACCATTTTTACGCCCCCCTAGTGCGGGAACGCCCCCCTTGCATACATTATGTCTGGCGCAAGCATAATGTGGCACAAGGGGTTACAAAGTGATGCAATGCAAGCATTGCGCCACTTTGTAAATATGATGCTGTGTTTTTGCCCTTCCAATGCCACGTTAGCGGTAAAAAAATATGCTAATGTGGTGTTGGAATGGCACTAGGCCACCATAAATTTGGGCCTAAATGTGATACCACTAACAATAAGGAACAATACGTGGTCCCTTCGTTACTTACATTAAAAATAATTCTGCGTAATCTCTGCATGTCTTTGTCTGACTCATCATCTCCGTATCTGAGGGTTCTAGGGGTATGTCTCTTGATGTTGCAATGTTGTGCAACATAGCACCTGTAGCCACAATCTGCAGCAGGTCTCTAGACTGTATTGTAGTGCCCCACCACTTTTGTGCAGGCATCAAAAGCATTTCTTCAGCAAGCCAAAGGTCCTCTCAATAACACTTCATGTCCTCCTATGTGTTGCACTGTAACACAGTTCACTTGGTGTAGCTGTTTTGAGGTATGCTGGATGAAGAACTGCACTGAATATGCACTGTCTCCCACAATGACAGAAGTGACAGAAGTGAATATTGAGTCATTGTCATCTCTAACCTCACCTGCGCACTATGCTACATTGTTCTGTGTTAAATTACCAAGTGGATATCTTTCTCCAAACTCTCCACCAAGTAGCCATGTGTATATTCCACTATGCCTGAATATATAGAAGTTGTGTGCTACCAGGGAATCCGGCCACCAAATCTGTTATGGTATGTGAGGCACTGCAGATGACCTGTATATTCATGGAATGTCTACATTTCCTACTTCTGTAGATATATTGGTGGACATCATATGGTGGACAAATGGCGACATGTGCCCCATCAATGCAGCTAATGACATGTTGGAATTGGGCTACCTGACAGAATTTCAATTTTGTGAGCTGCAAGTCCTGTGGGGTGTTGGGGAATTTGAGATGTTCATTGATTTTAGATAACATTGCATTCAGGAACGCATGAAAGAAGCGTGAGAGAATACTTTAGGACACACCTCCAGCTGCTGCTATTACTCCCTGGTAGCTTCCTGAGGCTAAGAAGTGCAGGGAGCATAGCCCCTGCACATGAGTGGGTATTGCATTGGTGCTGTGTGTTTGTCCCCGCAGTTGTGGTTTAAATTTTAAGACATCTTTATTTTTGCGATTCCTTAAAATTGCCCTGTGAGTGCCTTTCATACTTTCAGAAAGGCTATTTTGTATTAGCAAATGGTGGACTTTTGTGATTCGCACCGTTTGTGAATGGAAAATACTTTGATACATCTGGCTCATAATTATTTTAAGAATACCACTGGTACTTTCTATGTACTTAATTCCTACATTCAGTGTATTGCACAAGGCAATAGGGCTCTTTTGTTTCTCAGTGCTCCCTGTTATATTCCCCCACCTGTAACCACAGCTTTACCAGGAACCATGGCAGATGGGAACCCAGGGGCTCTCTTTCCCCACATGCCTGAGTCTTCGTTGCACCTTCTCTGAAACGGGAGTTGTCATATGATGTCTTCTCGTTCATGTTGGTTCTTATTTGTTGCCCTCGTCTAACCACTTTGTGGTCTACCCCATCCTTACCCTCCTCACCAAGTTACTGCTTGTTGGCTCTGGTATCCTCTTACTCTGCTGACAGATCCTGGGGCTCCCGCTCTGCACTGGATTCCCACTAGAGCTTCTATTGTTGCCATTGTCCACTAGGCTTGACGCTGCATACTCTGCTGTGCCACTCTGTCCACTGCTTCTTTGAGAATCTTGGTTGCCTCATCATTCTGTGTATTTCTTTCTTGTCCACCACCACACCAGGTCTCTCTATGCCTTCTTGTTTCTGCTTGTAGGAAAGTACCATCTTGCCTGGCAGGTTACCCCCAGTTTTACTGTATGTATGTTTGTTTTTGCCTGTGTCACTGGGTTCCTGCTAGCCAGGCCCCCAGTGCTCATAAAGTATGCCCTGTATGTGTTCCCTGTGTGGTGCCTAACTGTATCACTGGGGCTCTGCTAACCAGAACCTCAGTGTTTATGATCTCTCTGCTTTTAAAATTGTCACTGCAGGCTAGTGACTAATTTTACCAATTCTGATTGGGACACTGGAACACCCTTATAATTCCCTAGTATATGGTACCTAGGTACCCAGGGTACTGGGGTTCCAGAAGATCCCTATGGGCTGCAGCATTTCTTTTGCCGCCCATAGGGAGCTCAGACAATTCTTCCACAGAACTGCCACTGCAGCCTGAGTGAAATAATGTCCACGTTATTTCACAGCCATTTTACACTGCACTTAAGTAACTTATAAGTCACCTATATGTCTAACCCTCACTTGGTGAAGGTTAGGTGCAAAGTTACTTAGTGTGTGGGCACCCTGGCACTAGCCAAGGTGCCCCCACATTGTTCAGTGCAATTTTGCTGGACTTTGTGAGTGCGGGGACACCATTACACACGTGCACTAAATACTATATGTAGCGTCACAATGGTAACTCCGAACATGGCCATGTAACATGTCTAGGATCATGGAATTGTCACCCCAATACCATTCTGGTATTGGGGTGACAATTCCATGCATCCCCGGGTCTCCAGCATAGAGCCCGGGTACTGCCAAACTAACATTCTGGGGTTTTCACAGCAGCGGTACTCAGACAGGTTTCTGCTCCCTTGGGGCCTGGGCAGCCCAGTCCCAGGAAGGCAGAACAAAGGATTTCCTCTGAGAGAGGTTGTTACACCCTCTCCCTTTGGAAATAGGTGTGAAGGGTCTGGGAGGAGTAGCCTCTCCTGGCCTCTGGAAATGCTTTGAAGGGCACAGATGTTGCCCTCCTTGCATAAGCCAGTCTACACCGGTTCAGGGATCTCCCCAGCCCTGCTCTGGCGCAGAACTGGACAGAGGAAAGGGGAGTGACCACTCCCCTGACCAGCACCTCCCAGGGGAGGTGCCCAGAGCTCCTCCAGTGTGTCCCAGACCTCTGCCATCTTGGATGCAGAGGTGTGAGGGCACAATGGACAACTCTGAGTGGCCAGTGCCAGCAGGTGACATCAGAGACCTCTCCCGATAGGTTCTTACCTTCCTTTGTAGCCAATCCTCCTCTGAGGGCTATTTAGGGTCTCTCCTGTGGGTATCTCACCAGATAACGAATGCAAGAGCTCACCAGAGTTCCTCTGCACTTCCCTCTTCGACTTCTGCCAAGGATCGACCGCTGACTGCTCCAGGATGCCTGCAGAACTGCAACATTGCAGCGCCTGATCCTGCTGGCTTTCTCAATGGTTTCCTAGTGGTGCATGCTCTGAGGGCTGTCTGCCTTCACCCTGCACTGGAAGCCAAGAAGAAATCTCCCGTGGGTCGATGGAATCTTCCCCTGCCAACGCAGGCACCAAGCTTCTGCATCATTGGTCCTCTGGGTCCCCTCTCATCTTGACGAGCGTGGTCCCTGGAACACAGGAGCTGGATCCAAGTGTCCCCACAGTCCAGTGGCCCTTCTGTCCAAATTTGGTGGAGGTAAGTCCTTGCCTCCCCACGTCAGACAGTAATCCTGTGTACTGCATGAACTGCAGCTGCTCGGGCTTCTGTGCACTTTTGCAAGACTTCCTTTGTGCACAGCCTCGCCCACGTACCCAGCACTCCGTCCTGCATTGCCCAACTCGCTGAGTTGGACTCCGACGTCATGGGACCCTCTTTTGTTGTTCTGAGTCGACTGTCGTCCTCAGATCTTCTGAACGCCTGTTCAGGTGCTTTTGAGGGTGCTGCCTGCTTCTGCATGGGCTCGCTGTATTGCTGAGCGCCCCCTCTGTCTCCTCCTTCATGGGGCAACCTCCTAGTCCTTCCTGGGCCCTGGCAGCACCCAAAATCCTCAACGTGACTCCTGCAGCTAGCAAGGCTTGTTTGCGGTCTTTCTGCGTGGAAACAACTCTGCGTCCACCAGCATGCCATGGGACATCTTCTGACCAAAGGAGAAGTTCTTGGCACCTTCCGTTGTTGCAGAATCTTTGGCTTCTTCCTCCCAGAGGCAACCCTTTTGCACCTTCATCCGGGGTTTAGTGGGCTCCTGCCCTCCCTGGACACTTATGTGACTCTTGGACTTGGACCCCTTCCTTTACAGGTCCTCAGGTCCAGGAATCCGTCTTCAGTGCTTTGCAGTCAGTTGTTGTCCTTGCAGAATCCCCTATCTCGACTTTACTGTCTTTCTGGGGTAGTAGGGTAACTTTACTTCTACTTTTCAGGGTCTTGGGGTGGGGTATCATGGACACCCTTAGTGTTTTCTTACACTCCCAGCGACCCTCTACACACTATCCTAGGCCTGGGGTCCATTTGTGATTCGCATTCCACTTTTGTAGTATATGGTTTGTGTTGCCCCCAAGCCTATTTTTCCTTATTGCATTCTATTGTGTTCTACAGTGTTTGCACTACGTTTCTAACTGTTTACTTACCTGATTTGGTGTGTGTGTGTATATTTTGTGTATATTACTTACCTCCCAAGGGAGTATATCCTCTGAGATACTTTTGGCATATTGTCACTAAAATAAAGTACCTTTATTTTTAGTAACTCTGAGTATTGTGTTTTCTTATGATATAGTACTAAGTGATATAAGTGGTATAGTAGGAGCTTTGCATGTCTCCTAGTTCAGCCTAAGCTGCTCTGCTATAGCTATCTCTATCAGCCTAAGCTGCTAGAAAACCTCTAATCTACTAATAAGGGATAACTGGACCTGGCACAAGGTGTAAGTCCCACAAGGTGCCCACTATAAGTCAGGCCAGCCTCCTACATTGGTGGTGCAGTGGTTCGATAAGTACTTGTAACTGTTTTACCACTTTGTCATTGGTGCTTTTCATGAGAAAAACATATACCAAATACTTCAAGATATACACATTGAACTAAACAGTTTAACCTTCCTTCTCTAAAACTTTTAACAAAGTTTCTGAAAAGTTCTGAAAACTTTTAAACGTTTTCAAAACGTTTGAAAAAGTTTTTTTTCTCTGTTCTTTCAAAAGTTCCAAAACCTTTTTTTTTTTTTCTCTCTGTCCTAAACCTTTTCTATAATGTCTGCAGTAGAGCTTACTCCCACAGTTGTTCATGCAACATATGAGAGGTTAAACTTTAAAAGTTTGAGGGGTCTCTGCATAGAAAGAGGTTTAAGCATTGGCAAGAATCCTACCAAAGACTTTCTCTTTAGCCTTCGCATAGAAAATGACCAGAACCAACCTGGCCCATCCCAGGAACAGGAGGTAGAAGAGGGGGCTACCCAGCCAGACTCAGAGGAGTCCCCTGAGGATGCTGGAGAGGGTTCTTCCAAAGACCTGCCAGCTAGCAGGCCACCTAGTGACACTGGTAGTGGGAGGGGGTCACACATTAGTAGGGCACCTTTCACTCCTAAAGGCCGTGTAACTAGGGTCCAGCCAGTTAGGGACAGGTCTCTCTCTACCAATTCCCATATTTCCTCTGTCTCTCACAATTCCCAAGCCTCCCACCCGGAGGATAACTTAATGGAAAGGTAACTCAGAAAGCTGAGGTTGGAAGAGGCCAGGCTGAAGCTTAAACAACAGCAGCTGGCCTTAAACAGGGAATCTCTGGATGTAGAGAGGGAAAGGCAGAGATTGGGGTTAGTTCCCCATGGTGGCAGCAGCAGTGTTTTTGATAGCAATCCTGTTAGAGAGCAATATTCCAGAAACCTACATAAGATACTCCCCCCTTACAAGGAGGGGGATGACATTAACAAGTGGTTTGCTGCACTTGAGATGGTACAGTTGGTCCCTCAAAGGCAGTGGGCTGCTATCTTGTGGCTATCTTTCACTGGTAAGGATAGGGATAGGCTCCTTACTGTCAGAGAAAGTTATGCTAATAACTACAAAGTTTTGAAGGATGCACTCTTGGATGGATTTGGCTTAACCACTGAACAATACAGGATTACGTTCAGAGACACTAGAAAAGAGTCCTCTCAGGACTGGACAGACTTTGTAGACTGTTCAGTGAAGGCCTTGGAGGGTTGGTTACATGGAAGTAAGGTGACTGACTATGAAAGCCTGTATAATCTAATCCTGAGAGAGCATATTTTGAACAATTGTGTCTGATTTGTTGCACTAGTACTTGGTAGACTCAGATCTGACCTCTCCCCAAGAATTGGGAAAGAAGGCAGACAAATGGGTCCGAGCAAGAGTGAACAGAAAAGTTAATACAGAGGATGACACGGATGGCAAGAAGAAGGATAGTAAGTCTTCTGACAAGGGTGGGGAAAAAGATAAAAAAACATTCTGAGTCTTCATCAGTCCCACAAAAATCCTCTGGGGGTGGTGGGTCCAAATCCTTTTCTAACAATCAGAAAAAGCCTTGGTGTTATTTATGTAAAGTAAAAAGCCATTGGGCAAGTGATTCCACTTGTCCAAAGAAAATCAGCAAAAATCCCACCACCACAACCCCAACTGCAACCTCTAGTGCCCCTAGTAATAGCAGTGGTGGTGGGAAATCTACTACAAATAGCCAATCCAAGGGTGTAGCTGGGCTCACTATTGGCAGTGTAGTTGGGGTTGGTCTTGTTAGGGAGACCACAGAGGCTGTTTTAGTCTCTGATGGTGGCATTGACTTTGCCACCTTGGTTGCTTGTCCCCGTCATATGGGTAAGTACAAGCAACTACCCCTAACCAAAGGTGTTGAGGTTGAGGCCTACAGGGACACAGGAGCCAGTGTAACTATGGTTACAGAGAAACTGGTTCACCCTGGTCAACACCTACTTGGTCAACAGTACCAAGTGACTGATGCTCACAATAACACACTGAGCCACCCCATGGCTGTTGTGAATCTCAACGGGGGGGGGGGAATTACTGGTCCAAAGAAAGTTGTGGTAGCTACGGAATTACCTTTAGATTGCTTACTAGGCAATGATTTGGAGACATCAGCTTGGGCTGAAGTGGAGTTGGAGGCTCATGCAGCAATGCTGGGCATTCCTGGGCATATTTTTGCTTTAACAAGGGCTCAGGCCAAAAAGCAAAAAAGACAGGGAGACTTGGATCCTGGAACAATGGACCAAGTGCTCCCAAAAGCTAGGGGTAGAAAGGGTAAATCCCTGCCCTCTATCCCTCCCTCTCCAGAAGATTCCCCTTTTGAGGAAGAGGAATCCTCTCCCTGTGCAGAACCTATACCAGATGAGCTGGCAGCAGACACTGCTGAGCTTTTGGGTGCAGGGGGCCTGCTAGGGAAGAGCTGAGTGTGGCACAGCAGACCTGTCCCACACTAGAGGGTTTAAGACAGCAAGCTGTCAAGCAGCAGAATGGGGATGTCAGTGACAGCCATATGGTGTATTGGGAAGACAACCTCTTGTATACTAAGTCAAGGGACCCTAAACCTGGAGCTGCCAGGAGACTGGTTATTCCTTTGCAATACAGAGAGTTTCTCCTTACCTTGGCACATGACATTCCCTTGGCTGGGCATTTGGGCCAAAGTAAAACTTGGGACAGTTCTGTTCCCCTGTTCCACTGGCCTCATATGTCAGTGGACACAAGAGTTTTGTCACTCTTGTGTGACCTGCCAAGCCAGTGGCAAGGCTGGTGGCACTCCAAAGGCCCCCTTGATTCCACTTCCTGTGGTTGGGGTGCCCTTTGAAAGGGTAGGGGTTGACATAGTTGGCCCCCTTGACCCTCCAACAGCTTCAGGCAATAGGCTTATCCTGGTGGTAGTGGACCATGCCACTATGTACCCTGAAGCCATCCCCTTAAGGACCACTACAGCTCCTGCAGTGGCAAAGGCCCTCCTGGGAATCTTTTCCAGAGTCGGCTTCCCTAAGGAAGTGGTGTCAGACAGAGGTAGTAACTTCATGTCTGAATACCTCAAAGCAATGTGGAAGGAATGTGGTGTAACTTACAGGTTCACTGCCCCTTATCATCTACAAACAAATGGTCTGGTTGAGAGGTTTAATAAAACTCTCAAAGGTATGATAATGGGACTCCCTGAAAAACTCAGAAGGAGATGGGATGTCCTGTTACCTTTCCTCCTTTTTGCTTACAGGGAGGTACCCCAAAAAGGAGTGGGCTTTAGCCCCTTTAAACTCCTCTTTGGGCACCCTGTGAGAGGTCCCCTTGCTCTTGTTAAGGAGGGTTGGGAACAACCTTTAAAAGCTCCTAAACAGGACATTATGGATTATTCACTTGGCCTAAGATCAAGAATGGCTGAGTACATGAAAAAGGCCAGTAAAAACCTTCAGGCCAGCCAGGAGCTGCAAAAGCAATGGCATGACTAGAAGGCTGTCCTAACCCAGTACCACCCAGGACAGAAAGTGTGGTATTCGAGCCTGTGGCCCCAAGAGTACTCCAAGACAAATGTAGTGGACCCCATCTAATTGTTGAAATAAAGGGTGAGGTCACCTACTTGGTAGACCTTGGCACTGCCAGGAGTCCACTTAGGGTGCTCCATGTCAACCGCCTAAAACTCTACGATGACAGGGCTGATCTCACCCTGCTCATGGCAACTGATGAGGGACAGGAAGAAGAGTGACCCTCTCCCTGATCTCTTCTCCACCAATGAAGCTGATGGCTTAGTGGAGGGAGTAGTACTGGCAGATTGTCTTACTGCTGAGCAGAAAGATAACTGTGTAAATCTTTTAAGTCAGTTTTCTGAACTCTTCTCACTGATACCAGGTACCTCTACTTGTTGTGAGCATACAATCCACACTGGAGACAGTTTACCTGTCAAAAGTAAGATTTATAGGCAGCCTGACCATGCCAGGGACTGCATTAAACAACAGGTTCAGAAAATGTTAGACTTAGGAGTGACTGTACCTTCAGAAAGCCCATGGGCTAGCCCAGTGGTGCTTGTCCCTAAACCTCACAGTAAGGATGGTAAAAGAGAGATGAGGTTTTGTGTTGACTATAGAGGGTTCAACCAAGTAACCAAGACAGATGCTCACCCTATACCCAGGGCAGATGAGCTGATTGATACACTGGCTTCTGCCAGGTATCTGAGCACTTTTGACTTAATTGCAGGGTATTGGCAGATTAAGTTGACAGAAGATGAAAAACCTAAAACTGCATTCTCAACCATTGGAGGGCGTTATCAGTTCACTGTCATGCCCTTTGGTCTGAAGAATGCACCTGCCACTTTTCAAAGGTTTGTGAACACAGTCCTGCAAGGGTTGAAAGCTTTTAGTGCAGCATATCTGGATGATATAGCTGTCTTTAGCTCCACCTGGGATGATCACCTGGTCCACCTGTGGAAAGTTGTGGAGGCCCTGCAAAAGACAGGCCTCACTATCAAGGCCTTAAAGTGCCAGATAGGGCAGGGGAAAGTGGTTTATATGGGCCACCTGGTAGGTACGGAACAGATTGCACCACTGCAGGGGAAGATCCAGACCATTATGGAATGGGCTCCCCCAACAACTCACACCCAGGTGAGAGCCTTTTTAGGCTTCACAGGGTACTATAGGAGGTTTACTAAGAATTATGGCTCCATTGCAGCTCCTCTTAATTACCTCACTAGTAAAAAGATGCCTAAAAAGATATTGTGGACAGCTAGCTGTCAAAAAGCTTTTGATGGGCTCAAACAGGCCATGTGCTCTGCACCTGTCCTAAAAAGCCCTTGCTACTCCAAAAGGTTCATAGTCCAGACTGAATCTTCTGAATTGGGGGTTGGGGCAGTGCTATCACAGCTTAATTCTGAGGGCCAGGATCAACCTGTTGCTTGTATCAGCAGAAGGTTGACCCCTAGAGAAAAGAGTTGGTCTGCCATAGAGAGGGAGGCCTTTGCTGTGGTCTGGGCACTGAAAAAGTTGGGACCATGCCTGTTTGGTACTCACTTTATTGTTCAGACAGACCGCAAACCTCTACTTTGGCTAAAACAAAAGAAAGGTGAAAACCCTAAATTGTTGAGGTGGTCCATATCCCTACAGGGAATGGACTATACAGTAGATCATAGACCTGGGAGTACCCACTCAAATGCAGATGGACTTTCCAGATATTTCCACTTAGACAATGAAGACTCATCCGGGCAAGGTTAGCCTTATTGTCCCTCGTTTGGTGGGGGGTTGTGTAGGAAAGTACCATCTTGCCTGGCAGGTTACCCCCAGAGTTACTGTATGAACGTTTGTTTTTGCCTGTGTCACTGGGATCCTGCTAGCCAGGACCCCAGTGCTCATAAAGTATGTCCTGTATGTATTCCCTGTGTGGTGCCTAACTATCACTGGGGCTCTGCTAACCAGAACCTCAGTGTTTATGCTCTCTCTCTGCTTTTAAAATTGTCACTGCAGGCTAGTGACTAATTTTACCAATTCTGATTGGGACACTGGAACACCCTTATAATTCCCTAGTATATGGCACCTAGGTACCTAGGGTACTGGGGTTCCAGAAGATCCCTATGGGCTGCATTTCTTTTGCCGCCCATAGGGAGCTCAGACAATTCTTCCACAGAACTGCCACTGCAGCCTGAGTGAAATAATGTCCACGTTATTTCACAGCCATTTTACACTGCACTTAAGTAACTTATAAGTCACCTATATGTCTAACCCTCACTTGGTGAAGGTTAGGTGCAAAGTTACTTAGTGTGTGGGAACACTGGCACTAGCTAAGGTGCCCCCACATTGTTCAGGGCAATTTTCCCGGACTTTGTGAGTGCGGGGACACCATTACACATGTGCACTACATATAGGTCAACACCTATATGTAGCGTCACAATGGTAACTTCGAACATGGCCATGTAACATGTCTAGGATCATGGAATTGTCACCCCAATACCATTCTGGTATTGGGGGGACAAATCCATGCATCCCCAGGTCTCCAGCATAGAACTCGGGTACTGCCAAACTAACTTTCTGGGGTTTTCACCGCAGCTACCACTGCTGCCAACCCTCAGACAGGTTTCTGCCCCCTATGGGCCTGGGCAGCCCAGTCCCAGGAAGGCAGAACAAAGGATTTCCTCTGAGAAAGGGTGTTACACCCTCTCCCTTTGGAAATAGGTGTGAAGGGCCTGGGAGGAGTAGCCTCTCCTGGCCTCTGGAAATGCTTTGAAGGGCACATATGGTGCCCTCCTTGCATAAGCCAGTCTACACCAGTTCAGGGAGCCCCCCAGCCCTGCTCTGGCGTGAAACTGGACAAAGGAAAGCGGAGAGACCACTCCCCTGACCAGCATCTCCCAGGGGAGGTGCCCAGAGCTCCTCCAGTGTGTCCCAGAACTCTGCCATCTTGGATGGAGAGGTGTGAGGGCACAATGGACAACTAAGTGGCCAGTGCCAGCAGGTGACGTCAGAGAACCCTAGTCCTCAACCGCGTGGAAACAACTATGCATCCTCCAGCACGCCATGGGACATCTACTGATTAAAGGAGAAGTTCCTGGCACCTTCTCTTGTTGCAGAATCTTCGGCTTCTTCCACCCGGAGGCAGCCCTTTTTGCACCTTCATCCGGGGTTTAGTGGGCTCCTGCCCACCAGGACACTTGCTTGACTCTTGGACTTGGTCCCCATCCTTTACAGGTCCTCAGGCCCAGGAATCCGTCTTGAGTGCTTTGCAGTCAGTTGTTGTCCTTGCAGAATCCCCTATCTCGACTTTACTGTCTTTTTGGGGTAATAGGGTAACTTTACTCCTACTTTTCAGGGTCTTGGGGTGGGGTATCTTGGACACCCTTAGTGTTCTCTTACACTCCCACCAACCCTCTACACACTACCCTAGGCCTGGGGTCCATTCGTGATTCGTATTCCACTTTTGGAGTATATGGTTTGTGTTCCCCCTTTTGACATATTGTCACTAAAATAAAATACCTTTATTTTTAGTAACTCTGGGTATTGTGTTTTCTTATCATATAGTACTAAGTGATATAAGTGGTATAGTAGGAGCTTTGCATGTCTCCTAGTGCAGCCTAAGCTGCTCTGCTATAGCTACCTCTATCAGCCTAAACTGCTAGAACACCTCTAATCTACTAATAAGGGATAAATGGACCTGGCACAAGATATGAGTACCACAAGGTACCCACTATAAGCCAGGCCAGACTCCTACACTGCTTCCTCTGGAAGTAGCTATCCTACTACTTCTAGTATCATTCCTGGCTGATACTGCTTACCCTAGTACTTGCTCTGTGTTACATGTCTTCCACCTCTCACATACTTACCGACCAGTATATGTCAATATGCTTCATTGTGAATTGGGATATCTAGACATAAAGTCCACATTGTTTTGATGTCTTCGTGTTTTGTGTTTAGTTTGAAATTAGAAAGATTGGGATGTGAAAAACTATGTTATCGGTCAAAGGTTTGTATCCTTATTGCAAGCCAGCAGTATCAATATTGCATAACTGATATGCAATACAAAGCATCTCTGCAGTAAATACTATGGAAGTGATTCTAGTGTTCGTTCTATTGCTAAGCCTTCTTTCTCAATCATTGAGTATGTATTTTCCCTTAGTATCAGCTTCCGGGTAATGTATAAAATGGATTTGTCTATTGCGTTTTTCTGTGACTATGAAAAAACTGCCCCTCTCCCCACTCTTGATGAAATGAAGGGTCTCCTGAAATCCAGAAAGCTTAATGTTCAGTTTTTACATCAGCTGTTTTTTTTATGTCTTAAAACTTTCCTCGCATGACTTATTTAACTACTTTTAAAAATGAGGGTTATCCTTTCTTAGCACATTTGTGAGTGGTTTGGCTATCTTGGCAAATGCAGGAAGAAATCTTCTATAATGAGCAACTAATCATAAAGAGGTTTGCACATCTTTTTGGTGGGTACAGGGTTCTATCTTTTTTTCTTTTAGGGATTATATCTTCCTGGACCCTATGATTTATCCTAAGTACTGAAGCTATTTGCTGGGCAATTTACACTTTGTTGGTTAAGATGTCTTTATCAATGCTTTAAATATTTGTTCAAGGTGTTGTGAATCAAGAGACACAAACTCTTTTTTGTTGATTGACAGTCATCACCCTAGAGCCTTAAAAAAACAATAATTTGTGTCAATAAAACAACATATAATGAGTAATCTGAAGCAGTCACCAATACACTAAAATGTAGAAATTATCCACATAAATGAATAAAGGAATTTTATAAACATGCATGAAATAACAACAGAGATGTCCCATTGCAAGCGAGTATATGAGAATCAATGGAAAGACTGGGGTATATCACCACTTTTTCCCCTTTGTCTAACAAAATAGAAAAGATCAACAAGAATCACTGGACTAGTTGTTTTCATGGCCCTGCATGGGTTGGAAAACCTGAATTAATGCAAGGCAGTGTAACGGTTGCCTTGCGTTACACTGCCCCAGGGAGGCATTTCATGGATCGAGCGTGGGTGTTCCCAAGCATTCACCCATGGATTCTGAAGCATTCCCAGATTTACCAATACAAGAAGACCTGGGAGAGTTTTCGAAGTTTACACTTTCCCACGTGCGTTGTAACGAAGGGAAATATCATTATTTCTCCAAATTTTTTCTACGTGTGCTCCTCAAATGATTGTTTTGTTGTGCAGCAAAGTATCTATTCTTGCACAGAAACAATCCTGCCTGTAATGCAGACACCTTGCACCAAGGTGGAAGGGTGCCTTTGTGGGCACCAGGCAGCAGTTTGAGCACCAGTGCAGCCCGAGAGCCACAATGTACTGTATCTTGATTGAAATGGCACAATCCTGCCCTCTTCCTTTCCCACAGCGCAGTACAGCAAGGTGTCTTGCTTCATTGTGTTGTGTGTAATAACGCTAATTATAGCTCAGATTCTTCAACTCATGTAATATTGTGGTGACTCCCAAAATTGGGGGGAAACAACTTGTGAAAGTTATAGTGGGTGCAAATTTAAACATCCTAGCGCTGAACTCGATCGGGAACTTTAGTACCCTTGGCAACAAAAAACAAATACCAATTGTAATGCTGCTCAGTTATACACATGATTACTTGTCCATGTAATCTACAATAAATATAGATGATAAGCAGTATTGGACCTGGCCCTGTTTGGAGGGTTATCCCCAAACTTTTTGCCTTCTTCCTCTGACCTGTTTTTGCCTGCTTTAGGGCTCTGGGCACTTTACCACTGCTAATCAGTGCTAAAGTGCATATGATTTCTGTCGAAATTGTATTGGTGATTGGTTTATCCATAATTGTCATATATGATTCACAATATGTGTCCCCCGGGCCTGTAAATCAAATGCTACTAGTGGACCTGCAGCACTGATTGCGACACCCACATCAGAAGCCCTGCAAACATGACCCAGGCCTACCACTGCAGTGTCTGTGTCTGCAGTTTTAAACTGTTGTGTCTACCTGGCAAGTGCACCCACTTGCCAGGCCCAAACCTTCCCTTTTTACTACATGTAAGGCACCCCTAAAGGAGGCCCAAGGCAGTCCCGTTAGCAGTGTGAAATGTATTTAAAATGTAGAACAATACTGGTGTGTTTTACATGTCCTGATAGTGAAATATGGCTAATTTCAGTCTTCACTATTGCAAGGCCTGTCTCTCCCATAGGGTAACATTGGGATTTCCTTGAAATATCTTTAAAGTGTAATTTCTCACTGGGAGCAGATAGAGATGTGGAGTTTGGGGTCTCTGATCTCACAATTTGAAAACACATCTTTTGGTGAAGTTGTTTTTTGAATGATAGGTCTGAAAATGCCACTTTTAGAAAGTGGGCACCTTCTTGCATAACCATTCTGTCCCTCTGCCTGTCTGCTGAATACACCTCTCGGCCACAATGATGGTTTGGCTGTTTGTGCATTCACTCTAGATAGTCACACAAAGTGAGCTGAGGTGTGCCCTTTATATCCTGATGGACCATCACCAGGCTGATGGATGTTCCTGATCTAGAGTGATGGGAGAAGCTTGCACTTACATATGAATATAGCTGTGCATGTCTTAACACAAAGCAGTCTCATACCCCCTGGAGTGTGTCTATTGCCATGGCAGGGAAATGCAGGGTATAGTGCACTACAAAGACTTCTCTTTGATTTTTGCCTACTCCAAAGGCAGAAATTGGTATAAGTACTAGACCTCTGACACCACATAGTTAGAACACTTCTGAACTGAGGACATACTGCCAGGAAGAAGAGCTGGATGCTGTAGGAGAGACTACCACTCTGCCTGTTTGCCTTGTCTGTTCTGACCTGCTGCATCTTTCCTGAGAGTAAAAGAACTAGACTTTCCTTTCTACATCCTGCTTTCCAAGGTTCTCCAAGGACTTGAACTGAGCTTGTCTCCTGTAACATCTCAGGGCCATCAAAGACTTCACCTGCCAGTGCACGTGCTCGCTTGCTGAGAGTCCTGACTTGCCAAGTGATGCAAAATCGAGTTCCTCAGCCCTTGGAAGTGGGCTCTGGTGCAACCAAGAAGAAACCTGCTACTTCGACTCCTGAGTGACTGCGCAACCGGTGCCACTCTCTGCCTGTGTTTTGCGCTGAGCGCAACAACTGTGACCTCCACCACATATGAGACATCGCTGAAGTACCTCTGAAGTCCCGCCTCAGAGAGATTCCAGAGCACTCTGTCACTGACGTTTGTGGTACCCGACTCCCACTCCGCTGCAGTGCCTGTGGCCCCATGGTGTGATCGCGACACCACAGAGTCAACGCCTCATGTCTTGACCTGTTGGGTCCATCAACCCAGCCTTGTCATAAAGAACCAAAGCCTCACTGCCAACGCTGCCTCAAAACCCCTGAAACAGTAAGGAACTGTCTCCTCATCTCTTCTCCCTAGCAATAAGGACCTGACTCCCCACCTCCCTGGTGGCAATAAGGAACCAACACCACATCAGCTCTAGTGATGCCTCACCTCCCCAACTCAGTGCAATGTCTTTGTTTCCTCATCATTTTCCATGGTACTGTAACTGGGGTCTACCCAACACAGTGGCTGGCTGCACTCTCTCACGGAGCTTCCAGTTGGAGATATTGTGTTACTAAGAGCTGAACTAAGATTTGATCTTTGATGATTTGTATCTTTACTTGTGTATGTTGGATTTTTGTTGTTTTGGTCGTAGTTTACTCAGATAAATATTGGCTATTGTTCTAAACTGGGGTGGAGTACTTTTGTGGTGTTTTCACTGTGTTACTGTTTGTGTGTGTTCAAATACTTTACACATGGCCTCTGAGGTAAGCCTGACTGCTTGAGCAAAGCGTCCAAGGTGGTGAGCAAGGTTTATCTTAGCTGTTTGACTTTTTTACCCTGACTAAAGTGAGGGTCCCTACTTGGACAGGGTGCAAACCACTGACAAATAGAGACCCCATTTCTAACAAGCAGGAAAGCAAAAACATGGATCATTGAATGTAGTAGCAATAATAGATTTGGTAAACCAAATATCAAAGTTGTATCCCATTTTAACTGATTGGTTATACTCAGGATAAAATCCATCACTAAAGAAGCACCCTAGTCAGACAAACAAACACAATATAGGTTAAAGCAACGCTGGATATACAGACTATACATTCACAAACATAGTCCCAATGAGAAATTTGAATTATAAAATGATTCTGTTCTGTGGGCCCCAACTGAAGATAATGGAAACCAAAGGCTTATGAATGAGGCTCATTGTTGTACATGTTTGTGCCTGCAAAGCCTGAAGCACTCCTGGAGGTGACATAAGTGGTCCTCACAGCTAGAACTAAAGACATTAATGTTGTCTAGGTATGCTGTACTGAAGTTCTCCAGCTCAGCTAGGACCTGGTTGACCAACCTTTGGAAGGTAGCAGGGGCATTCTAATCTGAGGGGCATGACCCGGAACTGGAAGTAAGTACCCTTCTGGGGTCTAGAATGCAGACCTTGCTTTCACCCTCTTGGTCAACGCAATTCTCTAGTAACCTGACATTAAGTCAAACATGCTGAGGAACTTAGCAGCTCCAACCAATCTATGAGTTCATCAGCTCTGGGGAGGAGTGTTCATCAGTGTTGGTGACCCAACTGAGCCCACGTTAATCCATGCAGAATCTAAACTCACGTGTGATACTTGGAGGAGAAGCCTTGGGGACCCATACCACTGGGCTGGACCAGGGGCTATTTGAGGGATGAATAACCCTCATTGCTTGCATCTTTGAGACCTCCTTAATGCTGGCCCTCACCTTATAAGGTGTTCTATCTCCAGTATCAATTTCATTGGTACACCACGTGGTGAGCCCTGGGCTAAATGAGAACAAAGAGGCACACTGCACCAGCAACTGGTGGTAGTCTCTCTGTTGATCCAGGAACGTTGTAGGGGAGAGGCTGACACTCTCCACTGATCCATTTCTCCTACAAATATGGAAGTCGGGGAGAGGTTTGCTCTCTCCGTTTGCCCACCATTAACAACAAGGAGCATAGTAAGCAGAGATCTCTCACAGTAGGGTTTGAGGCTTTTGGCATGAAGGACTCTTAAACAGTTCCTGGAAGTGTTGAGGTACACCAGGTAGTTAAGATCACTCTTGTGCTCCGTCACTTCATAAGGCCTTGAGCAGTGGTCTTGCAGGGCCTGAAACTCCATAGGCTTCATCACACAAAGTTTTTGGCCAGGTTGAAACTCAACCAGAGTGACATTGTAGTCATACCAGTGTTTCATGTCCCCCTGGCTAGCTTCCAGATTCTCCTGGGTGAGTTTCCGGAAGTGCCAGCATGTATCTGACCACATCCTGAGGCTCTCCTGGGAGCATGCTCCTAGCCCTCCTTCAACAGACTGAGGGGTCCTCGGAAAGGGAGTCTTTACTGAACCTCAAAGGGGCTAAAGCCAACTCCCCTTCCTGTAGGAAAACCAAAGGCATGGCAGAGGAAGTCCCACTTCCTCCTTTTTCTCATGGGTTCTGGTAGGCCTATAATCATAACCTTTGGGGTCCTGTTGAACCCCTTCAACAAGCCCATTGGTTTGCAGGTGGTAAGGAGTAGAAAACCTACAGGTTACCCCACACTCCTTCCAAATGGCCTTCTGGTAAATGGACATGAAGTTGGTACCCAGTCAGATATCCCTTCCTTGGGAAATCCTACACGAGTAAAGATTCCTATCAGTGCCTTGTACACTGCAGGCACAGTCACAGTCCATAGAGGGATAGCTTCCGGGTACCGGATGGCATGATCCACCAAGAAAAAATGAATCTTTTGACCATTGCTATCTTAGGGCCCAGGGGCCCATTGATGTTGAAGCCCACCCTTTCTAAGTAGGTGCAAACAGCAGGAAAATGTTGCAGAGGGACTTTGCACTTCCCAGCTGTCTTGCCACTCACCTGGCAAGTAGGACACGACCTGCAGAACGCATCTGAGACTTTCCTCATTTGAGGGGCATAAAAGTGGGTAAGAAGTCTGTCAAAGGTCTTGTCCTGCCCCAAATGACCTGCCAGGGGTATATCATGCGCCAGCCCCAGCAGTAAAGGCCTGTAGCAGTGGGCGACCACCAACATATGGGTTGCACCAGGGTCGGGAGCCTTAGGATCACTGCACAGGATACCATTCTCCCAGGAGACCAGGTGTTTGCCAGAGGTGCCACACCAACATCTGCAATAAGGGAAGGCATAGGTGACAGTCAGTTGGGATGCAAATGTAGTGTCTGGCCTTTTCCAACAGTCACAAAGCACAACACTGAAAAGGAAAAATGTATAGTTCAACAATCTTACCTGAATGTCATTAGAAGTACTGCTGCATGATATGTCTCCTGTTGTCCACATCCTCCTCTTTCTCCTCCTCACTGTCCTCAGTGTCCACTGCTGCCACTGCTGCATTGTTACCCCCCTCCTTCTGCAGATAGGGCACATGGCATCTGAGGGCATGCAGCACACCACATAAATCTTGCAGACCTTCTCAGGGGAGTAGCATAGGGATCCACATGTCAGATGGAGGCACCTGAACCTGGCCTTCAGGAGACTGAAGGTCCGTTCAACAATCTTCCAGGTATACCCATGAGCATCATTGTACCTATTCTCAGCCCCTGTTCTCGGATTCCTAACAGGGGCGAAGAGCCTGGACAGGGTTGGGTAGCCGGAGTCACTTGGAAGAAGTGAGGGACACACATTAGACTTGCACAATGGCATGGTGTATGACTCCAGTAGGCATACACTGACATACATTGGAAGAGGACTCAGGCTCACCTATTAGCCACACTCTGCCTCTGTAGTCGTGCCATCAGCTGTTGGACACTGCTATTCCTCAGGCCAAAAGCATCATGCACCGACCCAGGATTCTTGGCAGTGACATGGGAGATGTACAGGTCAGCCATGCACAACATCTGGACATTGAGTGAGTGGAAACTCTTCCTATTCCTGTACACCTGTTCACTGGCCCAAGGGTGGCTAAGGCAATATGGGTCACATCAATAGCCCCAATCACATGTAGTATGTGTCCCATTGTATAGAATCCAATGTTCACAGTGTGCAAATCATCAACCTGGGGGGATGCAATGTAGCTGCACATGTGTTTGAGCAAGGCAGCCAAAACCCTTGCAAGCACAATCAAGAACATTGGCTGTTACATTCCTGCAGCCACGCCCACAGTCACCTAGAAAGAACCTGTTGCCAGGAAATGGAGCACTGATAGTACCTGCACAAAAAGGGGGTATTACTGTGGTGCAACTGATTGCAGGTAGCAGATCAGGCTCCAATTGTGCACATAGCTCTGTGATTGTGGCCCGGTCCAGACGATAGGTGAGAATGATGTGCCTTTCCTCCAGTGTAACCAAGTCCACAAGGGGTCTGTAAACGGAAACGGGTACAGGCCTCTTCATCCTATTCCTCCGCAGTGGTTTGTATCTAAGGGACCCAAAAGTAAAAAGGGAGTGACAAAACGACCTATGAGCACACAACATCCGAGTACACGGGGCATGTATGTATGTTGGACACTAGAATTGTCTAGTTGTGTACAGTTGACACCAATGAAGCACTTTTAAATTCAACACATGAGTACTAGCCATTTTCTTCCTACTACTTCACTTGATTCCTGGCTTTCCACTGGACTACATCTCCAATGCGTGTGCTGCTGTTACCTGTGTCCGGTACCTGCCATGGCCCATGCTACTGGCAGAAAGGGCCCAGCCTTCATGTCGGAGGAGTTAGAGAGGCTTGTGGATGGGGTCCTACCCCCGTATGGGCAGTTGTATGGGCCTCCAGACTAAAAGGTGAATACATCATGGGTATGTTGACTGTGATATGGCTGCATGTAGATGTATGTGTGTGCTGGCAGTGTGTTTTTTGGGAAGGGAATGGCTGTAGGCAATGTGAAGGAAGAGGTATGGGTCATGTGTGTGCTTGATGAGGAGCAAATGCTGTATGTAGGCCATATGTGTGACAGGCTTGATTGTATGATTCATGGTGTCCCTCTGTCTGTGCTTCCTCTGCAGGTCAGCCCCCATCAGAAGAAGGGGTGGTGGAGTGCCATTGCCAATGACATGCGGACTCTGGGGGTCCATAGCCAGAGGAGCACCCACTGCAGGAAACGGTGGGAGGACCTGAGACGCTGGGCCCGGAAGACCGCAGAGGCCTAGCTGGGGATTAGCTTCCAATGTGCGAGGGGTGCCTGTCAGAGCCTGACCCCCCTAATGGCCCACATACTGGGGGTGGCCTACCCAGGGCTGGATGGGCGCTTAAGGGCAGCACAACAGCCACAAGGGGGTGAGTACAGTGTGAGTGACATTCATCATTTGTTGCCTGACATAGGATTTGGATGCAGGGTTCCAGTCTGTGGATGCCCCAATATGCCAGTTTGGACCTTGCTGTGTGGTCCAGCTTAGGAATGTTGGGTGATATGCATATTTTTAATTGCTAGGTAGCTGGCTTTCCTTGGCAGACAGAGCTTTGTTGGTCCTAGTAGGTGTGCAGATGGCAGTGTTTGGCTCTTACATGCTATAGTACCTAGCCAGTGGTATGCCAGTGTGGTCCATACTGCCCATTCTTAGTCCCAGTGAATGACAGTGATGGGTATGCCATTTGTGCTGCTGGTGCTGTGACTGATCCTGTGCTCCCTTTCTTTCTCCCCCCTCTTCTTTTGTCATCCTGTCCATGTGTGCATTAGCATCATCTGGCGAAGGAGCAGGGGCACTGGTGAGTGAAGGAGCTGCAGCCTACAGCACCCAGGAGGCTGAGTCCACCGACGCTGAGGAGACCAGTGGAAGGGAGGACAAGGGGAGCACCACAGGGAGACAGGAGCTGATACAAATGACTCTGATTTCTCTTACAATTGGTGTTCCCTGGTGGTGGTGAACCCCTCTAGGACCAGCCCAGCTATTTCATTTTCCACCACCCCATACCAGCACCACCCTTTCAGAAGCTCCCCACCGAGTTGCCCATGCCCGCTCACCCAGGAGGGTGGGCATCTCCTTTGCCCCAGGCTCCTCAGGCCCTGCCCCAGTCAGCCCTGCTGCACTCAGTGAGGAGGCTAGTGACCTCCTGAGATCCATCTCTGTAGGGCAGTCAACCATAGTGAATGCCATCCAAGGGCTGGCATCCCAGATACAGTAATGGAATGCCTTCCTCAAGGGCATTCATGGTGGCTTTGCTGGCCTACATAGATTGTTTCAGGCTCTGTCCTCCTCTCTGATGGCTGCCAATGTCCCTGTTTCTTCCATCTCCCCTCCCCCCTCCAACTACCTCTTCCCAGTTCCAGTCTCCTCTCCCCAAACCAAACCCACGCACACATTCTGACAAGCATGCACGCAAAACAACAGACAAGACTCACATAGACAAACACAGGCAGCCCACTTCAGTCCACAAGCACAGACACAGCCAACACACAGATGCACACACAACATCAGCCACTGCCTCCACTGTCTCCCCCTCCTCTGACTTTCCCTCAGTCACATCAGCATTCACACTTGCATGCACAGCATCAACAGTTCCAGATCCTGCCACCTGCACAGCCTTACCCACAGTCACCAGAACAGCAGACCCCCTGACATGCACCCCACACACCACATACACAGTCACCACCATCACCACCTCATGCAGCACACAAACCTCACTTGCAGACACAACCACAACATCCATCCTGTTTGACCTCCCCATCCTGTCTGCTCCCTCCAAAGACACACAAATGCTCCCAATCAGATTCCCAACAGCCATCCACCTCACACACGCACACTGTCCATGCACCTGTACCCAAGTCCAGCACACCTCCTCCTCCTACACCCACTCCCTCTACCTCCACTCCCATACCTCCTCCTACAACCCGCCCCATTGGCCTAAGAAGCATTTCCTCTCTTTCCTTGACGTCTTCCCTCTCCCTCAAGACCCCCATCCTGCCTGTAAGAGAAAAGTCCCACCCCCCAGCCCAGTACCTCCAGCACAGAATCGACCCCTGTTCCTCCCGTGATACCTCAGCTGCCACTAGGGGACACAAGAGTGACACTCCGGTCCCCCACCCCAAGCCCATACCTCTGCTACCTAAACGGAAGGGAAAGGACCCACCCCCTCCCAAAACTAAGCCCCAGGACCCCCTGTGAAGAAAAACAGTCCCCCAGTCCCCCACCGCAAGGTCCCCTGAGCTGCCTGCCTACTGTTACCATGATGCCTCTCCCCGGTGGACTGGGCTGTCAGGAGTCAATTTGGACCTTGAAGGTTGTCCTGTGGCCTTTAGGCATTTTGGAAGGGCCAGTTGCCCTTTCTGTACATATTTATATTTCTCTCTTTATACAATTGAGGTCGCTATTCCCACCTAATTACAGGAGTTGAACAACAGGTTGTGTCCTGACTTTCTTTGCTCCTGGGTTCAGTTGCTGTTGATTAACTCTGCAGATTGTTCTGGGTGTGTGGCATGTGTGTTTGGTGTGTGTTGTGCATGTGATTGTGTCACTCTCCCCTCCCTCACTCCCTTGTGTGCTAGGCAGCTGTACTCACCATTGTCATCTTCATCTGCATTGGTGCTCCTGAACTGCTATGGCGTGGTCCAGCATCAGGAAGACTTCCATGTCGGCTGTGGACTCCTCTATGTCCCTGGAGGTGAGGGTCTCCTTTTATATGATGTATTTCTGCCAGGCTTTTGGTGGTGTTGCTAATGCCCCTGAAATCCTCGTGGTCTGCTATGTCATGATATGGTGGGCGGATCCTTGTCTTCCGCCTGCCTGGAAATTGATACTGCCATGTTCAGTGGTCATACAGCACTCGCGGTTGGTGTGGTACATTGGCTGTCTATGCGAGGGATAACAGCCATGATCATAATTTGGCTGTCTTTAATGCCGGCCTGAGGGTGGTACTACTGCCATCGACGGCGTGGCAGTCAGATGACCGCAAATGTCATAATGACCACCTATGTCTGCACTTTGCAGAACTCCTCCCTGATGAGAACCCCTTCCTTCTGCCAGTGTGTCAGCTCATGTAGGTTTCTCAAGGTGGCAATGTCCTCCCCTGTAGGTTCCAGTGCGCCACTCTCAGGCTCAGCATCCTTATTGGACCATGGGAGTTTCAGAAAGGGGCTTCCAACATCCCTGCCCTTCGTCTTTCTTGGCAGACACCTAAGCCATTTTTCTAGGCTTCAGATTGCCCTGCCCACCCTCTCGGGCAGCCATAGTCAGACACATCCACTCAGACAACCCTAACATTTCCAGATGTGACTTAAGCTCCACCTCCTTCTAAATGGTGTGATGTAGGTCATTGCCAAGCAGACAATACTCAGGCATGGATGGCCTCACAGCTACCCTCAGGAAACCGGAGGCACCCCCCACACTCAAAAGGAATGATACCCGCTGGGTAGTGACTAGGTAGTGACTCTCATGGTTGTCTGCTGCAATAACATGGTGGAAGCATTTGAGACTACCTGTTCTGAGGTCATCTGATAGTAGTAATGCTGGTTCCAGTGTCTCTCAGAGCCTGCATTCTCTGCCTATTGATGATGACCAACTGCCTATATTTCCTAGTGTTACTAGGCATGTGAGTTCTCTGCACCATCTCTCTTTCACCAAGGTACACTTGGGTAACTTTTAAGCTATCCCCATACTATCTGGGACAATCTCTGTCCCAAGCACTACACTAACCAACCCGGGTGTCTGCCCACCAGTGGGAGGCTGTGCTTGATTGGGACTCTCTGCATTGCCCTTGAAGTGCCCACCCCTCTGGCACTCATAGCACATGGAGTACTTCCATGATGACGTATCATCAGGGAACCTCTTCTTTTTCTGTTCTGGTGGGGATTGGGAGGCATGACTCTTAGAACTAGTTTGGAGATTTTTAGAGAACTCCCTGTTTTTATGTTTGTCTCCCCCCTTCTTCTGGTGGGGATCCTGTCTACTCTTGTCATGATCCCCCTAGAACCTTACTTGTGGACCCTGGTGCTGAGTCAGCGGTCCACCTCCTTAGCAAGGGTCAGTAAGCTTGCTATCAATAAGGCTGTAAAACATAGACTGAACATGTGTTCTCTTGCAATCAAATTGTACGGCCCTTGGTAATCATTTACTTCACTGCCCTTCACCTAATCGTCCAGTGCCTTGTACTTCATAGGAGTGAGGCTGTATTTGCTGTTGAGGGTTTCCTTAATGGAGGGATACTTCATTCTGTCCCCCTTTTCAATAGCCAGTAAGGCTTCCCTCCACTTGCTAGGGATATGCTTCTACAGGCTAGCCCCCAAATCCTGCTCAGGGATCCCATGCATCTGCAAAACTACTACAGAAGCTTCAAGCCATTTGTCAATGTCATTCCCCACATCAAACTCAGGGACCAGACCCTTAAGAATATGGACCCACTAATATCCAGAGGTCACCATTCATATGCTGCCAACTTCACTGCTCGACCTGCCTGTCTGGCCTTGACGTCCTGCTTCTCAAGGCTCCTCTCATAAGCTTCTTCGATGGTCAATTTATTTTGTTCTGCCTCTATGACCAGTTTCTTTTTCTCAATGACCAATTGCTTCTGTTCTTTCCTCCATGGCTAGTTTCTTTACCTCCATTCTCAGCTAGGCCATCTGCTGCATAAACTTTCTCTCTGCCATTCTGTCTGTCAGCTCCTCTGGAGACAGGCCTCAAGGAGACACACTACTCTCTGCTCTGGCAGGGAGATCTTACTCTGGTGTCAAGCCATCACCCTCAGCAGACTGCTGTATCTCAGAACTGGTATCCAGGTGCCGTCTTGGCTCCTCCACATCATCCTCACACTTCTGGTCTTCTTTTGAGACTGGCAACCTTTTTGTCTCTGCCCCTGTCCTCAGAGGCTTTTGGAGCACGCCTTCTTGGTGCTTCTTTTGGTGGGCATCGTCCTATACTTCTTTGAGTTCAGCCACTCTATGGCCCTCCAGGTGGAGGAGCTCAAATTCCACCTTTGTAGATGAAGTCCCCGGCACAAACAGTAAGGTATAGTAAGGGTGAATTTGGAAAAAAGCAAAAATGACAACCAGGTTTGAAACTTTAATTGGTCTCAGATTATTTATCTGCAATTTTGCATGTAGCACAAAATTACCGTATGACACTGCACAAATACAAGTCCTAATCCTCACCACTGATCACCAATATAAGAAAGTGGATTACTGCTTAAGGGAGTGAAACCCTACTCAAGCAGAAACCACAATCTATGTCATGGTAAGGCACTAACAAACCCTAGATTTACTTATGCTCAACCCTCTGGTAGTTTAGTACAGACCAGTCAGACCAAATTTAGAGGAAATGTGTAAAGTATTTATGCAGCACTTCAAACGGTAATAAAGTAAAAACAAAACACAAGAAAAATCCCCCACCAACATAGAAAAATGTGAAGAAATACAACAAGACCAAAATGACAAATATCCAGTCAGTAAAACAAGGAAGCATTTAAGTTTGCAGATTTCTGTGACAACAGGACCAAAACGCACAAAGCTCCAATAGTAGGTATCTGGTCTCGCCAGAGCGAGATAAAGCCACAAGTTCAGTCTAACCATAATGGAGCATGAGATGGAGTGAGGTCAGCTACAAGGACCCATTTAGGACCACTGAACTAGATTACCTTAAGTCCTGGTTGCCAAGTGTTGTGAGGCACGGTGAGGATTCACCATGCAGCCGAGTTGATGCCTCAGTTCTGAGGAGTTGCAATGTGAGGTCCTGCTTCATTGTCAAAGATGTTACCAATGAGAGCTTGCGATGCAAAGTCTTTAATTGAGGATGTGTTGCACAGTTGAGGTGATGCATTGGTTCCATAGAGCTGTGAGGCTGCGATGCAAGCAGCTAAGGGGCTGATTTAAGGAAAGTGGTGCTGCACCCAGAGCAGTGCCACTTTCCTTGCATCAGATAGCACCCCACTACTGCCACCATGTGTTGGCTGTATTTAAGATATGGTGCACCATGGCGCAGGTTGGGGGCAGTACCATCAGAATTCCTGATGCTATTGATGTACCCTGCAGGAGTAGTACCATTTGTTTGGCACTACACCTGCAGACTACATAGTGGCCCATTGTATTCCAAGCCACTTTAGTGACGCCTTAGCATAAAAAAATGACAGTATGGCGGTGCTAAGGTGGAGCTAGGGCCTCTTAAATGAAGCCCTCAGTCGGCTGCCTTTGACCAGAGATTTGCAATGCAAGGGCCTGCATCGATGAGCCTACTCCCTACCTTCACATTCCTAGTAAATGTATCACCTGTGGCTCTACACCCTCTGTTTTGTTGATGCAATTTCTGAGACGTGATCCAGTTCCCCACTAGAAAAGCACTCGGGGCCTCATTTGCATGCCCTTTTCATCACTGCGCCATTTAGCAGTGCACTACATTGCTCCATTTTTTCAAACTGATGCATTTGGCCCAATGTGTCAGTTTGTATAGGCGTGTGTCACCTTTTATCTGCATCAGGTATAATGTCTGCAGGTTTGGCAGTCCTTTTAGAAAAAGGCATGTAGAACAGATGCAGTTAAATTTACAACTTTTCACTGCATCATTCTATGACTTCACTGCATCAAAACGTTACTGCCTGCTCAAAGCACACGTAAAATCGGCATGGGGCTTTTTTTCCCATGGGACTCTCCTTAAATTGCTGGCGTTGCATCAGTTTAATGATGAAACTCCAGCAATGCATCAGTTTAGTGGCAAGAGATGCTTCAAAATTTGTATAAACATGTGCCATAGAGCTCTGGATTTTAAATTCAGCACATTCATGGCATCGTTAAGGGGAGTGCGGTAGCTGCACGAAATCTTACACACCGATGACGATGCACTCAGATTCTTGTAAATGAGGCCCTGCAGCCCTAGATGAGAAGGATTACCCATTTCTCTGAAGGAAAGCTAGGCCTAGTTGTAAAGCTAGCTGGAGTACTCTTGGGGTGAACTTTATCTGCCAGCTCCCTCCTTGCCCTTAACCACTGTGTCTAGAGAATGATGGAAGTCAGGGATTCTTTGATAGACACAGGACCATTCTATAGCCTTCTTTAGAGTCAATTATCTCAAAATGTGAAGGAACACGTATAAATTCATCAAAAATATTAGCCACAGCATCAAATCATACCAACTAATTACAGGAATCTAGGGGCAATGAGGACGGATAAGTAAGAGCCTTATGAGGATTGTGTTGTGAAGATACACAAGTCAATGCATGGGATAACAAGCGGAACTTTTTGAGACCGGATGGATTAAAGAAAAACTCTTATGTTTTTGGAACTATGAACTTGGTATTGTAAAGAATCATAGAAAGAACGTTTAATTTGGACTACTAAAGAATCATTGAAGGAACGTATAATTTGGACTGCTGATATTCGAGTTTAATTAAATGCACAATTTACTTATTACGGATTTAAATTTGTAATTAGTTTGTATGATTTGATGCTGTGGCTAATATTTTTGATGAATTTATACGTGTGCCTTCACATTTTGAGAATTGTTGGATAACGTTGTGTTATCATTTAGGGCGGTTTAGAGGGTGTAACCCTAGTGTTGAGCACTGTAGTTTGCACAAAATTAGCAATAAGAGTTGGGAGTATGGGCACCAAGAACTCTAGTTTTCACCCTCATTTAGTTTTTAGAAGTTTAAGTGAGTGGGCAGCTCAATAACTCTCAATTGGTTATTCGGTATGGAGGATAGACTGAAATCAGCGGAAGAATTATTTAGGAGTTTAGACAGTGGATGTTCAGTGCGACACGCAACAGGTAGTGGGAACCGGAAAGGTAAAGAGGGTCTTAGAGACAAATTTGTTAGATTGGAGAAGCTGAAGAGGAATGAGATGTCCAGATGGTGGGACGCAATTACGTTGAAACAAAACAAAAAGTTAGATAGAATACCTAGGGGCTTACGTTCACACATCTTTCCTACATATGACGATTTAGATGCAGATCTACTTATGAGATGGGAAGAAGAACTTAAATCCAATTCAATGAAACTTATGGACATCTTAATAGAAAATGCTGAAAGAAAGGTTTTGAAACTACAATCGGATATAATTGCTTTAGAGAAAGAAATTAATGACTTGAATTTGAAAGAAGCAACTGAAAAAAATTACGTGATTTTGAATGATATAATCATGAAATTTCAGGATGATATTAAGCAGAGGAAGGCCAGAAAACTAAAGAGAGACAAATCAGATTATTTAAATGGTAGAGTATTTACTTTTTCGCGTAAATATGATCATCTAGTAAAGAATGTAGTATCTGTAATAGATTCAAGTAATTCTATGGATTCTGCATCAACGTCTAGAAGTAGTTTGGTGTCTAACAATAGTGATACTGAAGTTTCTGAGATACCTATTGCATCTGATATACAAAGAGTGTTTTTTTTACAGGAACTGAAGAGAATAAAACAGGGCAATTGGGAGATAAATCAAAAAAGAAATTGGGTAGGAAGACCCGAAGAGGCAAAAGGGGAGGGAAAAAGTGAGACCTATTTAGGCATGAGGACGAGATCACGGGACAAGAAGATATAAGGACGTATACTGATATGGAAAATAATGTTGTTAATTTGTCCAATAAACAATTATCTTCTGATATGCTATCACTTCTGAATAAGGGATTGGGATTTTGCCCATCAATGGTGGGAAATACATGTAAATCTAAAATAGATTCATATAAATTTATTAGAAAGTTGAAAATAAAGAGACACTTTGATGCCCGAATGTCAGATGTAGAGATAGCCCCACCAGCAAATTTGATACACAGTAAACTATCTATTCAAGATATTCATGACACTATGACATTGATGACGATCACAGATTATGAAGAATATCCACTAACATTATCTACTATTTTACGAGACTTAAATGTATCATCGGATTTACACATTACGAGTGGTTTGAAACAAAGATCGACTTGGGTTCCGAAATCTTTAATGGATAGCAACATTGAAACATTTTTTAAATTAGTATGGTGTGATTTAGACAAGGAGGAGAAGAAGAGAAAATATTGGAGGAGACACAGTTTGAAACAGGAAGAATACAGTGCACTAAAAGCCCTGAAATCTGATGTGGATTTAGTTATCAAAAGAGCAGATAAGGGCAGGAACATAGTGGTTATGAATCGCATAGACTATGACAAGAGATATATACACAATTGAATGATACTAATTGTTACGAAAAACTCTCATATAATCCGATACCAACACTAACGGGAAAATTAAACAGAATGTTAAAAAGTTGGAGAGATAGGAATCTATTGGATGATGATGAATATCTTTATTTACAGGTACATCGCCCTAAATTTCCATGTCTTTATACGCTGCCTAAGATACACAAAGAGTCAAAACTTCCGCCAGGTAGACCAATAGTCTCTGGAATGGGGGGGTCCACTGAAAGACTTTCAGAGTTTGTGGATATATTCCTCCAACCATTGGTCTGTAATTTACCTTCACATATTAAAGATACCAAACATATACTGAGTCTGTTATCAGATATTCAATGGGAACCCGGCATGATTATGGTAACCCTGGATGTGGTAGCATTGTATACCAGTATACAACATAAATGGGGAATTAAAGCAATAGAACATATTTTAAACAGAAGATCAGTGAGTTTATTTGAACATACGCAGATGATATTGAGTATGATAGACTTTATATTGAGTAACAACTATTTTCTGGTTGAAAAAGACTGGTTTAGACAAAAACAGGGTGTAGCAATGGGTTCCAGGTTTTCCCCCTCATATGCTAATCTATTAATGGGGTGGTTTGAAGAAAATTGGATCTGGGGCCCAGGAGCAGCGAGATGGCATTCACATATTATATACTGGGGGCGATATATCGACGACTGTTTTATGTTATGGACAGGAGATGTGGTGACTTTGGATAGTTTCTGTAAACATCTTAATGTGAATGAAGTCAACATTAAATTTACGTATAAATATAGTGAGACCTGCATAGAATTTTTAGATGTGGAACTATTTGTGGATAATAGCAAAATAGAGAGTAGATTATATCATAAGCCCACCTCTTGTAATACGTTACTACATGCAATGAGTGCGCATCCGAAGCACCAGATTGAAGCTATACCATTAGGGGAGATGGTTAGAGCTCAAAGAAATTGTAGCAGAGACTGTGATTTTCAAAAGACCATAGAAGATATGGGATATAGATTTACAGCTAGAGGTTACCCGAGGATGGTGATACGCAAATCTCAAGATAAAGCTCGGAGGATTTCTCATCCACAGACACTACTAACATTCAATCCGAAAAATAAAAGAGAGAAGGTGAGTAATCAGAATTTTAGAATTATATTAGATTATACCGAAAGCTCTCAGAAACTGTTGAGAATTATGAAGAAACATTGGCCAATACTTACCTAGGATGAGATATTGAAGAAATATATAGGTAACAAACCAGAGGTCTCTTTTAGGAGAGGCAGTACCCTTAATAATATTTTAAGCCCCAGTTACTTGGTGGATAGAAACAAACCGGATTGGCTCAGTGCACGAAGTGTGGGTTTTTACAGATGTGGATCATGTGCAATGTGCAAATGGGCATGGCAAGCCAAAAAAGACTTTGAGGACATGAATGGCCATAAGGTTAACATAAACATACATATAGATTGTAATACGAAGTATGTAGTTTACATGCTAGTATGTAAATGTGAAAAAATCTATGTAGGCAGTACGATACGCCCTCTTAAGGTTAGAATTTCTGAGCATTGGAGAGCAATCAGGCAAGAAGATGAGAGATATCCAATAGCATCACATATGAAAGCATGTGAAGCACAGGGAAGTCACAAAACATTCAGATTTTTTGGTTTTGATTACTGTGGACTAAATCCACGAGGAGGTTATAGGAAACTAGCCCTAAGTAGAAGAGAGTCAACATGGATCATAAGACTAGGGGCTGTAGAACTAGGATTAAATACAGACTATGAGATGGAATATTTTCTTGGTGATCAATAAATGAATATAAGGAGAAGAATTATATTCAAAACAGCCTGGGAATAATATAGAATCACACGTTAAGTTATAAAGGCAGAAATAATATGCATAGGATATGAATAGGGTTTGACAATATGTTGTCATAATAATTAGATAAGATAGATATTTTGGTTTTACACTCAGAATATTTTCTGTTATGGAATGTCTGGTACTGCTTCGAGAGTATATTTATTTAACCGTAATTCAAGTTAAGGATTATTCTTTTATGTTTCGTAAGAAAATTCCCATAAGAATCTCTGTAGCTTCCGCTACTAGAGATCTTACCAATTTAATTAGTATATTGGTTGTAGTAGTCTTGATTACACATTCTTATAATTTTATTTTCTATTGGGTATTTTTAAAAATAGTTCAGTGGATAGAAATATGGTGCTGTTTACAGGCAGGATATATTTTATATAAGGATAGTATCAATGCGCAGGATAAGTATGTAAAAATCTGAAGTCGGTTAGAGAAGCGAGTATTCACACGATCACGGGAAAACTATATGAATGAGGATTAGTCCGTTTTCTATTTTTATTAACACGGACACAGACGTTTCTGTAGTCCGTTGTCTATTGCTATGAATCAATGGCACAGTTTAAGACGAGTCGGGTGAACTCGGTTTGGAGAAAACAAGCTAGTCAGCTGGCAGACTCGCGGCCAACAGAAAACATATATAGGTAAGCCTAAATGGTGAATCTTTATGTTACATTTTTGGAGACAATGAGTGGATAGAGAATAGTTGCTGACTTCAACTTTCATTATGACAGATGTTGTTAAAAACAAAGTCGGAATCATATAATGCACAGGCAAAAATATCTTAAGGAGTGAGGTGAGCTTCACAAATAAAAGCGATTATTATATTGCATATTTGTGATAAAACTAAAGATACGATGACCAGAAATACAATTTCTCTTCTTTTTTTAACTTTAGCTACAATTTAAGCCTACTGAAGCTGATAAGGTACTGTTGAAGAAACACACCATTAGGTGAGGGTAATTTCATTACAATGTAATCTGCTTGATTTCAATTGTGATGTTAATTTTCAGTACTGAGTGGTGTAATCAAGACCTAGATTATGTCATTTATTTAATGGATACTTGGGAATACATGAACAAGTTTAATTTGAATAACACCCTGTCAGATGACTTAGCTTACTTTATTTAGATTATGGTCAATTAATTACCTATATTGGATTTTAGTGTTTATCACTATAATTTAATTTGTGCTATCAAAATCATCACTGTTTGGGACTGTACTGTGAGATAAGAATGGATGTTTTATAAAGTTCCCACTATATGACATAAAGTCATGGATATAACATTAAGGATGGGTTATGGTGTGTAAAGTATATGCTGATTTATATACATTATTTTTGGGTATATTATTTTGGAAGGTCCTGAGGAAGTCCATGGGCACTCCCCGGATGAAACACGTGTTGACGGACAAGTGAGAGAATAATGAGGACGGATAAGTAAGAGACTAAAGAGGATTGTGTTGTGAAGATACACAAGTCAATGCATGGGATAACCAGCAGAACTTTTTGAGACCGGATGGATTAAAGAAAAACTCTTATGTTTTTGGAACTATGAACTTGGTATTGTAAAGAATCATAGAAGGAACGTTTAATTTGGACTACTAAAGAATCATTGAAGTAACGTATAATTTGGACTGCTGATTTTCGAGTTTAATTAAATGCACAATTTACTTATTACGGATTTAAATTTGTAATTAGTTGGTATGATTTGATGCTGTGGCTAATATTTTTGATGAATTTATACGTGTGCCTTCACATTTTGAGATAATTGTTGGATAACGTTGTGTTATCATTTAGGGCGGTTTAGAGGGTCTAACCCTAGTGTTGAGCACCGTAGTTTACACAAAATTAGCAGTAAGAGTTGGGAGTAGGGGTGCCAAGAACTCTAGAGAAAACTAAATGAGGGTGAAAACTAGAGTCAAATTAGGGTGTTGTCAAACTCAACTTCTTGTCTCTCCAGGAAGTGGATTTAGAAATCAAGATTTTTGTAAACTATGGGGCTCATTTCATGCACCTTACGCCACGGGAGCGTCACTTTTTGTGTCACTCCGGTGGCACTGTGCCATGCTCCATATTTACAAGTTGGCGTTAAGCTCCTTTTCATGGCTTAACTCCGCCTTGTAAATATTAGCCAACCTGAATTTTTAGAAATGACGCAACTCAGTGCAGCAAAATTGCTTGCAGCACTGCATTGCACTATTTCCTAGTAAATGAGGTAATATCTATTTTTTAGTAGCTTTGTGAAATGGTCTCCTAAATCTTTCATCCTTTACAATATGGATCTGACCTGGGAGTTTCTCTCATAGTCTGTTTTAGACCTCTACATTCTTATTGATAAACTTCAGAGTTCCATCCCAATCTTCCCAATACAGATTTTTCAACTTCAAAGTCTGGGTTCCCCAGTCAGGATTAGTCACTTGATTTGCTGCTTGTAGATCCCTGAACAGTAATAGACCTATTTACTTTCCCCGTTCAGGTGCCCATGTCTCATTTGTAGCCTCTTACTCAAAGTTAATAAAGGTTAATGAAAACAAATTCATAATACTCTCCTTCTTTAGGTTGTTGTCAAACTCAACTTCTTGTGTTTCCAGTAAGTGGATCTAGAAATCAAATTTTTGTAACCTATGGGGCTCATTTACAAGCCCCTTGCTCCACCGGAGTGTCACTTTTTGTGTCACTCTGGTGGCACTGTGCCCTGCTCCATTTATACAAGTCAGCATTAAGCCACTTTTTGTGGCTTAACTCCGCCTTGTAAATATGGGCCGCCTGATGCAGTTTTCTGTGCAATGCATGCAACACCAATTGCTTTTTGACACTGCTGCAGATTTACAAGGAAACATAAACCTGAGGCAGTGCCAAAAACTAACGCCTCCCCAGGGGTGGTGTTAGAGTGGTGTAACAAGGAGAAATACTTTTTTTCTCCTCGTCTTTTGTTCTTTCTATGTGTGCTGCATTCATCGCCATTAATGATTGTTTTGTGCAGGAAGGTGTCCCTTATTGCACATAAACAATCACCTGCGCAACACAGGCTTCCTTGCACCATGGAGCAAGAGAGGCTGCGTTGGCCCTAGGCAGCTGATTTAGCACCAGTTGGGGGGAAAACACATGGATGCGCCGTATTCTGGTAAATATACGCATCCCTGCATTTTAGAAATGACAAACCTCAGTGCAGCAAAATTGCTTACAGGACTGCATTGCACTATTTCCTCGTAAATGAAGCCACATCGCTTTTTTAGTGGCTTTACTCGCCTGGCTGGTACATCTGTAAGACTGAACTTGACATTTTTGAGTGACGTTTGTAATGGACCTCCAGGCGATTGCTGTATCCTGCACCTGCTGACTGTTAGCAATCAGAGCAGCTTGGCATTTTAGATTTGTTTGAAAAGCTCCCCTGTCCTGTTATGCCATCTGGGTATCTAGTTCACTGTTCTCAGCTTATTACTGTGAAATAGTTTTTAAATGTATTGATTGATACGGGGTGGGAAATAAAACTAGGTTACACTTCTAACATCACTGTCACAACCAATAATAAGATTTCTGTGTAGGTATAAAATGTATTCTTATTGGTTGCTCGATTTCCTTCATTTAAAAAAGTATTGGTAAATGTTTTTCATAAAGCACTTTCATTATCTACAATGTCGCTCCTTTCCAATGGTTTCTTTCTGTTTCCTTTAATTCAGTCGTCCATCAGCTCACCGACCTGGATATTGCTCTGATCCAATCTCTTTGCAACAGAACACTTAAAAATGAAAGGGTAATAAAGTGTGAGTCCAATCAATTTGTTTAAATTCACCCTTAACCAGTAAATAGTCAATGTAATTCTGGTTCTGCACACTGATAGAAATTACTTGGTGCTTTCATGCACTTAATTCCTTCACTCAGGGTATCTTTTTTTAATGCTCTTTTGAGACCCTGTGTTCTCTGTTTGGTACCACAACCATGTCCCTAGCAAGTCTATAGCTACGGCACCCTTGAAAAATCAGAACATCTCATCTTACACACAAGTCTTCTGAACCAGTAGCATGTTTTTCATCTTCTCATTTGTGCCACTTCTGCTCTGTTGGCCTTGTCAGGGCACTTCCGGTCATACCCAGTCCTACATCTCCTCACAAAGGTGTGCCTTGTTCTCTCCATCATCCTTGCTGAAGCACATGCTGGAGAGCACAGAGGTCTTCTTCTTACCTCCGGTTCAGAAACTGCACACACTCTGGGCGGATGCCAGATCTTGTCCCACCTACACTAGAGGTCGACTAGATCTTTGTACTCAGTGAGGTGTGTGGTAATCTGTTTCATTTAACAAAGATCAATAACATGAGAAACAAACAAATGTAAACACCATGACCAATTTGACCACAAAAATGAGACTTCAAACTGAATCACGCTTCAAAGCTTTATTACAACCACAAAGACATTGGAATGTTATAAACATACATGAAAACCATAGGCTGACCAAAACTACTAAAAAGACCTAGGCCCTCATTACAACCTTGGCCGAGCGGTCGCCTTTGTGGCCGCAATCCCGCTGGCCGCATTATGACATCCCAGCTGGACCAGTGGGCAGAAACAGAGTCAACCGCCAGCAGTGTTGAGGCCGTGCAACAGTGAAAAGCAGGGTGGGGCTGTGCCGGGGGCCCCTGCAGTGCCCATGCCAAGTGCATGGGCAGTGCAAGGGTCTCCAGGGGCCCGGGACTCCCCTTCCCGCCAGCCTTTCCAAGGCGGTCTCTACATCGACAGGCTGGCGGGTAAGGGGAGTCGTAATCCCCTGGGCAGCGCTGCCCTGGCGGATTAAAACCGCCGGGACAACCATGCCGGGAAACCACCATC
The DNA here is from genome assembly GCF_031143425.1 of Pleurodeles waltl. Taxonomy (NCBI): domain Eukaryota; kingdom Metazoa; phylum Chordata; class Amphibia; order Caudata; family Salamandridae; genus Pleurodeles; species Pleurodeles waltl. The sequence continues at coordinate 639,707,942 of NC_090447.1, forward strand.
GTAGTGGTTGTAGTGAGACAGATTGTACCGCCAGCCTGTTGGCTGTACAATTGCCAAAACAACCCTGACGGGTAAACATCAATACGTTTAAACACTCCAAGAGAATAATACAAATGAACAGAGCTATAATATGCACATCAAAATTTCAAGGCAGATGATGGTAACATCGGTAAATTATCAAAATTAATTCCTTGCTACAAATTTGTACTTGCATGTGTGGGGACAAACTAACACATGTGGGCAAAACAAAGAAGAGACAAAATAATTTGGAACATTATCTAACTAGGGTAACTCACTATAAAAGTACACTGGAGTAATCATCTAAGCTGAAAAGTAAAAAAAAGAAAAACCATTACAAATGATAAACCTCTCCTCATGAGACAGCATGGAGTAAAGATTTGTCAGTTCAGAGCGCTCACAGCTTCTCAGCATCAGGGTGGACAGTGCAAAACATGGGCGGCACATAGGGCTGGTCAGCAGTTCAGAATTTATTAGGCATATTAGTGCTGAACGGCATAAGTAACGGGACACATGAGACTAAAAGGAAACTCATAACATTAAGGCTAAAAATGGCAGAAGACTTGGAGAGGAACAGGAGGTGACCACATGCACCCCCAGAAGGAACTAGCTCTCAGTTTCAAAAGTCTCTCCCTAACTAGAAATGACCACCAATTTCTTATTGGTCCTCCATGTGGGCTCATCCTGCTCAAGTTTATCAATATCCAATGGAAAAACATTGATGACATCAACTATTCCAGACTTTCTCAGGGAGTGTGAGAAGGGATCTCAATGAATTCATACAGTTCTGCTAAAATGGAACAGTTGTTCATGAATTGTAACTTTGTGATTCTTTCCCACAGTGCAAAGGATGATTTTAACAGTTCTCATGTGAATTTAATAAGGCTTCCTATCTTGTTGGACAGCTAGAACATACTGTTACATTTGTTATTAGTTAAAACACGTTCTCTGTCTTTAATACTATAGGACATTCACCAACACATCAGCAACCCAGGAATTAATTCAGGTTAAAGGGTACAGAGTGAATTATCACTTTTTCTCCTACTGCTGTGAAATGAATCTTCAGGCCTAGTGAAGCTAAAAAACGAAATGCATCTTAATACAATTAATACATGTAAATCATATGGCACACCTTACAATTTAAATCCAATATGCAGAGCAAATTATTTAATTGCAGTCATTATTTGTGACATTAGAAACAGTTTAAACATGCATTTGTTTCTCTGCACCCATCTAATTCACATTAATAAAATCATTTGAATCAATATAAGTATGATTAACTCATGTTCATTTAATACATAATATCATTTGATATCTACTATTCTTATAAGAAAAATACTTATAATATTATTTCATGTCAGTAGCTCACTCGAATATAAATGCACAACTTCTTTCATGGCAAAACGTGATGTCAAAAAGAACTAGAGGTCACAATGTCGTCATATTTCAAACATGCACAACATTACATTTTGCGTTTATTTCTCTGTTAGGATTTTAATTAAAGGTTTATAAGTCGCCATATGCTAACTTCCATGCCACTAATGTGTGAGTAAAATTTGTTCTCTATCATCCTCCTGTTCTTAATCTGTGCTGGATCAGGAGCTTCTGTTCTCACTGTCCTCGGTGTTTGATGCTGCCTCATCTGACGCTCCTCTCTGCCAAAAGTTTCCTTCAGCATCTTTCAAGTTTAGTCCTTCTGAGCCTTCCCTCTTCTCCACCACTATGCTGAGTCACTTTATTCCTCCCATTTGCAGTTTAGTACTACTTCTAGTGTAGTGCCTGGCCAGTGATGCTTACCCTAGTCCCTCCCTTATTTTGCATGTCCAACCTCTTACATCATGATTGACATTTTAGAAGATGGGATTCTGAAAAGCACAAAATAAAAAAAATGTTTTTTTTTAACCAATTCTAAACATATGCTTTACACTAAATCTAAACTCTGATCACAAGTATCCTTAAGCCCTAGCTACCTATACCTACACCTATGCATCGAACTAGCCTTACTCTAGCAATGAACCTATACCTCACGATGTACCTAAAACTAACTTTCTGCCCTAACCTCAATGCTAACAGTAACTTTAGGCTACGACCCCATGCTACGACTAATGCTAAGCGTAAGCCTACCTTCGTTCTGAGCCTTGACCCTAAAACTAATGCTAAAAAAAAAATTAGTTAATATTTTAGGTATAAATACTCGAATTACAAACATGCACAAGCTTTAATTTTCCATTTAAACACATATGTTTTGAGCATAAAATATTTCAAAATGAATGCATTTCCACTTTAAATTTTCAGAATTCGAAGGTAGGGGTTTCAGTTTTCGCTATAATCGACGAGCAGCTAGGGCAACAAGATACTGGTACAGCAGTGTTTTTTATAGTAGCTTAGGAGACGCTTATGAAAAAGGTAGAGGGGCATATTTATACTCTGTTTGCGCCAAATTTGCGTCGTTTTTTTCGACGCAAATTCGACGCAAAACTAACTCCATATTTATACTTTGGCGTTAGATGCGTCTAGCGACAAAGTTCATGGAGTTAGCGTCATTTTTTGGCGTGAACACCTTCCTTGCGTTAATGATATGCAAGGTAGGCGTTCCCGTCTTAAAAAATGACTGCGATGCATATGCGTTGTATTTATACTCCCGGGCAAAAATGACGCCCGGGAGTGGGCGGGACTAAAAAACCTGCATTTGCGCCGGATTTTAGCGCCTGGGTCAGGGCAAGCGTTAAGGGACCTGTGGGCTCAGAATGAGCCCAGAGGTGCCCTCCCAAGCCCCCAGGGACACCCCCTGCCACCCTTGCCCACCCCAGGAGGACACCCAAGGATGGAGGGACCCATCCCAGGGAAGAAAAGGTAAGTTGTGGTAAGTATTTTTTTTTATTTTTTTTTTGGCATAGGGGGGCCTGATTTGAGCCCCCCTACATGCCACTATGCCCAATGACCATGCCCAGGGGACAGAAGTCCCCTGGGCATGGCCATTGGGCAAGGGGGCATGACTCCTGTCTTTGCTAAGACAGGAGTCATGTTAATGGCGTCTGGGCGCCCAAAAAAAATGGCGCAAATCGGGTTAAGACAATTTTTTTGCCTCAGCCTGACTTGCCCCATTTTTGGACGCCCAAACGCCATTTTTCCCTACGCCGGCGCTGCCTGGTGTACGTGTTTTTTTTTCACGCACACCAGGCAGCGCTGGTCGGCTAACGCCGGCTAACGCAATTCAATAAATACGGCGCCCGCATGGCGCTTCAGAATGGCGTTAGCCGGCGCTAATTTTTTTGGCGCAAAACTGCGTTAGCGCAGTTTTGCGTCAAAAAGTATAAATATGGGCCAGAGTTCTATAATAATTTGAAAGACTAATTTACACAAACAAGTTAAGCACCTAATTGAAAGTATCAAGCTGGCCTAGTCTTGACATTTTCATCTGCACAATACATTTTAATTGGCCTTTCTAAATAATGTAACGCATCTTAAAAAGCGACATATTTGTTATTACATATAATTGCACATTTCACCTGCAGTACAGAAAATATATTTTACTGCGATAATACTCGTGAATATATCTCTTTCTGCACATACTTTATAGTAGGAGGCAAACGACGGATTCGTAGAAAGGGATGCCATGAAATTTGACACAGTGGAGAAACTGCTCTGTGGTGCACTGTATAAGTCCACCTGGTTTAGTCACATATAATGTGCGTGATTTAGTTGAAGAACTAAGGGGCGTATTTAAGAGCCCCTAGTGCCACCTTAGCCTCCTACCACTGGAACGCTTCCCCTTGCAAACATTATGCCTGGAACAGGCATAATGTGGTGCAAGGATTTACAAAGAGGTGCAAAGCATGCATTGCACCACTTTGTAAATATGGTGCAGCAGTTTTGCTAACCTAACGCCACATTAGTGTAAACAAATTACACTAATGTGGCGCAAGAGGCTCATACATATGCCCCTAATTGTATATATACATCATGATATACAATCGCTGACCTAACCATCTCCAAACCTGACCTGCGATCCACTCACTCAAGAGGTTGGGTTCTGTCACTGAATTAAGGTCCAGTATCAAGCGCCCTGCTTTTGGAGGAGGTGCCGCTGGGAGGCTAAAGGGCAGGAGCCCTTTAAATTTCATTTTGCGCTCCCGCTGCCGCGGGAAGTGTGCCCTGCTTTTGGAGGAGGTGCCGCTGGGAGGCTAAAGGGCAGGAGCCCTTTAAATTTCATTTTGCGCTCCCGCTGCTGCGGGACGTGCACGGGCGGTGCCCGGGCGGGCCCGTCCTGCACCCGTCAGCGCCTGACAGAGGCTGGGCTGGGCCACCCCCCTGATGCCCCATTCACGAAGGGCTGAAAGGAAAGGTTTTTTCCCTGCTGCTGAGCCGGTTCTGTGGACAGAGGATCCTGATTACTTTTTGCGAGGTAAGGGCAGGAACCAGCTCCCCTCGCTCACTGGTCCTTGGTGTCTGGGGCGGGGACAGCCCCATGAAGACTTTTCTGCAGTGACTATTGGTGTCCGGGCCGGGCCATCCCCCTTTCTTCCTGCTCTTGGGGGTTCCTCTGTTTGCCCGCCATCTGCGGCAGGGGTTGTGGAGTGTATAAACCATCGTATGGTGTGGGGTTCTTAACAGTATCAAGAGGGTTTCGTTTGTTTCCCTATAGTTTGGGTCTCACCTCAAGGCTCTTAGGGCCGTATTTATACTTTTTGGCGCACAACTGCGCCAACGCAGTTGTGCGTCAAAAAATGTAACGCTGGCTAACGCCATTCCAAAGCACCATGCGGGCGCCTTATTTATGGAATGACGTTAGCTGGCGAAGCTGCCTGGTGTGCGTCAAAAAAAATGACTTACACCAGGCAGCGCTGGCATAGGGGAAAATGGAGCTTGGGCGTCAAAAAATGGGGCAAGTCAGGCTGATGCGAAATTTTCGCCTCAACCCGATTAGCGCCATTTTTTTTTGCTCCCAACCCCCATTTAAATGACTCCTGTCTTAGCAAAGACAGGAGTCATGCCCACTTGCCCAATGGCCATGCCCAGGGGACTTATGTCCCCTGGGCATGGTCATTGGGCATAGTGGCATGTAGGGGGGCACAAATTAGGCCCCCCATGCCACAAAAAAATATATATAATACTTACCTGAACTTACCTTAAGTTCCCTGGGATGGGTCCCTCCATCCTTGGGCGTCCTCCTGGGGTGGGCAAGGGTGGCAGGGGGTGTCCCTGGGGGCATGGGAGGGCACCTCTGGGCTCCTTCCGAGCCCACAGGTCCCTTAACACCTGCCCTGACCAGGCGTTAAAAAATTACGCTAAATCGTCTGGAAGTCATTTTTTTTGACCCGCCCACTCCCGGGCGTCATTTTTGCCCGGGAGTGTAAATACGGCGCACATGCCTCGGAGTCATTTTTTAGAAGGGAACGCCTACCTTGCATATCATTAACGCAAGGAAGGTGTCCACGCTAAAAAATGACGCAAACTCCAAGATCTTTGGCGCTAGACGGGTCTAACGCCAAAGTATAAATATGGAGTTAGTTTTGCGTTGGATTTGCATTTTAAAAAAAACGACGCAAATCCGGCACAGTAAGAGTATAAATATGCCCCTTAGACTTTAGCAAGAAAGATGGGTCGTCGGCGGGCGGGGGGCGAAGAGAAGCCTGGATCTAATAAAACCCTAGACGGCTTCTTACAAAAGGCCGTTGTGGCTGTAGAGAAAGAAATAGAGCTGGTGCAGCGCCGTCTAGCAGTCCCACCTTCCCCAGTAAGTACTTTCCTGAAGTCTCAGGGTGAAGTGCCAAATGACCCTATTCCACCTGCCTTGCTGATCTCGCCAACTAGGTGCCCTCCAAAGAGTGAGCTCCCCACTACCATCGCTTCCAATCCCAAGGGCAAAAGGATACGTAGGGAGCCCGCCATTTTAAATAAACCTACCAGGATTCTGAGTCCCCTCCATCCGACTCAGCTCCCCCTTAAGGTCACGGATCTATCCTCCTTGCCTCTTACCAGCGACCAACAGTACAATGAGTTCATTAGGGTTCTCATAAGAGAAGAGATCTCTAAGTTGCTTCTTCCAATCGCAACCCGCCTTCAAGCAATAGAGGAGAAACTTGAACTTTTTATTAAGACCCAGAAGCCTGTACCCTCTACTACTTCAGATACCCAACCTTCCTCGCTCCATTCTTACCCCACCTATGAGCAGGTTAGTGTTAATGGACGACTTGCCCTAACGAGCAAGAGCCTTTCTTTTTTGAACCATCCAGTTCTGCCAGAGTATCAAATACCCCGATTATTTCTCCGCTGGTGGCTCCAGTCCATCCCCCAGAAAGGATATCCCTTCCGTTAAACCCAGCTCCTAGCACTGGCACTTTTACTTCTACCTGTGATCATGTCCTCTCGGGTTCCTGGCAGAGGACCCAGTCCACCGGCCCAGCTGAAATAAGAGCATTGCAACTCCCCCCGGAGTCATGCCCATACGCTTTGGTTATTTCTAATGTGCCCGTACTCCAAACCAAATCCCTGGAATCTTTCACTGAGCTTAAAAATAAGGTTATCCATTGGTTGCATCTTAATGTGGGGTTCGCATTGTCCATGTCATCCTCAATCCTAATGGTGAGAAGGGTTGGGTGGGTGGGTTTTCTAGAAAAGATCGGCACAGGGGATTGTATTGCCATCAATTTTGATTCCCCTGCCCTTGTACGGCAGCTCATGCTAAATGCAGATAGACCGTATCCAGAAATTGGTATGGTCTCTCTGTGCAGACTTCAAGCAGTCTATCCATTAGCACGGCCACCCATGAATAGGCATCCATTATTGTTTCAGAAAGTTCCCAGTGACACTGAGACACTGTCCAGCCCTGCTCTTGGTTTTAGACATCCATCACTGTCACTCTCGGAGATAGATTGACTATGCGATGGCCCGTGGGAAGAAGATTCCAACACTCTAGTTTCTGAGCATACTAATTATACTGTTTTTGATGTTCCTACTCTAGCAATCTCATTGCCTTTGACGGACCCTGATAATCAGGGAACCCCTGACATTACTTTTCATTTAGCCAATAAGGAGGGGGTTCCATATCCCTCAACCGCCTCTAGGGATCCAGGGCTCTATTGTTCAGATACTCCATTAGATATGATTTTATCGGGCCCTGAACCCTGTGAAGTGTACACTACACAAGACAATACAGATACAGGCAACTATATTCCTCCAAAGGAAGCTAGACATACCAAATCCAGTGACTTTGCCAAAGTTCTCAGTTGGAATATAGCAGGGCTGGAAAGCAAAATCTGGAATGGGGTCAATTCATTGACAATCATCTATTAAGTCTATTTCAAGAAACTTGGGCGACGGATCCCAATCACAGATTAGGTTTTAGAAGTTATTGGGTTCCAGCTCGAAAGTCATCCTCTGGGAGATCTCCTGGAGGGCTACTTATATGGTTAAGTAGTTCCCTCAGAAGTAAAGTTGTAGTAATAGACAGGGGTTGCCCTGATCTACAGGCCCTATTGCGAATGATTCGCGAGGAGGAATCCTTACTAATAATCAATGTTTATAACAGGAGTGTGTGTTCCTTCGCAGATTGCAATGCTCTAGCTTACTTAAAAACAATATTTCTCACTTTTTTCTGATCGGAGGGGACTTTAACATTACATTTGAGCCCAATCCCCTGGTTCAAGAGATATATCAGGAAGAGGACGCCTATTGGGAGATTCCACAGTTAGTCTCCAACAAACGGCCGAGATTGAGCAAAACAGCCCGTTTAGTGGCTGATATTACAATAACTTATGGCCTTCGAGCCTGTAATGGTCGCTCCAGCTCTGATGCAAATTTGCATCCCACTTTCAAACGAGGAAGGACTAGAACCCAGATTGATTATATACTCCTCGACATCAGACTGTGGGGCCATATGGTTGATATGAGAGTACAAGAGCATGAAGAGAGTGACCATGACCCATTGATTTTATCGACTAGAGGCTTATTTCCTTTACTTGAGATACCCCATTCTAAGCTTTATGCTCATCAGCTAGTTTTATCAAATAATAGACAGAGTTTAAAATGGGAGTTTGTTACTACATCCCCGAGCACCTTTCATCAATCTACAATTTGCTTGCCAATCAAATGGAGTGCATGCTGCATTTCAAAGAAGACGATGAGGGTGATAGGCTTTTAGCAGCCCATAGTAAACTGTTTGATTCCCTAAAACACCTCTTCACAAAAGAGATCCCTAGCAATACCAAGAAAAAGTGCCGGGCCCGGTGGTTTAACAATTCATGTAGGGAAGCACAGCTCACTCTTGTGAAAGTTTTAAAAACTGGCCAAGTTGAATCTATAAGAACAGCTAGAAAAGATTATAAGATCGAATGTATTAAGGCACGTAGAAGCTGGGAAGAGGCTAGATGGGTAGCTATCTTGGAAACCGCTAAATCAAAAGATACCTCTAGGTTTTGGAAATTAATAGCAGAAAACTGTGGAGACTCTGCCTCTGTACATGGCACATCAATTCTCCCTGCAACCTGGGATGAGCATTTTGGCCAATTATACGCAGGTTCTCCTGAGGTATCTTTTAGGTCCCTCGACGTCCCAATATCCCAAACCGCTACCCCGATCTCATTCACTTTAGCTGAAACTAGCGTCGCTATAGATTCACTAAATTGGGGAAAGGTTCCAGGTCCTGATAAGATTCCGGGCGATCTATACAAGACAAGACCTGACATATGGGCTCCTTATCTCAACCGAATCTGCCATGCAATCGCAGCTGGAGCCCCCATCCCTCACTCATGGAAAGGGGCCGAGATAGTCCCCATTTTAAAAAAAGGCTGCCCTAATATTCCAGCCAATTATCGTCTGATAAGTCTCCTGGATAATTTTCAAAAAATCTATGCCAAACATCTTTTGTGCCACCTTGATGAATGGATCATGGAATCTAATGCCCTATCAAATCTGCAAGCAGGGTTCAGACCTGCTGTGAGCACTATTGACCAAGTCTTAAGATTCCTGGCAATTAAGTGGAAGAATGTGGACTTAGGGGGGGTAATCTGTATGTGGTCTTCATAGATTTAAGAGCTGCATTTGATCTGATCCCCAGGAACACTCTATGGTCAACACTCTCCAATATGGGGGTTCCTGCTGGTCTCTTGAGTCTTATTACCCGGCTTCACGATAATACCTATGCCCGAATTTGGTGTGGCAAGGAGGGTGAGTTGACAGATCCTGTGGCCATCAACAGAGGAGTCCGGTTCTGGCCCCTACCCTTTTTTTGCTCTACATCAATAACTGTATCCGATATCTGGAGAATTGCATAAACGACTCGCCCAAACTGGCAGGGGAATAAATCCCATGTTTATTGTATGCGGACGATACAATTCTGTTAGCCAAATCTCCTGTGGGGATCCAAAATTTGGTTAACCAATTCTGTGCTTACTGTAGGGATTTTGGGCTTGACGTCAATGCCAAAAAAACGAAATTTATGATATATAGCTCTCTGAGGAAACGACCTCGTATTAAAATTGAAATGAATTCAATACCATTGGAGAAAGTGGAAGAGTTTGACTATTTGGGAATTAGATTATCAACCACTGGAAAATGGGAGGCAGCCATTGGTAAAGGGGCACTTATTTTAAGTCAAAGAGGTGGGGCCCTAGTCCGTAGGTCCAGAAAGGTCCTGAGTTCTCCTTTGATTACAATCGCCGAGATCTATAATGCCCAAATTCGTGCAGCGGCCTTATATGGAGCAGAACTATGGGGATTACATAGAAGACTGGATATTTTGCAAACAAAAGAAAACAACTTCCTTAGACAAGTTTCCCGGTTAGGGGTAGGTACCCCAATGATTCCTCTCAGGCTCGACTTAGGGTTAAACAGTATTACAACCATAGCGGCCTTGAGACCACTTTCTTATTGGATCCGCCTTTGGACAACTCCCGAACTTGAACCATATAGGGTGGCGTAGGGAACTTATAGCTACTCCACAGGGCCCGATTAGAATTCAATGGCTGCAGGAGATGAAATCTGCTCGGGCTAATATAGGTCTCTCCCATTATTGGGAACACCCAGAACTGATTCTACTACTGTCGGATAGAGTTAATGCTATCAGAATATGTAAATATGAAACATCCACACTGGTTGCCTCCTCAGTTACCAAATTGTTATCGGAGGCTTGGCGTATGCGTCGCAGGCTCATTTCTATAGAGAGGCCCCAAGAGCTTTAGGCTGTGTTTTTGTTTGGTTACAGAGGGAGATTTTAATCAGATTTATATTTTTGAGTTCTTTCTTTTATCTTTTTATTATGATATGTACTTTGTTATTCCTCTGATTTTATTAATTTATATGTGACATCTTTTCCTGTATTTTAACAAGAATTCTGGACCTTTTTAGGAGTAAATTCAGACTGCACAAGCTAACTTTAATTTGTAGTTGTAAGAATTTTATTGAAACATTTTATATGTTAGCTGATTATCAGACTTTTACAGTATCTTGAATGATTGTTATTATGAATTATGATGAGATATTGCGATTTCATTGGATTTATACAATTATGTAAAACTGTGTTTTTCTTTTAAATTTAAATGGTCCAAATATTTTGGACCAAATGTATTTAAATAAAAAAAATTCTACTATGTGTTCAGATGGCTTCCTGGAGTGCAACGAACACGACCAAAGAAATTCCTATAAATGTGATTTGCACTGAAACTGTCTGCTTACAAAACCTCAGGGCCAGATGGGCTAGCTACAAATTGTATCAACAATTACTTAATGCATAGGTGTTCCAGTGCTAAAGTAATTTATAGAGCCAGCATGGCATTCTGGCAGTGGAAATAATTGTGTCTATGATTTGGCAAAGCATCTAACAACCAATTTGTTTTCTAAATTGTTACTGCTCACTATTTTCCACACTTATTACAGTCCATATTTATATTTCGAAAGAATAATGGTTGCAGATTGCAACATAAGAATAGGTAGAGGACGTCTTACTCTAACCTCCTTGTATATGTCAAATAATAAAAGAGATACATAAATCGTTTGTATTTGGTAAATGTTGCCCATGATCGTGAACAAGCGCTAGTGGCCCCAGGGAATTAATCCGATTCTGATGTAAACCAAATATGAAAAAAATGTTTCTGATAAATGTATTTTGCTGAACCATCGTTGCCAATTATTGGTTTAGAATTACTTTCTGCAGGTTGATTCTTGAACAAACTTTAATTCCTTTATTTATGGTTTTCATTTTCTGGCTTTTTAGGGAGGTCCTCAACTTAAACCCCTTCATTTTATTTCTAAGACCCTCTGTTCTACCTTTCACATCCCTTGTGATGCTCACCCTCCAACTTTACTCCTTTCTGGTTTTTTTACAAAACCCTTAATATTTACAAACCCTTTACTTTCACTTCTCTTTGTATTTAATTATGTTAAAAAACCATGCTGCTGAGTTCCTTTTTTTAAACATACCTCTCACTCTCCCGCCCGCTTTACTCCATTTTAAGACAGCGCTGTCACTTCCACTCCACATTATTTCTTATTTTAAGCCCTTCAGCCTTGTGTTCTTTACACCTTTTTTCACAAAATTATTGTTTCCACTTTCCTCCTTTTTTCAAACCCCTTACCACATTTCTTGCCTTTCTACTATACTTTTACAGACAACGTATTGCACTGAAATACTCCACTTTTTTTTCAAACCCTTTACTCCCACTTTCCTCCTTTTTCAAACTTCTTACACCCCTTCCAAATTTACTACATTTTCAAACCTTACTCTCCCTTCCACTTTTCTTCCTTTTTTATTAACCCCTGCTGCCACTCCTGATTTAGCTAATGTTAAAGTACATTTTAATTCCATTCCGGATATACTCCTTTTTTCAAATGCCTTCCTCTCTCTCCCACTTTATTTGTTTTTTTACAGGCCCCTTACACTATCATACTTTACATCATTCGTATCAAACCCTTAGGTCTCCTTCCTGTTTTACCCCAATTTGTTTTACAAACCCTTTGTAGCCTCTTCCCCAGCCTGGGTACCCACCAAGGACAATGCCACAAACTAAGCTGTAAATCACGTATATTCCTCTGCATCCAGAAATGTTCCATCCTAAAACATGCAAAACAGTACACCCTTAATCTCCCCTCCCATTTAAATCCCTTTTCTACTCAATATTCCACTCTACTTTTTTTTTAAGACCCACCTTAATATTTCTCCATTATTACAGTGTTGCTATCTTTGGGTGACTCTTGAGAAGGGGTTAGGTAAAATATTGGCTAATATGCTAAAATTATGCTACAATAATAATATGAATGAACTCTTTCTGGAACAAATTGGGATTTGACACTAACGTCTATTCTCTATTGTTTGCTACTAATGTTCATATTGACCTGGGACCATTCATGAATGGCATTCAAAGTAATTTCCTTTGTCACAGAATCTAGCAGGCAGGTAAAGCCAACTGCATCCCATCTTATGAAAGTGGATTTGCTATATAGTAAAGGAATGTAAGCAGGACATTTTCAGATCCAATACAGCTCTTAGAACATTTAGTTACAAATATTGCAAGTTAACATACAGATTACATATTTCGGATATCCTTACTAAACTGGCTTACAAATGTTCAAATATTGCTAGGCCATTGCAAAAAATACATAAATGCAATACAAGCATCAACATTTTTATACTGAGTTTTATTTTGATACCACAATCAGTTAGACTCTTCAGTTTCCAATAATAAATGTTGGACTTGAGTTTCCAGATTATCAATTATATAGCTTCGACTACAAATATTAAAAATCAATACCAAAAATCAATATGCAGATGGAAGGTGTAACAAAATGGGTTTTACTGTTTAGCTTGACCTTGAATTTTTGCTATTTGATCCCCTGTATTTTTACCTTCTTACTGTGGGTGAGCCTAACACCCAGAGACTCACCCTTGGCAAATGGGCTGTACCTGTTTACCGCCAATGTCTGCCTTTTAAGATAAGGCCACTGTGACACAGTAAAGGAAAGGGACACTTAGCTGGTTACACATGAACATGTTTGCCCACTTGTGTGCACACATGTAAGGGCTACATGTGGGGGACTCTTCGTTTACAGTAGAGGTGGGAGGTAAACTTTGCTCTGCTGCCGGAGTTCACTGAGTTTTGCTACTCCCCACCCTGCTTGGAGTGCGGAGTTTGGCAGAAACTCTGCTGGACACCTCATGGCGTAGAGTACAAGCATCCACCCATTTTACAGTGTAATAATAAGGCCTGCAATTGGCCTGTGAATATCAAAACCCGAACTGCACAAAGGGAGCAGATGTTGTAAGCACTGAATATCAGAAGATTCCCCCAGCTCCTTGAGAATGTTAATGTAAGCATGGTTTATAGTCCCTCAATGGTGCCCGCCACCAAGACACTTCAAACATGGAGTAGGCGGGAACTCCATTGAATATCAAAGAGTTTTTATACAACACTGAAGAATTCTGCGGAGTACAACTCCGCAAGTTCCACCCACCCCTACTCTTGTTGTGTAGTACTTAGTAACTGCCTATAGGTAGCCTAGCACAGAGGGAGCTGTGCAGGATTGGATATTGACCTGGGGCAGGCCTTATATAGTAAGTGTACACTCATAGCGAAAAAGTCAGTGTGGTTTACTGTATTGTTTGCAGTGCCAAAATCTCTTTTGCAGCTTTGAGAAAGACTGCCTTACTGTGCAGTTTCACTTCTCTTTGGCCTACAGAAACCAATGACAGATCACATTGTGCCTTAACCTGTGAGGGAAAATCTATTCTATAACTTTCAAAAAGATATCTTTACAGCTTATGGGTCATCTAGGATTGTCATATTTTGTCAGCTCAGGATCAGAGCCCTGGCATATTTTCACCTTGCTGTGCCAAGTTAATTAGATTTCCCCCCAGCAGCAGGAACAACGGCCGACTCAGACAAAGGGAAACCAGTAAGAGTGTTTCACTCAGCTGCTGAGGAGGAAGTGGATGGGGATGAAGAATCAACATCTATCAATCGGCTGTCAACTATACCAGGGATGGGCTAGTCCTACCCCACTGACTAACGGTCAGAGCCCAGGTATCTAGAGCCAACACAGGAGGGTAGTTGGCTCCCTTTGAAGAACTGGTGGTAAAGGCCCTGTCAGTGATGTCAGCGAGGCACGGAGTGGATGCCCACAGAGCAGATGTAACTAATGACTCCTGGGTGATGCCATTTTTATGTCACAGGAGCTGTGTAGGAGGGCTGGTACAGGGGTGGAGAGGTGATGTGGCATCCGAGGATAGGCCAGAAGTGCCTCATGTTTGGAACATTCCACCCACACTTAAAAGGTCTTGCACAAGAGGGAGCCCCATCTTGGTTGTGTTTTTCTGCTTGACACTGGGACTGGAGGCGGGAGCTCTGAACAATTTGAAGGAGGAACTCCCTGATGCACATCTGGACTAAGGGCTCTGACTTTGGTTGACCCTAGAACCAGTAGGGCTCTCCACAGGACCAGGGAAGCTGAGCCCCTTATACTACTTGAGGACTAGTTAGGAAAAAGACTGGACTTCTGTTCCAAGGAAAAGAGAAGCTCCAGTAACAAAGGACTAAGGCAGGTAGAGGGACCCAGTGATGCCAGTCCATTGCCAAGTGTGTCACCTTAAAGGCCAGGACACCTGAGGAAAGTGGTGGATAGGGCTCACCATCAGGAGCAAAATGATCCTAAGAGCATGCAAATTGGCCCAAAGGGACCCAAGCTATTTCCTGGAGAAAGATCTGACCTTGGACCCCCCAGAATTTAGAGCACGCAGAGCTCTGCTGCTGACTGAGGAAACCTCATGGGGTGGGCGGGGGTTGATGCAAGGAGTCAAATTCTAAATTTTCCTCAGAGGAGGAATGCGTGAGGCACCCTCGCCAGAGACAAGAGAGTCAGGATCTTCCAAGCCCAGGCTGGATTTTAATTAGGAGGCCACAATACCCCCAATTCTGGGTCCCCAACACCACAAAAAGATGGGGAGAAGCCAGGGGCCCCAGCTCCAGGCCCCATGAGAGGGAACAGAGTTGGGAGAGTGCCACTATGTCCTCCTGAGAAGTGGCAGGCCTGCCCCACTCACCATACCAATGTCTGAGGGAAGCAGGCAGCCCCCACTATATGTAGCTGCCTGCCCACTGGTTTGGGTGGGGAATGTCAGACTGCTGCTCCTGTGGCTGCATGCCGCAGTGTGGACCACATGGGGAGCCAGCTGGGACATCCTGGTGTGGGCTCCTAGCGCTGCTCCCACCAAAGTTCAGTATTCAGGGTGTCTGGGTGGGACCGGTCACTCCGAAGTCCCACCATATAGGAAAAGGGCCACATGGCTTAAGACCATGTGGCAGAAAACAGAAGAGAAGAAACAAGGCATCGGCTCTCCCTGGAGCAGCAGAAGAGGTGCTCATCAATATGCACAATCATAGAGGAGAGCTCCATTAATGCCTTGTGAGGCCGAAATTTGGCAAAGATAATTTCTGTTGCTGTGGTGGTCGCAACATGACAGGGACACCACCAAAACATAATTAAAGAGTGTAGGGGAGCTGCAGAGGTATCGTAGTGCCCCGTTAGGGCCAGAGGAGGTACTTTAAAAGTTGAATCCATCATTATCCTTGCCTTGCCAGCATCAAGCTGGGGTACGCTGAGCAGCTGAGATGGGATCGGATTGGGCAGTGCGCCCACGTCCAAAACGAGTTCCTCTGTGTCAGTGTATAGTTTTCCCCACTTTATATACCTTAAATTAACTCAAGAAATAAGTAATGGACCCCTCCCTTTGGGTATTGACATCAATTGCTATCTGTACTTGGTCTGTGTCGAAACATGCAAAAGAAAAGGCCAGGCCCCAATGCGCATTCCTGCAACAGAGCTGTAGCTTTCTCTGCTGAAAACATTCTTACCCTGGTACACTCTTATCACCTCCATACCCCCACAATATGTTCCTTGCTCTGGTGAGAAGAGTGAAAACATGTTCAGTGTAGAAAACAAGCTTTGTGGAAAAATGCCTGCGCCACCGATGTGATGGCACCTGAAGCTAAGCACACAATGGAGTCAGTAGACAAGATGGAGTAGGTGGTCAAATACTAATAGCATCACACCATTCCAGGCATCATTGTTTGTTACAAGCATGTCCCAGGATGTTGCATGTGCTGTATATCTGGGAGTGCAGTGCTCTTCAGGGGCTAAGGGCCACATGCAGAAACATTCAGAATTGCGACCTGCAAATTGAGAGTCAGAGCGACTCGCAATGTGCGAGTTGCAATTCTGAATGTTGGATGGTGTCGCTGACACCATCTGCGATTCGCAAGGGGGTCGCAAATGCACACCTCATGAATACTCATAAGGTGGGTCGCAATTTGCGACCCCCTTGTGAATGCCGGACCTCACAGGGATGTTGGCCTGCTGTGGACAGCAGACCACCATGTCTGTGACTGCCTTTTAATAAAGCAGTTTTTTTTTTTAATGCAGCCCGTTTTACTTAAAGGAAAACGAGATGCATTACAAAAACGAAAAATGAAACGTTTTCGTTTCATTCTTTTCAGAGCAGGCAGTGGTCCATACGACTACTGCCTGCTCTGAAATTTTTTTAACTGTGCCATTCACAACAGGGAAGATGTCCCATGGGGACCCCTTCCCTTTTGCGAATGGGTTACCACCCATTTGAAAAAGGGGCAAAATGCGATTGGTTTGCGACCGCGTTCGCGGTCTCAAACCAATCCTATATTGCACTGCGACTCGCAGTTAGGAAGGGAACACCCCTTCCTAATTGCGAGTCGCAAACCTGTTTTGCGATTCGGTAACCAGGTTACCAAATCGCAAAACGGGGTATGTGCATTGCCATGTGCTTTTTGCATGTCGCAAACAGTGACGTGCAAAAAGCTTGCTACATGCAAAAGCTTGCTACATGTGGCCCTAAGTCTACAGCTGCAGTTACTGTGGCCTCAATGTATTTAAAAGCAGATACATGTACTACAGGCCCTTTAGGTGTGTGATCAAAATGTGATGTCCTCTTAGGGATGTTTTTACAATTGCATTTCCAATGGTTGAAAGTATATAAAAAGCATACAGACACATGGGAAGTTCATTTGTAAATACTTTATTGAACTAATAATGTTGACAGTGACTATTGATCAAAGTGCATATGCTTTGTTAACATTGATAAGTGCAATCAGGCATGGTTATTTTTCATTATTTCATTGACTCCTAAAATGATAGTTTCTGACATATGGTTTGTTGATCTTAACCCCTTTATTGGCAAAAGGTGATTGCTTAATATTATCAGAGGTATTTTCACCAGCCTTATATATATATTTATAAATAACCACATAGAATTGAGCAGTGTTTGTGTGTACAAAAGAGCACAGACTGGGGAAATATTCATTGAGTGTTGTTATTGTTTGTCAGTGAATGTTAATTGATTATTAGCCCACACCACCTTCCTTGAGTAGGCCTTGGACTGCTCTGCTCCGCTACCTTGAGAGAGTGAGGTACTACAACTGGGGTGTTTGGTTCCCAATGGAAGGTAAATATGGACCCATTACTTGTGCAGGCCACACAACTAATGGCCCATTTCTTTCCAAAGGGTAAATTGAGTTTGCCTGTGCTTTTCTTGAAATTATGTAACTTTCAAAGACTAATTTCATCAAATATGTCTACGAGGCCCAAGGGTTATGACTTCAAACTCTTCCTTAAGGTATGTATAGGCACATTCTACTCTTTGCTATACCTCACTCACTTTTGATTTGATATGTGATAAAATAAATCTGCATGTGACTGATTAGCCACCTCGAGAGGCCTGCTCCAGAAAATGTGCGTACCAGAACTAGTTTACTGGTTTAAATTCTTAAAGAATCACATGTTCCTTTATTAAAGTCTCATGTTTAATCAAAGCAATAATCTATGTATATGAAAAAAGAACATGATACCAAATAAAATAAATGTTGAATTAATACTGAACTTCTATTTGCCTAAATAGGAAATTCCCAGGTAGATGTAATCTACTAAAAATACCTATGAACTATTCATCCAGAAATCTTATCGTTTCTTAGATTAAGAAACAGTGTTACAGCACCTCAATCATCATTTGTGTCTGAAATTTTGGACATAGTGCAAATAATCTGCATTAACAAAACAGCAAACGTATCAACCTCTATTAAGTTGTCAACTGAATTTACTTTATAACCACTAAAATTCATTATATATATATATATATATATATATATATATATAAAAGAAGGACTAATCCATAAAAAATATGCCAGTGAGATTCTGAAGACATGAGTCACATGAGTGGCAATGACACAGTAAAAAGTGGGAAAAGTTAGGCATTTATCTAAAGGGGTAAATGCTCATGTCATCCATTTTAACATGGAAATATGTAATGTGCACTTGATAGGTGTTCAAGAGCTAATTTAGAATCATGCAATGTTCATTTATGTATCCGTCAATTAGCTATCACTGCAAATCACCAATGGACCTAGTAAATAAACTTTGTTAAAAGGGATATTTTTTCTAAACTTGATTAAAAATGTTCAAATATTGCTAGCCCATTACAAAAACTACATAAACTCAATCAAGCATAAATATTTAATATCACAATTGTATCTTGAGCTTTGAGCAAACCTGCAATTGTTAATCTACCTTCTGCTGAAGCTGCTGTCTTAGAATCTGACTTAGAGTTTGGTAGATGGGTTACTCTGATACCAACATGACAGATATTACATCCACCTTATTACAGGTGAATTATATCCTATGGCACTTGCATTAAGGCAGGCATGAAATCCAGCACATAGTGACATATTTACCTGTCCACCAAACTCTAAATGAGGCCCTAGGTTTGTGTGGCTTGTAAATGAGTTCAAGTTGTATGTTGTTTAATTGTGCTTTCATTTTTTTTTATTGCTCACTCCCTGTGGTGACCGAGTAGGCACCTGTGGGGCCTTTCTTTCATCTCTTTGCTTAAAAACCATGTTAGGAGTAGGATATTTGGTGGCAGGACTATGGCCTAACTTTTGTTGTTCAGTGTGCTGCCACACATATAAAAACAGCCCCGCTGGAGTGTGCATTTGGGCATTTCCAAATCTGAACATGGGAGGTTACTATGTTGGATTGATTCATGAACGCCATACATTTAATCGTTATACTGGGGATGAACTTGTGAAGTGCTGTTTTTCTTCCATCACTATATCCTTGGGAGTGGAAGGTATGCTAATGGAGGGTACTAGCTCTGAAGAGAAGAACAACAATAAACCTAAGTAAACTTTAGTTAATGATGGTAGGACTGATTATTACGCATTTTTATATTCTGCTGATCCTGTTGACTCTTCACTATGAAGAAATGCTTGTCTTTCGAGATACCTCCGTATCAATAAAATTGAGCGGATGAAATGGGTCTCATCAATGTGCAATCATGGCCCAAGCATGTTTTTTTTGGAATTCAGGATTTGTTAGAACCCCCATAAATTTGATATCTTTGGAATTGCAGAAACCTGGGTAAAGGCAGAATCTGAAACTGCTATTCTTCCTTTTATTCCATTAGGTTTTAAAGTAGAAATGATAGCCCAAACCAGCGGAGAGATGGTCAGGAAGAAATAATCTACAAATAATCACTGAAACTGACTAAAATAGAAAATAAATGTATCGGACAAAAATACTTCTAGTACATATCTATGTCTCCAACTGAATAGTTAGCATTAATGGTCATTTATAGGCCTCCTGGTTCAACGTCACAATTTGTCACAGAATTCTTAGGCATTTCCTCTGATTTTATGATCTACCGTCTTGAATATCTCCTCTCTGGCACTCCTTATATATATTTTCATGATATTTTAGACCAATATTCTACCTGTATTGTAACTCACCTCTTAGATGTTTATTAGAAATGGGGTCTTTAGTTGGCAGTCAGTTTACACACTGTCCAAGTAGGGACCCTGACTCTAGTCAGG
This sequence comes from Pleurodeles waltl, assembly GCF_031143425.1. Classification (NCBI taxonomy): domain Eukaryota; kingdom Metazoa; phylum Chordata; class Amphibia; order Caudata; family Salamandridae; genus Pleurodeles; species Pleurodeles waltl. The sequence continues at coordinate 639,727,846 of NC_090447.1, forward strand.
ATAAGGAGGATACACAGGTCGGATAACCACTGCTCAACCCCTATGTAGCTTGGCACAAGCAGTCAGGCTTCTTCAGAGGCAATATGTAAAGTATTTGCACAAACACACAAAGCAACACAGTGAAAACACCACAAAAGGATTCCACACCTGTTTAGAAAAATAGCCAATATTTGTCTAAATCAAACAAGAAAAAGCCAACAAAAATCCAACATACACAAAAAGAACTATGAATTTTAAAAGATTAAGGGGGTCATTTCGACCTCGGCGGTCTTTTCACAAGACCGCTGAGGGACTGCCGTGCTGAAGACTGCCAGTGGTGGCGTTTTTCCGCTCGCGTATTATGACTGCTGGCAGCCCTCCGTCCTTTTCCGGACAGAGGGCTGCCAGCAGCCATACTAGCAGGCGGCGGGGAAGTGGAGGTTGCTCCACCGCCACGTCAACAGAACACCGCGTGGCAGTGTTCTGTTGACGGTGTGGTGGCGGCAGAGCAGCCCCCATGGATCCCGTCCCCTCCCGGAAGATCAACGGACAAGGTAAGTTGATCGTCCGTTAGTGGAGAGGGGTGGGGGGGTGTTGTGTGATGTGTGCGTGCATGGAGGTGTGCGTGTGAGTATGTAGAGGGGGTGTGTGAGTGCGTGTATGCATGCGGGGTATAGTGTGAATGGAAATGTGTGCGTGTCTGTCTGCATGTATGTCTGTATGGATGTGTGCGTGTATGTCTGAATGAGGGTGTGCATGTATGACTGTGTGTGTGTCTGTTGGCATGTTTGTCCGTGTGTGTGCGGGAATGTGTTTTGGTGGTGCCTGCATGCGTGTCGGGTGTGTGTCTGTGTTGTGATGTCGGGGGTAGGGGCGGGGAGGGGGGGTCCTGCCACCTTTGGGGGTGGCAGGGGGTGGGGGTGTTGGGGATGGACTCTGGGGTGGGGGTGGCGGAGACCCCTATCAGTGCCAGGGAAGGAATTCCCTGGCACTGATAGTGCTTACTGCCATGGATTTCATGGCGGTTCCAAACCCCATGAACTCCATGGCGGTAAGCCGGGTCATGATACCGCCGGCGGTCTTGTGACTGCCACAGGGCTGGAGACCCAAGTCTCCAGCCCAGTGGTCATCTCCACCATGGCGGTCTGATCGGAGAAGTGGCGGATGACCATGGCAGTCATAATTCCAATTTTTTACCGCCAGCCTGCTGGCGGTAAAACCGCCACTTCTTTCGTCAACCGCCAGGGTCGTAATGACCCCCAAAATCCTTATTTAAAAAAAACACTGAGAAATGCAATAGCTCCAACTGGGGCTATCACAATGTAGTTTCCAAGAGTCTGACGCCACTCAAGGGGAAGCGGCACTGGTCCCGGAGTCACACGGACTCCCAGGTAAAGTGCCTTTGGTAACGAAGAAAATAAGCCGGTGCACGTAGTTGAGGAGGTGCAGCATCACCGGATCTGGTGCGGTGTTTGTTCCTCACTGCAGACCAGAAGATGTGATGTGGTGTCAGTACGAGGCATCGGTCCCTGATGAGCCAGCGTGGTCAAGATATGTTGAGCGACCTCATGGGGTCGCAGTCATGCTACAGGTGCCACAGTGGGATTGGGTGTCACCGAACTCAGGACTCAGGAAATCACGGGACCTCAGTGGGACTGAGTCGGTGTGGGGTCTGCGGTGCCAGTCGCGGTCGTCCTACTCCACCGGGAACCACGGAATCGGGTGCAGGTGGTGTCACGGAGTCGGGAAGCAGCTTCGGTCCGGGAGTCCTCCAGAATCAGTGCACCTGGTTCTTCTTGTTTTCAGGTCAGCATTCACTCCCAAAGGCCCAGAAACTGGAATAGGCACCACCTGGCGAGTTAGGGTCCACAGCAAGAAAACCCAGACGCTGTTTAGGGGAAGTCTTTTATGTCCCGGAGACTTTTTAATAGGTGGCAAAATCAGTTCAAGCCCTTGGAGAAACTTCACAAGCAGGATTTCAGAACGCAAAGTCCAGTCCTTTGCCTCTTAGGCAGAAGCAGCAGGCAAGCACAGCAAAGCAACAGGCAGAGTGACAGGTGGCCCTCGAGCATCAAGCTCTTCTCCATGGCAGAGGTTCCTCTTGATCCAGAAGTAATCTGAAAGTCTGGGGTTTTCGGTCCACTATTGGTACTCAATTCTGCCTTTGAAGTAGGCACATTTCAAAGAAAAGTCTCTGTTGCACACAAGACCCTGCCTTGCCCAGGCCTAGCCCCAGATACACACCAGGGGGTTGCAGATTGCATTGTGTGAGGACAGACACAGACTTTCAGGTCAGCTCCTCCCTCCCCACTCTAGCCCAGAAGAGTCATCAGGAAATGCAGGATACTCCTCAGCTCCCTTTGTGTCACTGTCTAGAGGGAATTCACAACCAGCCCAAATGTCACTCTCACCCAGATGTGTATTTCACAGGCGGGCAGAGGCACAGAATGGTTAAGCAAGAAATGCTCACTGTCTAAAAATGCCATTTTCAAATAGACAATCTAAAATCAACTCTATAAAATATGTATGTTTAAATAGTGAGTTCGGAGACCCCACATTCCATATCTCTATCTGTTCCCAAGGGGAAACTGCACTTAAAAGACATTTAAAGGCAGTCCCCATGCTAACCCATAGGCGAGATAGCCCTTGCAATAGGGAAAAAACAAGTTGACAGTATTTCACTATCAGGACATCAAAAGCACACCTGTATCTGTCATACCTTTTAAATACACTGCACTCTGTCAATGGGGCTGCCTTGGGCCTCTCTTAGATGTGACTTACATGTAGTAAAAGGGAAGGTTTGGGCCTGGCAAGGGAGTTCACTTTCCAGGTCAATGTGGCAGTGCAAAACTACATCCACAGACACTGCAGTGGCAAGCCTGATACATGTTTACAGGGCTTCTCATGTGGGTGGCACAATCAATGCTGAAGGCCTACTGGTAGCGTTTTATTTACAGTCCCTGTACACACGTGGTGCACTATACTAGGGACTTACTAATAAATCATACATAGCAATCATGGATACACCATTCACCAATACAATTTAGACAGAGAGCATATGCACTTTAGCACTGCAAGTAGTGGTAAAGTACCCAGAGTCCTAAAGCCAAAAAAAACAGGTCAGAGAAAGTAGGAGGAAGGAGGCAATAGGTTTGGGGATGAGCCTGCAAAAAGGGAAGGGTCCAACACAACTGCCCGCCAGCCTAAAGCTAGGGGAGACAAATCAATACCTTGATAGAACATGGACCCTGGCCCACAACAGCAGGAGCACATCCCACTTCTTCGCGTTTCTGAACCCAGTTGGATCCCACTGTCCATAATCACGGAGCCCGCTAAACTAACCCATGGGGAATCCTTCTCCTCACCTGTGGACCCCATCAGTGCAGCACCTAACCTTTCTTTGCTCACAGAGGTATCCCAGTAGGCAGACAGTCCCACCCTGGCCAACGTAGTGGTGTGGCCCATTCTACCATCAGGTGTGACTCCTGTCCCCATCTCAAGGGCAACCCTGTCCACAAGGACAGCAAACCACAGTGTCCACTGACATCTGTCAGTGTTGAGGGCCAGATCTCTGCCCTTCTAGGGCTCTCTAGCTTCTGTGGTTCCTCAGACTGGGGGGCGCTAGCCCCAACTGTCTGGCACCCTTTTTCCACTTTTCCTCTCACCATTTCAGGGGTGGAATTCTGAGACTGGCACTCAAGCCCAGGGGCTGTATGCTATGTCTGGAAGGAGCCCAGGGGTGAGTCCTTCCTCCCCCGCCCTCCTCCTCTGTGCTCTATGCCCTTCCTTAAGGAGTGGTACCTCCAGACTCCATAACTGTCAGGGTGATGTTGCCAGCTGACATGCACAATTCTCTGACCGGGGCAGGGCCACTATATGTAACTGCTCTCCCAACCCAGAGACGGTACCCTTATATTGAACCAGGTCAGAGGTGGGTCTCTCCCTCCCTTAGCCCCCCTTCCAGAGTTCTGCACCACCCCCCCATCAAGGAGAGTACCCACCGAAGATAACACTGTAGGGACACTGATAGCAGTCACCCTTCCCTCCAGGTCAGGGGAGACACCCTGAACGTGACCCTCAAACCTAGGGTTTGTACACTGAGGCTGGACCTGTGCCTGGCAAGTCAGGACTTCCTGGAGAATATTCCTACCGTCACCAAGGGAAACATCTTCCTCTGTTGCAGCACAACAGTCTGTCTGGTTCTGGTCTCCTGTCCCCTGCCTATCTGGAAGAGCATGATGCCCCCCCACAGAACAGAGGTGGTATCACAAGGGTCATTCCTGGGGAGCTCTGACCTTAGAGCTGACCGTCCAGGTTCTCCACTAGGGAATTCCTCTCCATCTCACCCCTTCATCTGGCCTCCTGCACCCTCCACTCTGGATCGGTACTGCCAGATATCAGAACTGGTGGGACTCCTGTGACAGTCACCCCCCCCCCATGTTCTATGGGAGCGCTGAGGGATGCTCCATATTTACTAAAATGGCGCAATTTTGCACATCTGACTTAGTAGTTCCACATAGAGGTACCTTTACCTCTGGGAGCTCAGCTGTGGCAGCTGTGGGCTATCTTGGTACAGGTTCTACCCCAGGAGAGGTTTCTCCCACCACATCGATGGTATCCTTAGTGGTAGGGTGGGGAAGTGATACTTTGATACCCTTTTTACCTGTTGGATGAGATGAATCCTCAGACTTCAGGCTACGTTCTCTTCTTTGCTTTTTCATTTCACCTGAAATGAGAGGAAGCAATTCCAAAGGGATACCCAGCATTGATTCATGGATCCTTAATTCTACCTCAGCCCAACCTGAGGCCTCTAGGTCATTGCCTAAGAGACAGTCTACAGGTAAGCTAGGTGATTCCTCCACCTGCTTTAAGCCAGTAACTCCACCCCAACTAAGTTTCACTACAGCTAAGGGGAGAGCCTGAGTGAAGTTGTTGACATCAGTAACCTGGTACTTCTGTCCAAGGAGATGTTGTGCAGGTGACACTAAGGCCCATATTTATACTTTTTGACGCAAAGCTGCGCCGGCGCAGTTTTGCATCAAAAATTTCACCGCCGGCTAACGCCATTTCGATGCGCCGTGCGGGTGTCAAATTTATACTTTGACGCACGGCAGTGCAACCACTAGGTGGGAGTCATTTTTTTTTTACGCACATCGCGGCGTCAAGTCGTAAAGGAAAACAACGTTAACGCGACGTAAATGACTGTGGGTCGATTTATGACAGCGCAACCCGGAAAGCGCCGGTTTTTTTTTACGCAATAGCGTCAAAAATACCCGCGAACACTGCCCTTTCAGCAGAGGAGAGCCAAAATGAATCCCAGATGCCACTACAGACCCCAGGAAGATGACAGCAGACCAGGAACCAGCCAGGATGATCCATACAGGAACCAGGACATATATAGAAAAAAAAGAAAGTGTCGCTTCAGTGCAGAGGAGCAGGAAATCCTGGTTTAAGAGGTGACGGAACACCAGCACCAACTGTTCATCACCTCTAAGTTGCCAATCAGCAGGAGAGAGGCCATATGGCAACAAATTGTTGACAAGATCAACAGTGTGGCTGAAGTACGCAGAACAGTCACCGAGTGTAAGAAACGCTGGCATGAATGCAAACGTAGGACAAAGGAAAAAATGGCCAGGAACAGGAAGGCAGCACTGCAGACTGGAGGGGGGAGTCCAGCACACCAGGAGGCCCTGGACCACATGGAGGAGATGGTCGCAGCCGTCATCCCTGAGGAGATCGTCACAGGGATTCAAGGACAGGACAGCGCAGACTACCACGAGACAACGCACATGCAGGGTAAGTCGCATGGGGAATTATAATGCAATAATGTGGACTGTAAGTAGGGGGGAAATACCACTACACATTGCATGTAAGTCAGCATATATATGGAGTGGCATGGGTAAAGGGGCACGGCAGGGGGGCATGCCCTGCACAGACACAAGCTGGGGCACGACATTACTCAACACCAACAACAGTCCCATGGGGGCATCCTGTCATGACAACAATGGAGCTAAGGGAAAGCCTTGACTGGTGGGAAGGCCACTACTTCAAACTTACATCCTGGCACTCGTCAGCCAAAATATCTCCTACATCAACTAGGTCCCTATCAGTAATCCAGTAGCCAAAACAACAACTGCAATGTAACTGCAACAACAGTTGACACTAACACCTCTGATCTCTGTGCAGCTATAGTAGCCAATGGCAGTAACCTCCCCATGGAACATACATACCTAAATTAGGGGGTGAGGATGACATCTGCAAAAATCTCCAGAAATAAGACAAAGGCACCAGTACACTCAAATGTCAATGCCCATAGTTGTTACATACATCAACCGAAGTAAACAGCAATAGGAGCCACACAGCACTAAGGACACACACATGCTGCATATGTCAGGGTCCTTCATGTGCCTGGCTAACAAGGCAACATCACAAATGTCATACTGCTCAGACAACAACATTGAGGAGGGGACACATGCAACTGGTCACTGAAATACACCTGCACAGTCAGAGTACCAAATAGGACATTGATACTATAAACAGGGCAATCCAATTAAACACACATTACCCAACATCAGCTGGAAACATTGACAATGTCTACATCCATATCACATCGTAACATTGCCATGCATAGGATATGCCACATGTCAATTACAATTAGGTCAATGTGAACAATCGGAGATTGGGGCAGGTCCTGAGAGGCAAGTGTGCTGCCAGGGCAATCACAACACCCACAGCCAGTGAAAGGTCTCACCATAAGAATAGATATACACGGAGGGTCGAGTAGGACAAAAAGATGGCTATTACCTAATTGGTACAAAGCAACACCTAGAGGCGATTAGGCAGACAAGTCTGATAACTCTATATCATACATGTGACACACAGGTGGGCCATAGGCCTATAACAATGCCCATATGAAGGACAGCATATACCAATACCAAACAAGATCACAAAGTAAATTCATCCAAAGTCTTGCATGTTACGGCAAAATTGTCACAACACAGACACACTAATTGTACCCTGTTTCATTGCAGAGGAACATGGATCTCCTGCCGATATGCCTGTCCCTGATTTCCCTGATGACATGGATGACGAGCCCATAAACATTCCCCAGGAGACCATTCAAAAGGTCCTTGAAACCCTCCAGACCCCACCTTCAGTCACAAGGAGGAGCACAGAACAAGCAGCCATCACAGAAGAACCACCCACCACCCCAATTGCAAGACCTGCCAGCTCCTACACAGCTGAGGACTCTGACGACACTGGCACCAGCTTTGAAAGAACTGTAGTTGGAGTACAGCAGGAGCTGGCCAAGGAGGTGCGGGTGGGGATGCAAACTATGGCAGCCAGCCTTGAGGGGGTGCGCTCATGCATGATGTCATCTGCAGATCAGGCAGCAGCTATGCAAGCCCTAACATCCATACTGCAAGGACTACAAGAAACTATAAAGGAATTCACCCCTGCAGTAAGGGAGTTGCCACAACACCTCGCACCCCAAACTTTCCACTGCATGCACGAATGCAATCATGACTCCCTCAGGACTGACCTGGCTGCCTACCATCGTGATGTAGCTGCTATTCTCAAAAACCAGCAGGCCCTCCTTGCTGCAGTACTGCCCTTAAGAACTTCACAGGGAGCAGCCACCGGGATGTCTGACTCCACGTCTTCTAACACTGAGGTGTGTGTTGCCCCTTCACAACCAACAACAACAAGGACAAAGCAGGCAACACACACATCAGAAGAAGAAGACATGGAACAGATCACATTCACACGGAAGAGTACCCGGAAGCACTAGTCCCTGCACCATGGCCTACTTTTACCAAGGTCCTACGTTTTGTCAATTGCCAGTCTCACTACAACTATACTCAATGACGGTTCTGTTAACCACTGTATGACTTGTCAGCATTGCCAGTGAATGTCTCTCTCCTACTATTCGGCAAATCCTGTCCCTCTGCACTGTCTGTTACATCACCCAAGCATGTCAGGAGCATCATCCACACCCCTTCTGTAGGATCACCATGTAAGAATGCACCAGAACGGACTCAGCAAACATGGACAATGTACATTTTGCACTACAGCACCTATCAATAAATAGCACTTGCACACCTAATATGTCTCTGTGTTATTTCACACATCAACTGTGCAGTAGATAACTCTAAAGTGCCTGTGTGACAACCATGTAGCTTGTCAATACAACTGTCCTGACATCATGTAGTCTGATACATTTGTGCAGTGGCCAGGATTGCATCATAGCCTGACCATCCTGAGGAGAATAACTGATGAAGGGACAAACCACACACAATTATGCTGTGTTGGACTGAATTATGCTCCTACTATAGCAATCCAAGTCAACTAATGGTGGCTGATAAATGTAGGCACCATGCAATATTAAAACATGAAATTATGCAGTATAATCTAAGCAAACACAACTAAACACAGCATCAATCACCCTTTCTGAGTATACTTCCATGAAGGGAAGTCATGGTGAATTTTTGCACACATGATCTATGTCAGCAATGTAGACAACAAGACAAGAGTGTTAACAACACCTCATCTACAAAGATGTCCCTGGACATCACACTGCAGTACGACCTAATAAATTACCCACAATACCAAGTCTGGAAGCGCACTTTGTGATGTAGAATACCTACTCATCAACACAAATCCTTGGTGATCCATGTAAACTACTAATGGTGGGTCTATCAAATGGTGGATACTTACCAAGTTAGCACAGGAGTATCTGCCATTTTAAACCTCTATTTTCTTTGGTGTGTAGCATAGGACCCAAATGTCATAGAAAAACAATCACCTACACTGATGTCAAGGCCATGATCAAGTAGCAGTTAACACATAATGCAAAGGGTTAACTATAGGTTTATTCATATGTATTCACACCAGAGGCAACTAAGGGAAATGTCATACCTACACTAATCTAACCTGACTACTCCTAACCCACAACTGTCCCTAACTAACCTAAGCTAAACTTACTCTACACATATAACGAATCGATCTAAACATCAACCCCCCACCCACCATTATGAGACAGGACACATGCAGGACAACACATACTAACCTACACACATACTATACTATCCTAAACAATCATATATTTTTTTGTGTTTTTTTTTTTATTTTTTTTTAAACAGACAGGAATCCCAACATTGACCCCCACCCACCCACACACAAAAATGAAAAATAGAAAGAATAAGGACCCGCCACCCTCCTCCCTAACACTAACTAAGCCAACAACCTATACTAACCTAACACTAATCCCCAAAACCCAACTATCATGACAAAAAGGAAAGAGGGGAGAGGGGAGGGATAAATTTAAAAGAATCAATTAAGTCCTAGAGGTTGGCCCTCCATAGGGTCCGCCTGATGGACCTAACCCGCTTCTTAATGTAGGCCACATCCTGGCTCAGCTTGTCCACCTTACGAATAAACTTGTCCATTTTCCTGTCTAAAGCCTGGAATGCCGCAGGGTCAATAGGAGGGGCTGCTGCTGTCTGTGTGCTAGCAGAGGTGCTCGGTGTGGGAGTTGTTGGTAGCCCACTGGACTGTCCTGCAGCTCTGAAATTGCTGGGTCCAGGTCTTGCTGCAGAGGCAGGGTCAACTGTCCCCGCCATTGCTGGGGCCACTTGGGGAGAACTGGTGGATGTGGTGGTGGTGGCTGTAGTGGGCAACGTTGGGCCACCCTGTGGTGAGGCCCACCATGCTCCGGAGGCCCTATCCGCTTGGTATTTTCGGGCCATCCGTTGGAACCCCGACTGCACCTGCAGGATGTGCCGGTATCTCATTGCCCGCCTTTCAAAATCATGCCTCTGTGCAGCACTCATGTTTGCAGCTGTGAAGAGAAAGGGCAACTATTTACCATAGGAAATGCATTGGGTGGAATAGCACAATGGGTCAATTGCACATTACTTTTACTGTAGTTGTAACAGCTATTTTCACCACATAGATCATTGAAAGTCTCATGGAAGTACATGGGAATCCTGCATACAAAAGGGCATCTCACACCTAGCATATCCATGTCTCTACATGATGGGTGACATCAGCCTAAACTTCTCATCCAAATAATTGGTAATGCAGCTGACATTATGGCTGCACCTCCTCCGCCTACTGACTTCACTACATATGTCAGTCTATGTGATAACAATCACAACCCTCAATATCTGCCATTTGTCATTGTTTTTTGCTAGTATAGAACTCATGTGCCATAACTGAGTGTGTTCACTAGGTTCAAAACAAAGTTGCAAATGGTCACAAGTATGTGTAACATACTGGTTGCTACAGTCCTAGGTACCCTATTCCCAAACACATGGCAGTCTTTGAGGGTGGGGTGGGAAGAACAACCAACAATCCCATATTCAATGCACAGCCAGGAGTGTCTAGAAAGGTCAACAAGTATTTGCCTCCACACACAACACCAGTGAAGGGCTAGCAACAAATTAGAGTCAGCTAGACCTTGCCCTATCCAAGGTCCACACATGTCAAAATGTACTGACTTAGGCCAACATCACATACTACCAATGAGGCATATTTTACCACACACACAGATGAGCAAGAATACCCATGATCATGAGTAGAATGTACACCTAGGCCATTGCACTCTAGTCCCACACACTTCTAGTTCAACTTGTGGAAGTACATGCCCCTGGAACATCCAACCTACAGTGTACTCAGTCCATCCTTAACTAGGGAAGCAGCATATTTCAGACAAGCCTTTTGCAGAAGCTATCTGGGAGAATGTCAGTCTGAAATACAGACTCAGTCCGAGACAAGTACCAGAGCAACTCTTACATCAACCAGTGTATTCCACATGACTCATCCCATTCCCCATAGCGGCCCCTACTGGAATGGCCTACAGACCCAAAATCTGAGAAATGGATAAGCATAGGTCTACTGAAACTGAAGTGATATTTGAAATCCCACTAATGGAACAATACTAATGAATGGGCAGCGCATCAAACCTTGAATTCTGTTGAACACACAGTAGTCCATCATGCATCACCAGCAAACAATAAAAAATAGCACACATGCAACACTCACTGTAGGTGTCGGGATCCGCAAAATGAGCCACCTCTCCCACTGTGTAAGGTGCAGGTCCACCTGCAAAGCATGGAAGGAAGAATATACTTAGAATCCGTGCACTGACAAACAATTGCAATTACAAAGACAATGTGAGAATATGACATGCGTAATGAAACACTTTCACACATGCTCATACTGCATGGAATAATTCTTGAGCAACATTTACATTGGATGAGTCTCCTGCTACAGATACACACCCTACTACACACATGCAGTGGCCTGGACAGTCATGTGGTGTCACAGATGCACCTCCATTAGTATGTCCCAACAATATAGGGGTGCATTCATCTCATCATGTGCATCCAAGAGAGACATCCAAAAGCTGGTTACTTGAGGACTGCATGACCCCTCAAACTCAAACAGCCTATGTGGTCATTTTCTCCACACACCAACCAGACACACATGTGACATATGTGTGGACAACATAGCTAACTTCAATTGACGTGAAGGCAGCACTCATTTATAGCATCATATTGGGTTTACAAATGTCAGTCTAGCAATGGCGTCTACATATGTAGGTATGATGTTTCAACATCCATTTTTCACTGGCTATTGACACCTGTAGAGTTCAAATTGAGTCATTAACGTGTTGCTTGTCTGACACAAAGGCAGCACTACATTACATACTGCTACAGGCAACCGGTATGTGTAGAAAACATGAGCTACCTGACTGCTAGCATTTGTCTTCCTTCACATTGTGCAACAATTACCCAGTAGGTTTCCCTAGCATTACACACAGTCAGCTACTTATCTGGCAGATTGGGTAACAATCATCACATGTCCCCACACAGCTTTCAATTGAGCGCATGTAATTGATGTGTACTCACCAACATGGCCACCAATCCTGATTCCCAGGTGGTCCAGCAGATCTTGCTCCCTGGATATCAGATCAGCCCAGCGGTGCTTAAGTTGATGGTCATTCCTCAGGCTACCATAGACACGGACCAAGTGATGGCGCACCTTCCCCCACCGGACTTTACGGGCCTCCGTGTGATACCCCTGTATCACACGACCCCCAGCCTCCAGCATGAGTGGGAGGAAATGGCAAACAAGCCATATAAATACCCCCAATTCCTCCTCACCCATCCTGGCAAGCCGTGGCCTACCTGACATATCAGCACTGACAAAGTGGAAAAAGTTGGAGAAAAAGGAAAAGGGGGAAATGGGGAAAGGTAGAGTAGTGAAAAACAAAGAAAACTTAAGAAGAAGAGCCCAACTAACCCCTAAATTACACTACCCACAACAGACTCCCACAGACAATAAAAGAAACACTGGACTTGACAAAATAATACAATACAGGCTCAGACAGTATTCAACAACAAGACAATGATGACAAAAGCACAATAGAGAAGATACACTGGAGACAAAAGCACTAAAACACAGGACAACACTTTCCACACAGCCACACAGTCTAGAATAATCTGAGACTGCAAAGTGAAAGTGAAAGTACACCCACAGTACACAATCTGTAAACAGGATATCCTATTACATCACATCCTGCATAAAATGGCCGCCGTTTATTTTTTTCCACTATGCGTAATTTTTTCACGCATACAGATTGTGCGTCATATTTTTTGATGCATTGGAGTGCACATAATGCAGAGTAAAACAATTTTTCATCATTGTTCCCTTATATTTGTTTGAGGCTTATTTTACAGTTCTAGAGTTGAAATTTAAGCCGCTGGCAAATATGATATCCAAATATGAAAATTAATTTTGACTCTGCATTATCTGCACTCCTGTGCATCAAAAATTATGACGCCCAAGCTGTATGCGTGGAAATATGACGCATTATAGAAAAAAATGGTGGCCATGTAATGCTGGTTAGTAATATATTTATTTTTATTTGATTTTTTTGACTCAGCATTATGTGCACTCCTGTACGTCAAAAATTATAACGCACAAGCTGTATGCGTGGAAATATGACGCATTATGGATAAAAATGGAGGACATGTAATGCTGGATAGTATATCTATTTTTCATTTTTTTTTTACTCCGCATTATGTGCACTCCTATGCGTCAAAAATTATGACGCACAAGCTGTATGCATGGAAATATGACGCATTATGACAAATATGTCTTTAATTTGTCAAATTGTGAAAAGAATTTTGTCATGACCAAACGGTGCTAAGTGATACACATTTGGGGTTAGCTATGGCAAATGTCCCTTATAGGATGTATAGAAGGTATTCACAGTGCAATAGTAATGATTGCTCAGAACGGTTATTACTCATAATTGTACACATATGTGGGTAATTGCTGATGGCTAATTTCAAATTATGAATGGGATACCAGGATGTATTCCTTAGCAAAAATGTGTCCACATTTATCACGGTAATCAAAATTATATATAGGCCAATTAGGTAGTGCAATTGTCACCTACACTTTTTAAGGGGGTAACCATGTCCTAATTACGAATTGATGTATCTTATATGTGTTTTACTTTTGACATGTAGGGCACACGTGCGCCTTATGCATGTGTGTGCTTCACATGTGCATATATCATGTATATTTGGGGGGCGGTAGAGGTGGACTTAGGCCCCCAGCACCCTAGGGTTTGCTCTTCCAGACTTGCTAATTTATCCAAGGGTTTCCCAAATTCAGTAATGCTAAACCTGCAGCAGCAGGCTCATTTAAGCAAATAGGGTATGATTCACTGTTTGCCATTCTGTAATCCCATTTGGCCATTTGACGTTTGCCCTATTGATTCTTTGGAGAAATCTGACATACCATTTTGCATTGATATTTGTAGCTAAATCTCAACGTTCCTCATGTGCTGATGACAAATAGGTTGTCGATGTATGTGGCCCTTTATGCGTTACCTGGTTTAGTGGCATGTTTCATTCTTCCTGCTAGGTTACAACTGGGACGCTACTGTGATCGGCTGCTTGCAAATATTTTGTTGATTGGATGGTACATGTTTATTTGTTTGGTCCAATATTGATCCAGTATCAACTGTCAGGGTGTATGTTGTCACTGTAACTTCCAGGTCTCCTCATGAGTTAGTGGCAGCTAATCTTGTTTCAATTAGGCATTGTTTGTAGCAAAAATGGAGAGAAGCCATTGAGGACATGGTCACCTACACATGGATGGTCCCACCCTGTCACTGAACACATGTAATGAGACTTTCGAATGGGCAACCTTGGTGTGCTGAGTGAGATAATGTCTCAGGTGTCTGGATCTGGCATGTGTCATTGCAACATTTCTACTCCAGTTGGCCTCTGTGGATGGTAATGTATCATGAAACATCATAGCCTCTGTGCAGAAGTAAATGGCTGGTATTCAACACACAACTCATCTTTATCACTTGAAAAAGTGTTACTCAGGGTTTTGAACAGTCAGGGTCCTCATATGTGTAACCTTTTCATGGACATTATCTGAGGTTGCTGGCTTTGATGGAGGCCATTTACACCATCATACACTATGGTCCTGGTCCACTGTCACACTTTGTAGTTTAGCCATTAATGAAGGTCAGAGAACGGAAGGGCCAAGATTTGGCTATTCATGGGCACTGTCACAAATTGGATGCAAATGACAGTCAGATGATGCACTACTATGTATTTGAGTATACATTGATGAGGCTAATGACAAATTAGTGTCTGAGGTACAAAAGGTTTTGGACAGCACGTGTGGTCCATAGGTGGACCCCAGGTATCTGTAGAGTGACCCACGGACAGGTGCCAGTCAGACTGACAGGATGCTGGGTCAATCAGGAGCAAGCTCTTTCAGTAATTACATGATCACGTGTTCCGACTAGGACTGGTCAGAGGGAGCATTAGACAGTTGAGATGTCACACTGTGTATGTCCTGTGTTGCTTTGAAGGTGACACATGAACCCTGATAAAGTTTTCAACTGCAACATTTGTGTCAAAGCTTAATGATGTAATAGCTCACATTCAAACATGTATGCAGTAGGAGGCATCTGCAGGGACGGGGCATGTACATTTGGGTGGTGTGCATGGAGGGGATCACAGGTGTGGCCTCCATCTGTGTCTCACTAGTCCTGTCAGATGGGATTTGCTGATAAATAGCCTACAGTACCTTTCACAGAGGAATCAATCTACAGGTGATACCAGGCCGTATAAACTCCAAGGCAGTGTATTATATGAGCTGAGTTCCATGCAGTGAGATGGTAGTATGACAATGGTAGGCATAGTAAAGGGTGTGGCACACTGGATGACTCTTGTGAGTGTGTGTGTGTAGATGAGGGAATCTCAGTGTACCCAAATCGGCATTCCAAGGACCTCCTCAGACAGGTGGGGTGTGAGCAGCTGCAAGTGTGTGTAATGTTTTTAGAAAAGGGCTGACATGTAGATGGGATGTGATGTGCTGGATGCTTGTCATAGGTGTAGCACTTGTGCTGTGCATGTTCTGCTTATGTGTAACTCTAGTGACAGATAGTCATTGCAATGATAGTAAGTAGTTGGAATTACTGTTGGCAAGAGTCTAGTACTACATTCCTGTTCCTGAAGCATTAGCATGTGATCTGCCGGATGTATGAGGCCTGTTTTCCCCTAGTTGAGTGATGGTGTTTTAGTTGTGTGCCATCTGCTGCGATGATCCATGTTTACTACATGTATGTGAGTCATATGTGTGATCCTCAGCTATTGCCCTTCAAAGGTGAACTGTACAGGATGTCTGTCATTTACATGGTGTGTGTATTTGACCATTGTATGGTGGCCATTACATTTGTGGTGTATTTTTTAGTGTCATGATTGTTATATCATTATTGCTCAATGAGACGACATTCTTCTTCAGCTATTTCAAGCTAAAGGTGGGCAGAAAAGAATAGGCCAAACCATGATGTGGTGTTTGTTATCAGTGTTTATTTACAATAGTGCATTAAGTGGAGATAGTGATAATTATGAAAAGAAATTATTTACAATGTGTTGGTGCCTACGCACTCCAGCAGCCGTGTTTGGTTGTTCACCCTCCTGTTGCAGGCCAGCATCCTCCTCTTCGTCGTCTTCAGGCATGTATGGGTCTGGTTCCAGGAAGGGAATGTTCCTTTTTACACAAATGTTGTGCAATATGGCACAAGTGAGTATGATCCTACAGACCATCTCTGGGGAATATAGTATGCTACCGCCAGTGATGTCAAGGCAGCGGAACCTTGACTTTAGGATCCCAAAGGTGCGTTCGACAATGCTGCGTGTCCTCTTATGGGCATCGTTGAATGCCCGCTCTGCAGCAGTAGTCGGGTTCCAAAATGGTGTCATTAGCCATGGCTGGATGCCATACCCCTGATCAGCTGAAAGAAAAACACAGAATGGGATCATGTAGATGTAGCTGGCACTATTGAAAAGACCTTCAATGGCAGTAGTTGTCTTGTGTTGTCTGTGACTCTTTTGTGTACTAATGTGACATCCTTTACTTGTAGGCTATACCATCTGCATTGGGTTTTTTACTTGGCTGAGCAAGTGTTTGTCTGCTAACCGTTTGTCAGCAGTATGTTTTGGGATTTGCAGTAGAGTGTGCCCTCCCTAGCATTGTGACTTGTGATACAGGTGTCCGTGTGTCTTCACTGAGGGTGAGATGATAGTTCCATGCACATTTAAATTTGGAAGTGTTGTTAACACGTTCATATCAAAGTACCCTGTACATCCCATCCCTTGAAACTTATGCAATGTATTAAAGTAAAGGTCATTGTGACACCTACAATTTGCAAGGTGACATTTAGGCAACCACACTCATTAATGTCTTCACATTAGGCTGTACAGTAAATTCCAATGTGTGACAGGTTCAATGGTGACTTAAGAAACAAGGCTAGCGATGTCAGGACCTCAGTGTGTTCCTGTCGACATGTTGCTGTTGTGGTGTATGTGATGTGTGTCCTAGAGGGTTGCTGTGCAGTGTGTATATAAGTAGGTTTTTGTACTTACCAACAAGTAGTCCATTGCCATAACATCCATCCTGGAAGTGTTGGTTGATGGTGCAGTGACGGAAGATGAATGAGTCATGTACACTCCCAGGATATTTAGCCACGATGTTGCTGATCAATCCCTGGTGATCGACTATGGCCTGCACGTTGATTGAATGTGTGTGCTTCTTGTTGCGGTAGAGGTGTTCAGTTGCAGCAGGTGGCACAAGGCGTACGTGTGTGCAGTCGATTGCACCAAGGACGTGTGGGAAGCCACTGATGGCATAGAACCCCTGTTTTGTTTCCTGCTGCTTCTGCAGTGTGTTAGGGAAGCAGATGTGGAGGGGTGTCTGGCGAATGATGGCATCCAGTACTTTTGGCAGAAATGCAGAGAATGATGGTTGTGATATTCCGCCAACCAGGGCACCAGTTGTTTGAAATGAGCCACTTGCCAGCAGGTGAAGTACGGCAAGCAGCTTTGTTTCTGTTGGGATAGTGTGGGGTGTCACTAAAGTGGGGGCCAACTGCGGTTCAATGTTTTGCAGCAGCTGCTGAATGGCCTGCCAGTTCAACTGGTACCTCTGGATGATGTTGTGTTCCCTGAGGCCATGCAGGTTTTTTTTTGTGCAGAATATCCTCTCCTGCCTTCTGCGCTGCCTTTGGGGTCCCTGCTGGTGTTGTTGTAGCTGCTGGGCTCTGCGTCTACGTGCACGCTGGATAAAGATCACCTCCATGTCTCCCTGTTGCTGCTCTGCTGTTTGTTCTGTGTGTTTTGATTAAATACAGGTGTGTTTGCCCCATTTTAACGCCTGCCCTGACCCAGGCGTTAAATTTTGACGCAAATCGGGCTTTGAGTCATTTTTTTGCTCTGCCTCCCGGCCGAGAGTCATTTTTGCCCGGAAGCATAAATTCGACGCACGGCTGGGTGCGTCGTTTTTTGGACGGGAACGCCTACCCTGCATATCACTAACGCAGGGCGGGTTGCCGCATCCCAAAAATGACGCACACGGGGGATTTTTGTCGTCCGCGGGCTCGGGCGTCAGAGTTTAAATATGGGGCAACGTTTGCGCTGATTGTGCGTCAAATTGTTTGACGCACAATCGGCGCAAACGGAGTATAAATATGCCCCTAAGTTTTTAGTCACCAAAGTGATACTGGTACCTGTGTCCCTGAAGGCCTGGGCCTCAACACCATTTATTAGAATTGACTGCTTGTACTTGTCCACGTTAAGAGGACTAGCATCCAAGGTGGCAAGACCAATGCCACCAGATGTGACAGAAACTGTCTTGGGGGTTTCTACACCTACCCCAATTTCTATGATGGACCCAAAAGTGAACCCAACTACACCCCTTTGTTTGACTATTGCCAGTAGTCCCACCAATAGTACTATGACTGCTAGGGACACTAGATCTTGAAGTTGATGTATTAGTGGTGGCAGGCTCGGGTCTTTACCTGGTCATGACTTATCTCCTGGCCTATGACCTTTACCTCTGCACACATGGTACCATGGCTTTTTATTGTGTGTGGAGTGAGAAGAAGAGGAAGATGATTTATCCCTGCCCCCAGAGGAGTGTTGTGGACCTTAAGAAGGATTGTTCTGTCTACTTCAATCCCCATGCTTGTCCTGACATTTCTCACCATCTTTCTTCTTTTCTTTGTCACCCCTTGTATGAGCCTTTCTGCTCACCCTTGTTCTGACCCATTTGTCTGCCTTCTTTCCTTATTCTTGGGGAGAGGTCATATCTGAATCTGCAAAATACTGGTGTAACGCATCAGGCACACAACTATTCAAAATATGCTCTCTCAAAGTCACATTATACAGGCCTTGGTAATCATACACTTTACTGCCATGTAACCAACCCTCTAAAGCTTTCACAGAACAGTCCACAAAGTCAACCCAATCTTCTGAAGATTCTTTCTTGGTTTCGCTGAACGTAATTCTGTATTGCTCCGTGGTGAGCCCAAAACCATCAATGAGTGCATTCATTAAAATGTTGTAGTTGTCTGCATCCTCCTCCCTAACAGTGAGGAGTCTGTCCCTCCCTTTATCAGAGAAGGACAACCAAAGTATAGCAGCCCACTGCTTTTAAGTACCCTTTGAACTGTACAGGCCCTCTCAAGTGCAGCAAACCACTTTTGCATATCATCCCCCACCTTGTATGGGGGAACAATTTTGTGTAAGTTTCTGGAGCTAATGTTGTCCTCCCTGACCTCATAACTTCTGAAACTGTTAATGCTGCTGGCACCATAGGGAACTAACCCAAACCCCTATATTTCCCTTTCCGTATCTAAGGCCAACTGTTGCTGCTGTAGCCTCGGTGTGACATCCTTCAACCTCAGCTTTCTGAGTCCCTATCTAGGGACTGGTCCTCAGGGTTGGATCTGTGGGACACTTCTGAAACAGAAGTGACATGGGACTGAGCAGAGGCTGATCTTTCTGTAACTTGTTTAATCCTAATGACCAGGCCTTTAGGTGTGAAGGGGGTCCTACTTGTGTGCACCCCCTTCCCACTACCAGCTACACTAGGTGGTTTAAGGGAAAGGTTTGTGGAAGGACCTTCCCCTCCATCTTCAGGAGCCTCTCCTGAATCTACCTGGTCAGAATTTCCCTCTACTGCCCCTTCTGATTGTACATGACTATCAGGATGCTCCTGGTCATCTTGTAAGAGGTGATTTAAGAGGAAATCTTTATTGGGGTTCTTCCCAATCCCCAAGCTTCTTTCTAAGCAGAGACCCCTCAGACTTTTGAAACTAAGATTTTTATAAGTGGTCTTGAAAACCCTGGGGGTAGCCTCAATAGAAGACATAGGCAATCATTACAACCCTGGCGGTCGGTGATAAAGTGTCACGAAACACGAATAGATGAAAGTGAGTGTAATAATATAAATACATAAAAAATACATTCCTCCAATCTAAAATTATATAAATATGTAGAAATCAAGGGACAGAGCCCAGTCCTCAACGTGCGTGGGCCACAGGGCCACATCACAAAGTTCAAGACCCCAAGAACACTGCAGGGGCATCAGTTCAAAAATGGGCAGGCGTCTAAGGGGGACGGGGAAATGGGGGCAACTCAGCCAGCAGATGAAAGAACACCACTGGTCCTGGAGGGGGCAACATGCCCTGTGCTCTTTGCCCTGGGGAGTGCAAGGCCACAGTCTCTCAAGTAGGTGACTTGCCCACATTCTCTGGAGGGGGCCGCATTCCCTGTGCTTGATCCTGGGGAGTGTAAGGCCATATTCTCTCAAGTGGGTGACTTGCCCACATTTTCTGGAGGGGGCAACAAACCCCGTGCTTGGTCCTGAGAAGTGCAAGGCCACAGTCTCTCAGGTGGGTGACTTGCCCACTGGTTCTGGAGCGGGCATCGTGCCCTGTGATCTTCATTCTGGGGAGGATGAGCTGAGTGGGTGCCATACCCACTGGTTCTGGAGGGGGCATCGGGCCCTGTGATCTTCATCCTGGGGAGGATGGGGTGAGTGGGTGCCATACCCACTGGTTCTGGAGGGGGCATCGTGCCCTGTGCTTCTGATCCTGGGGA
This sequence comes from Pleurodeles waltl, assembly GCF_031143425.1. Lineage (NCBI taxonomy): Eukaryota > Metazoa > Chordata > Amphibia > Caudata > Salamandridae > Pleurodeles > Pleurodeles waltl. Next base: position 639,748,311 of record NC_090447.1, read on the forward strand.
GTGCAAGGTACAAGTCTCTCAGCTGGGTGTCATACCCACAGGATTTGCAGGAGGCAGGCCGCACAACAGCCCATGTATGCAGGTCTAATAAATGTCCGCAGGCAGTGATGGCAGTGGTGCTGCTGCTGCTGGTGGTTGTGGGGGGAAGCTCTAGCCCATCCCCTGCAGCCTAGGACGGCTGCCCACTGCTGGTGGCGGTGCTGCTGGTTGTGGGGGGAAGCCCCAGCCCATCCCCTTCAGCCTCGGATGGCTGCACAATCATTGTTGGTGGTGGGGGCTCTGAATGAGTCCCTGCAATAGGCCCCTTCTCCTTCCTGCCTGCTGGTGCAGGCCCAAGGCCCTTCCTGGCAGCAGCTAGGGATGGCTCCTTGCTCTTAAGGGCAGCAGCTGGTGCAGGCCCCTTGCCCTTTCTGGCAGCAGCTGGGGATGGGTCCTTGCCCTTCCGGCCAGCACCTGGGGCAGGCACCTTTTCCAAGAGGATGGCTGGTGGCCTGGATCCCTTACCACCATGAGTTGCTGTGGACACTACTGGACCATGGACTGGGTGGCTGAGGTGCTTGCCTGGGTTTTACACACCCTGGCCAGACGTGAAGGATGGGGGGACGGTAGGGAAGAGGTCAATGGTGGAGAGGAAAAACGTCTTAGGTACAGTGGGCCAGAAGAGTGAGAATGTTTGGGGGTGGAGGAAGTGGGAGTGGTTGTAGGAGGTGTCTGTCTTCTGTGTTTGGGTGCATGGGCTGGATGCTGTTATGAGGTAGAGGGCTGTTGGGTGTCTGAGTGCTTGCATTTGTGTACCTTGTGAGGGGGGGCACTGACACAGTGGGAGAGGACACAGGGGACGTGTGCATGGCCGTTGGGGTGGTTTCTGCCATTGAGGTGTGTGTTATGATAGGTGTGGTGGTGATGGCGGTAGTGGCTGAGGATGTAGTGCATGCAGGTGTGAGTGGAGATGCAACTGGGAGGGAGGTGGAAGAGGAGGAGGAGGAGAAGGGGGAAACAGTGGAGGCAGTAGATGTTGGTATGTCTGCATCGGAATGGTGTTTGTGTGCGTGCCTGTGGGATGAAGTGTGGTGCTTATGTTTGCCTGAACCACTCTTGTGTGTTGTCTTGCGTGCATGCTGGCCCTGCCTGTGTGCTTGGGATAGGTTGGGGTTGAAGGGAATGGGATTGGGTAGAGGAAGTTGGAGGGGAGAGGGTGGAAACAGGGACAATGGCTTACATCAGAGAGGAGGCCAGAGCCTGGACTGATCTCTTTTGGGCCACCAAGCCAGTGTGAATGCCCTCCAGAAATGCATTGGTTTGTTGCATTTGGGCTGCCAGCCCCTGGATGGCATTCACAATGATTTACCGCCCAACAGAGATGGATCTCAGGAGGTCAACAGCCTCCTCACTCAGGGCAGCACGACTCACTGGGGTAGGGCCTGAGGTGCCTGGGGTGAATGAGATGCCCACCCTCCTGGGTGAGCCGGCATGGGCAACTCAGTGAGGGGATGCTGGGAGGGTGGTACTGGTACGGTGGTGGCGGCTGTACCTGTAGCTTGGGTGGGCACAGAGGTGTCCATCACCACCATGGAGCTTCCATTGGAGGAGGTATCTGTGTCCAAACTGTACCCTCCAGTCTCCGCCTAGGTGCTCCCCTTGCCCTCCGTCCCACTGGTGCCCTCACCGTCGGTGGACTCTGACTCCTGGGTCCTGTCGGATGCAGCTCCCTCCGTCCCGGTGCCTCTTCTCCTCCACCAGATGATGCTAATGCACATAAGGACAGGATGACAAAACAAAAAGTGGGGGGGAGACAAAGGAAACACTTGGTCAATGGCTACACCAGCACCACCATTGGCGTACACAGCAACCTCACACACAGTGAACAGCCTTACGCACTATGCAGTGCACTACCAGTAACAATGCTAGTCACCAGGGCATGGGGAGGGACACATACCGCCAACTGCAGCATACCTGGAACCCACACAGCACTGCCCAGTAGTGGATGCCTACTAGCTAGGTAGGAGGAATATCACATCTGAACCCTGCACAACATGGAACCTACTCTGCGATGTCAGGCATGGCCTAGGGGCACCCCCAGACACACATCCTCCACCCAGATAACACCCTATCATGCGTAACTTGTAATGATGGACACTTTACTCACCCCCTTGTGACTGCTGCAATGCCCTCAAGCACCCATTCAGCTCTAGATAGGCCACCACCGGTATGAGGGCCATCAAGGGGGTCAGGGTTTGACGGACACCCCTTCCTCGTTGGGAGTCCATCCCCAGCTGGGCCTCACCCATCTTCCGTACCCAGTGTCTCAGGTCCTCCCACCGTTTCCGACAGTGGGTGCTCCGGCTGCCGTAGACCCCCAGGGTCTGCACGTCCTTGGCAATGGGACGTCATAGATCCTTCTTTTGATGGGTGCTGACCTGCAGAGAAAATATACACAGGGACCCCGTCTTGCCTGTTACTCTCATGCCCACCATACCCCTTTCCATCCCTATTTGCACAGACATGGCCTAGCCCTCAAGCTGCACATCGCCCAGGGGACATCCACCAACCCCGCCACATGAGGCCTTCACACACACCACTCCATGCATTCATGCCCCATGCATCTTGCTCACAGTGTACTCACCTGTTGGTCTGGAGGCCCATAAAGCAGTCGGTACTGGGGTAGGACCCCATCCACCAGTCACTCCAACTCTGCCGAGGTGAAGGCAGGGGCCCTTTCCCCAGTCACAAGAGCCATGATAAGTTCCAGACACAGGTCACAGCAGCACATGCATCCTCTCCTGTTGAAGGTCAGGTAGCAAGTGAGTGAACAGATAGAAAATGGCGGTGACGTCTGCAGTGGTGCATACTATTACCGCCGGCGTACATCACATTGGCCACTGTACCCCCATAGGGTCCCATATTATCCAATGAGGTGTTGCACGGCGGTTCACGACCGCCTCACGCAACGCCACACAACGTCAGCGGAATTACCTCACTTCCACCTGTCCATCCACACAGGACAGGTGGATGCCATTTAAGGGGGGGGCTGGATTACAACTGCGTCACAGTTCACAATTGTACAATCTGGACAAATGCCACATATACATTTCAAAATAACATCATGCATTTTACTGTTGTGGCTACAATGTACAGTTTATGACCTCTTCCTCACTCTTTTGCCCTCTAGATTGAAAGACAGGCACATTTTTCTCACCTACAGACTTGACAGGGCCACAATCACAGAGAGCTGTGTGCCCAACTGGAGCCTGACCTGATATCTGCCATCCGTCACCCCACTGGAATCCCACCTCTTGTGTATGTCCTATCTGTGCTCCATTTCCTGGTAACTGGTTCTTTACAGGTGACAGTGGGCTTGGCAGCAGGAATGTCACAGCCAATGATCTCAATAGTGCTGACCATAGTGTCGTCTGCCCTGATTAAACACATGGGCAGCTACATTGTTTTCCCCAAAGTGGATAATTTGACCACAGTGAAGGCTGACTTCTATACAATGGGACATAGCCCTATCATAATTGGGGTGAATGATGGAACACATATTCAATTTGTCCTCCCCTCGCAAAATGAACAGGTCTACAGAAATCGAAAGAGTTTTTATTCAATGAATGTCCAGATGGTGTGCCTAGTTGACCAGTACATCTCCCATGTCAATGCGAAGTATCCTGGGTGTGTGCATGATTCCTTTATCCTGTGGGATAGCAGCATCCCAAATGTGATGGGCCAACTACAGACACCATGTGTGGCTAATAGGTGAGCCCTGGTTCCCACCTAGTGGATGTTGGTGTATGGGTATGATGTGAGCCATAAGGGATAGTGTGTGGCTAAATGTTGTCCCTCGATATTTGCAGGTGACTCTGGTTACCCCAACCTATCATGGCTCCTGACCCCTGTGAAGAATCCCAGGACAAGGGCATAGCAACGTTACAGTGAGGCACATCGGCGAACAAGAAGGATCATAGAACGTACCTTTGCCCTCCTGAAGGCCAGATTTTGGTGTCTCGAACTAACAAGTGGATCCCTGTGCTACTCACCCAAGAAGGTCTGCCAGATAATCGTGCCATGCTGCATGTTGCATAACCTTGTCTTGAGACTCTGTGTGCATTTTCTGCAGGAGGAGGAGGCTGGAGATGCCCATGTGGCAGCAGTAGATCCTGTGGACAGTGAAGATGAGGAGGCAAAGGATGAGGAAAACAGAACTGCAGTGATTCGCCAATATTTCCAATGACACACAGATAAGACAGTGGTACTTCACATTTCATTGTCATTTTATGGTTTGAGATTGTCACTGGCAGGCTGTGATTTCCCACTTCTATGCCCACTCACTTGGTAACTCTTTTTGCAAATGTTGGTGCCCAACTATCGCTCCTGGTGTATTCACTGCAGCCAACTACAGGTCTATCCTATGTGCACACAACTGTACAGTTGAATTGCTATGTTTGAACCTTGTTAAACTAATACATACTTAAATAATTTGACATACTCCATACTAGTATATTTTCAAATGGTGTTTATTGCAGTCCTAAGAAGAAAAAGGAGAAGTGCAATGTGCTGGGGTGATGATGGAGGAAAGTCCAGGGTATAATTCCAGTCTATTTGTAGCACAGGTGCATTGTCCAAGGGGGCATAGGAAGGGGAGCAATGGTGATTCAAGGTGGACAGGGTGACAGTGTGGGACACAAGGGTGACAATCAGGAGAGTCTTATTTCTTGGCGGGGGTCTTGGCAATTGTCTCTGGCTTCTGCCTGGATCACAGGGAACATTTGCAGGGTGTTTCTCGATCTGCAAGGGGAGGAGTTCTGGTGGCCTGTTGGTCCTGTGGCTGGGCCTCCTGTCCACTAGCTGCAGCTGAGGTGGAAGTTTGTTCAATTTTCTGGCTAGTGGCAGGGGCCCACTGTTGTGAGGCTGCCTCCCTCATAATGTTGCCCACGTCTGCCAGCACTCAAGCAATGGAGACCAGGGTGGTGTTAAGGGCCTGAAAGTCCTTCTTGATCCCCTGGTACTGTCCCTCCTGCAGCTGCCTGTTTTCCTGCACGTTGGCCAGGATCTGGCCTAGCGTCTTCTGGGAATGTTGGTATACTCCCAGGATCTCAGTGAGTGCCTCCTGGAGAGTCGGTTCCCTGGGCCTCTCCTACTCCTGGCGTGTAGCAGTCCTCCCAGCTTCTGTGTTGTCCTGTGCCTCAGTCCCCTGAACCGTGTGCTCACTGCCACTGACCCCAGGTCCCTGATTGTCTTGGGTATGGGGGTGCCCTGGTGTCCCCTGTAGTATTCGACACACTGCTGATTGACGTGTCCTGGCGACAGAGGTGTGGGTACGCTGGGTGGGTGCTGTGGTGGTGTTTCTAGATGGGGGAGGCTCTGTGGTGGTGCGTGACTGTGCCTGGGTAACCAACTGTCCGGAGGGCCCTGATGGTCCAGGTTGGTCATCCAGATCCAGGCGAGCTGAGTCACTGTCATCACTGTGGGCCTCTTACGTAGGGGGACTGGCTAGTGCTGGCACCTCTTCTCCGGTGACATTGACTGGGATACCTGTGGGAATGTAAAATGCAGTGTTATTGTTTCTATGTGTGACATATTGTGCATGGGTGGGTTGCCCTCTTAGGTTATATTTGCCCTGGCAGCTTTAACTTGTGTAAGTTGGTATGTGGTGGGCTAGCTGATTCTCTCCAGTGTGCATGCTTTGGTGATAGGTGTCTATGTAGGTCTGTGACTGGTGTCTATGCATTGGTGGTGCATGCAGGGCTTGGCATTGGGATGGGTGAGATGTGATGGCAGGGTGTCTGGGTAGCAGTGGAGTGATGGGAGTGAGGGTGGGTGTGTGTGATGGCATGCAGGTAGGGGGGTTATAGTAGTAAAGAGTTTACTTACCAGAGTCCAGTCCTCCTGCTACTCCCGCCAGGCCCTCAGGATGCATGATTGCCAAGACTTGCTCCTCCCATGTTTTTAGTTGAGGAAGAAGAGGTGGGGGTCCACTGCCAGCCCTCTGTACAGCGAGTTGGTGCCTTGCTGCAGTGGAACGCATCTTACCCAGTAGGTCGTTCCACCTTTTCCTGATGTCGTCCCATGGCGTTGACCCTGTCCACGATCCTCTGCCATAGCTCAATCTTCCTAGCAATGGATATCTGCTGCACCTGTGCTCCAAATAGCTGTGGCTCTAACTGGATGATTTCATCCACCATGACCCTTAGCTCCTCCTAAAGGAATTTGGGGTGTTGTTGTGGTGCCATGGGTGTTGTGTGAGTAGTGTGGGTGAGGGTGTGTAGTGTGATGTGTTGGGGTGTTTGTTGCAAGGTGTGTGGGTGGTGTTTAGGTGATAGTGCTTTGTGGCTCTGATTGTCTGAGTGGTATTGCTGTCTCTCTCTGGTGGCAATTATTTGTATTCGTAAAGGGTTGTGGGTAGTGTGGGTGTGCGTTTTATAGTGGTGTGTGTGTGTGGGGGTGTGGTGTGTGTATGGGTGTCAGGTGTGTGATGTTTGAATTGTCCAATGTGGTGCTGTTTTGTTTGTGTGTGTGTATTTTGAGCGCAGCAGTATGTACCGGCAATGGTTTACAACCGTTGAATGTCCGCCGTGGTGATTCGTGGGTCATAATGTGATGAGTGTAGTTCTGTTGGCATAACGGTGTGAGTTTTGATACCGCCAGTTTATCGCTGACCTTTGGTGTGGCAGACTTGTGTCTGTGGCTGAATAGTGACGGCTTGGTTTGTGTCTCTCATAAAATGGTGAACGGATATCTGCCGCTGCGGCTGTATGTTGGCAGAAGTCAGCACGGCGATAAGTGGGATTTACCGCCAATGTCATAATGAGGGCCATAGTGATAGAAAAAGATAGGGAGAAGAGTAAGAAGTAAGCCAACTATTTCACCCAACTTTTTAGAGGAAAAGAAAAACTTTTCAGAACTTTGTAAAACTTTTACAAAGTTTGAAAAAAACCTTTTGGAAGTGAAAATGTGACTGCTAGGTACAATTGTATGTAGCTTTAAGTATTGGAATACACTTTTCTTGTGAAAAGCACCAGTGACAAAGTGATAAGGCAATTGCAAGTACTTATCCCACCGCTGCCACTAATGTGAGAAGCCTGCCTGGTTTGTAGTGGGTCCCAAAGCTACTTACACCTTATACCAGGTTCAGTGATCCACCTTGGTGAAATGTAGACAGTGTCTAGCAGCTTAGGCTGTCTAGGGTTAGCTGTAGCAGAGCAGCGAAGGCTGAACTAGGGGACATGAAAAGCCCTTGCAATACCACTATAGTCACACAGTACTTATACACAATTAAAAACAATACTCGGTGCTACCAAAAATAAAGGTACTTTATTTAGTGACACACGGCCAAAAATGTCTTAGAGGCAGTACTCCTTCTGGAGGTAAGTACTATACACAGTAGATACACTAATAACCAAAATCAGGTAAGTAAACAGTCACAGAATAGTGCAAATGGTGAAAAACACAATAGATCGCAATGGGCATAGGGGCAACACAAACCATATACTAAAATAATGGAATGCGAAAGTCAGATTCCCCCCTAGGCATGTGTAGTGTGTAGAGGGGTGCTGGGAGTGTAAGAAAACCACAAAGGTGAGTAAAATACCCCACCCCAGAGCCTAGGGAAGTAGGAGTAAAGTACTGCAAGTTCCCTCAGGACACAATATAAGTCATGATAAGAGTTATTGCAAGAACCAAGCAAGACTGCAAGCAACATTAGGTGGATTCCTGGACCTGAAGACCTGGGGAGAGAGGAGACCAAGTCCAGAAGTCGATGAAGAGTCCAGGAAGAACAGAAGCACCTACCAACCTGGATGAAGGTGCAAAGGTGGATTCTCCGGTTGGAAGAAAAGCACAGAAATGCATCAAAGAAGATAGCTGTGGGTTCCTGCTTGTGCAAGAGATGTCCCACATCGAGTCATTGGATGCAGGCTGCTGCATTGCTGGATTGCACCAACAAGCCCTGGTTCACGCAAGAACGCGTTTTGCGTCAAAAAGGAGCTGCCAGGACCTAGGAGGGACCTGAGGGTCTCAACACAGACTGAGGAGACAGATGAGGCTCTCAGCATTTCAGAGAGCCCTCAGAAGACCAGGCAGCACCCACAGGAGTCCCAGGACATGGGGACAAAAGAGTTGCAAGGTGCGGTTGTTGCAAACTACACAAAGGAATCCCACACCGCCGGAGAACAACTCAGGGAGCTGAGCGTTGCAGGATAGAGAGCTGGGGACCTGAGCTACGCTTTGAATAATAACTTTTGGTGAGAAGTGCACAGAAGCCCAAGGAGCTGCAGAAGATGCAATGCACTGGGGTACTGTCTGGCACGGGGAGGCAAGCCCCTTCCTCCACCAAATTTAGACAGCTGCACCTTTGGACAGTCAGGATCACTTCGGTCCACCACCTGTGTTCCAGGGATCACTCTTGTTGACAGGAGAGGAGTCCCAGAGTACCGGTCATCGTTACAGAGAGTGCCTGCTGAAGCAGGGAAGTGACTCTGTCACTCCACAGGAGATTCCTTCGGTTCTTCTGGTGCAGAGTAAAGACAGACAGTCCTCATAGTGTGCACAACCTGGAAACTGTTGCAGTTGCTGGCTGGAGCTGAAGTTGCAGGCCACAGTAGCCTTTCCGGATACTTTGTTGCAGTTACAGTGGTTCCTGGAGCAGTGTGTGGTTGATCCGATGGTCAGAAGCTGAAGCTGAGGATGCAGAGGAGTCCTAGTGGAATCTTGCAAACTGAATCTGAGGAAAGGCCTGAGGAGAGACCCTAAATAGCCCAGAGAGGGGTATTGGCCACCTACCCAGGTATGCACCTATCAGGAGAGGTCTCAGATGCTCCTAGAGGGTCCTCACACCTGTGAATCCAAGATGGCTAACACCAGGGACACTCTGGAGGAGCTCTGGGCACCACCCCTGGGTGATGATGAACAGGGGAGTGGTCACTCCCTTTTCCTTTGTCCAGTTTCGTGCCAGAACAGGGACTGGGGGTCCCTGAACCAGTGTAGGCTGAATTATGCTAGGAAGGCAGCGTTTGTGCCCTGCTAAGCATTTCCAGAGGCTCTGGGAGGATACCACACCTATTAGCAATGGGAGAGGGTGTACCACCCCTCTCCAAAAGGAAATTCATTGTTCTGCTTTCCTGGGATTGAGCTGCTGAATCCCCAGCAGGGTAGAAACCTGTCTGTGAGGTGGCAGCAGCTGGGGCTGCAGTGGAAACCTCAGAGAGCTGGTTTGTCAGTACTGGGGGCCTTTGATAGAGCTCCCAAGGTGCCTGGAATGGGCCCCCAATACCAGATTTGGACTGGGGGTTCAATTTCACAATCTTAGACACCTCACATGGCCATATTTTGAGTTAACATTGTGAAGCTATATATATGTTTCAACATATATGTAGTGCATGCTTATAATGGTATTCCCGGGTTCACGAAATCTTGGAAATTGGTCCTGCACAATGTGGGGTCACCTTTGCTAGTGCAACGGTGCCCTCACACACAGTGACTTTGCACCTAGCCTTCAGTAACTGACCGTTAGCCATATAGGTGACTTATACGTTACCTGGTGCAGTGAAAATGGGTGTGAAATAGTGTGTGCACTATTTCACTCAGGCTGCAGTGGCAGTCCTGAAAGAGTGTTTCTATGAGCTCCTTATGGGTGGCAAAAGAAATGCTGCAACCCATAAGTATCTCCTGGAACCCCAATGCCCTGGGTAGCTATGTACCTTATACTAGGGACTTATGAGGGGAACCAGTGTGCCAATCTGAATTGGAATATGAAATCACTAAACTATAGTGACAAATTTGGTAAACCGAGAGAGCATAAGCACTGGAATTCTGGTTAGCAGAACTCCAGTGTTACAGTAAAGCATGCTGACAATCCATATAGGCCACAAACTATGAGCACTGGGGACCTGAATAGCAAGGTCCCAGTGAGACAGTAAAAACACACTGACAAACAGGTCAAAAATGGTAGTGGCCATGCTAGAAGAAAGCCACTTTGCTACAATTACTCATGTCAATCAAACAGCTCCATTGGCCACGACATCCACATCCAAGATTTTCCAGAAGCTAGCCTTTGTAATGCGGTATCATTGTCCATCTCATGAGGAGTTAGACTCGGTCATATTAAAATGTCGATCAAGCTCCTCAGTGGATCCTATTCCTCTAAAATTTTGTCTGGAAAATTGTCTCCATTTTCAGTTCAGTTATTCTGGGTATGGGTAAACTTTCCTTCAGTGCTGAAGTTGTTTCCTCTTCTTCTAACAAGGGGTTTGTTAGAATTCACTGTTTATAACATTTCATTAGTGTTTTGAAAATGCATGTTTCTCCACAATATCATATTTCAGCAACTGTAGATTAATTTACAAAAACATTAATTAATTAGAACATTGTGACAGTATGTTATCACATCTGCTAGCACGTCATATAATTCAGTATTGATACTTATGCAGATGCATTTTAAACATACATGAATTAGAAAACTATGACTTAATTCTCTGTTTTATCTAACCCACTTCTCTTCTTCCCTCCCCAGTTAGCACCATCTACTCCAGTAGTATTCAATAGACTGGGTACACTTCTTCCCTATTATCTAGACACTGAGGCCCTGATTTATACTTTTTGGTGCAAAACTGCACTAACGCAGTTTTGCACCAAAAAGTTTAGCACCAGCTTGCACCATTTCTGAGCACCAGCCAGGCACCATCTTTATGGAATGGTGCAAGCCGCTGCAAAAGGTAGGCTAGCGTATTAAAAAATGACGTTAGCCGGGTGGGGCTTGCGGTATGAAAGAATGGGGATTGCACCAAAAAATGACATTAGGCAGGTTAGAGTACAAATTTAAAAAACACTCTAAGCAGCCTAGCATCATTTTCTGATGCAAAACCATCCATACCACATGAATGGTGTCTTAGAAAAGACAGGAGTCATGCCCACCACCCCATTTGCTAGCACAGGGGACCAGGGTACCCTGGGCATGGTCACTGCACCCAATGCCATGTAGGGGAGGCCAGTTCAGGGCCCCATGGCACTTAAAAAAAAAAAAAAAAAAAGATTACCTATACTTACCTGGGATGGGGTCCCCATCCTCTGCTGTCCCTCTGGTGTGGGAGGAATATGAAATAGGCCCACAGGTCTCCTTATGCCTGCCCTGACCCAGGCGTTAAATAATGGTGCAAAGCAGGCTTTGCACCATTATTTTACCCCTCTTCCCCCTGTGTGTGATTTTAGCACAGGGGATGAATATGACGCTAAGGCCATAGTCATTTTTTGCAGGGAAATGCCTACTTTGCATCTCATTGACGCAAAGTAGTTGCCACATCCAAAAAATGACTTTAACTCCAAAAATTTGGCGCTAGACCGTTCTAGTGCCAAAGTATAAATATGGAGTTATTTTTGCACTGAATTTGAGTAATAAAATTACGCAAATACAGAGCAAAACAAGAATAAATATGCCCCTGAGCACATTAACTGTAATTCAATCGATTATGCCTCAAATAACCACTTTGCCCTCCGGTTTGGCGGATAGTAACATAGAGAGATTAATGTAATATACTGTATAAGGGACTCCTGTGAAGTCTCAAAGGCTTTGTGGGTGTTTTGTATATTTTTATTAGCTTTTCCCTGTCCGTGTTGAAGGTTCCTTTTTTCCCCACATCTGGCCATTAGACCCTTCTCTGTCCCCAGCACATAAAAGATTACTTTATGTTGTATCCTCATACTACCTGAAGCTTTTATGTTAGACCCATTTTAAATAAGCTCAATCTGCAACCGAACACTCCTTTCAATGCTCTCCCATTCACTTTGCATCCTGCAGTAGCTAACATTTTAGATTTCTGTGTTGCTTCCGGAATACCTTCTTATCTGGAATCAAACATGTCCTGCCATGGTTCTCCTGTTGGGATTTATGCCTCCAGAACTATAGAGTCCGCTCTGGAAGTGGTAAACATGATCTGCTTAGAGCTGATGGAAATGACATCTGTTCACCTGCTCAATTTGTCAGCAGTGTTTGATACTATGAATCATAACATTCTTTTATCCCACGTTGAAAACTATGGGATAATTAGCATTACCTTAACTGGGTGCAATCCTTTTTGTAAAATAGGACTCAAACTGTAATGTTGAATCAGCTAACATCTCCAGTTCAGACTATTTCTACAGGTGTCACACAAGGATCATTTGCATAGCCCCATCTTCTTTAACATTTCCTCCAGTTCTTTAGTTAAACACCTGAAGTTATTTGGATGTACTTTTTATTCATGTGCAGATAACATTCAATTGATTTTAAAGTAAAGAAGAAGGGTGACACATTTTTATCCCTCCCTTGCTGTCTGCAGAAGATGAAATTGAGGATGAAAATTTGATGGGATGAAACTTAACCTCTATAATACCAATGTGTTCCTGGTGGGTTATAATCAGCAGGCTTGGCTTTCTATCTCTTAGCCAAATGATCTCGGCCCGCATCCAAAACCTCTGGAACCTATAAAGAGCCTTGGCCTGAAAAATGACTCCAAACTGAGTCTGGATTCATGAGTGTCTTTAGTGGTTTCATCTTGCTTCTACTGGACTAAGAACTTAAGGGCAATTTTGAAGACTCTCCTGGAAGAATCCAGAAGAATGGTCGCAAATGTCTGCATAGGCTCAAGAAGAAACTTCAGTAATGCCCTTCATGGGTGTATTTCCAACTACCTGATGAAAAAATGTCAATTAGTGCTAGCTCCTTGTTACTCAAACGTTAGTAGCTACCAATCCACAAACTAGTCCATTTTAAAATGCTAAGCATTGTCCATAAATTCCTAAATGGTATAAGCCTTCTTTTTTTCAAGTCCTGCCTTGTGCTTTACACCTCAGATAAATGTCATTGTTCCTTGCTCCAAAACATACATCGACTAAAAAGAATTTGTCTGGTGGCAGATCATTTTGACTCATAGTACCTAAACTATGGAATCAGCTTCCACGGAACTTAAGACTCATTACTTTCCACTTTCAATACAATAAGGGTCGGAAAACCTCTCTGTACACACTGTATTTTTTTCTTCTTGCTCAGATTTCTTATTTTCTTAGTGCCAGGAGACCTTAGGGCTGCAGCATACTTTATAGATGGCAAATATGTAACACAATACAACATAATATGACATAACATAGCATAATATAACATAACATCTGTGGCATGGATTTGAACTGGTTAGAAAAGGCACATTTCTGAGTAGATGTATGTGTCATATCATGAGGACACTAAGAGCGTGATGAACATTGTGCTCCAATGTCCTTAGTCAGGACACTGGACATCACTTTCAATCCTAGAGACTGAACAGGAGATGAGGGAGAGGCAGGACATGGTAGGAGACAACAGTGCAAGAATAGCATGAGTGGAGAGGAGCTCTCCCAAAAGTAGGGGAACCATGTTACAGAGAAGGCACCAATAATAAAGCATGGAAAAGGTATTTCTGAAGATGAAGATACACAGATCCTGTGTACATGAGAAGCATCCGTCCACAACAATGTCACATTTTCAACTTGGTATGCCATGCCCTGTCGCAACATGGTGCCTCCACTACAGGTACATCTGAAGGTGCCCTTCAAATGCAGATTATACTAGGCTGTCTGTGAAAACATGCACACTGATCTACTAAAAAAAAAAAAACTTCTTTAAAGGAAATCCTCAAGAGGGCAAGATTTTGCTATCTTGCCTTAGGCAAAATATGACACCCCAGGGAACAAAATGAGAAGGAAAAAAAAGGGCTGTCTTACTCAACATAGAGGAAGATACAAGAAACAGAGAAAGAAGCAATGAGTAGTTCTAGGAAGTTGGCTCTGTATGTACTATTTCAAAGTAAGAAATAGCAGGCACAGAGTCCAAGGGTTCCCCTTAGAGGTAAGATAGTGGCAAAAAGAGATAATTCTAATGCTCTATTTTGTGGTAGTGTGGTCGAGCAGTAGGCTTATCAGAGGGTAGTGTTAAGCATTTGTTGTACATACACACAGGCAATAAATGAGGAACACACACTCAAAGACAATTCCAGGCCAATAGGTTTTTGAATAGAAAAATATATTTTCTTAGTTTATTGTAAGAACCACAGGTTCAAGATTTACAATCAATACTTTAAATGAAAGGTACTTCACTCAGGTATCATAGGAACTTTGAATCAGCAAAATAGCATGTACAGTTTTGGCAAAAATGGCAATAAGCTATTTTAAAAACAAGACTGCAAATTTCAAAAGTTCCTGGGGGAGGTTAGTATTTGTTAGTTTTGCAGGTAAGTAAACCACCTACAGGGTTCAAAGTTGGGTCCAAGGTAGCCCACCGTTGGGGGTTCAAGGCAACCCCAAAGTTACCACACCAGCAGCTCAGGGCCGGTCAGGTGCAGAGGTCAAAGTGGTGCCCAAAACACATAGGCTTCCATGGAGAAGGGGGTGCCCCGGTTCCAGTCTGCCAGCAGGTAAGTCCCCACGACTTCGGAGGGCAGACCTGGGCGGTTTTGTAGGGCTCTGGGTGGGACACAAGTCAGCACAAAAAGTACACCCTCAGCGGCACGGGGGCGGCCGGGTGCAGTGTGCCAACAGGCGTCCGGTTCGCAATAGGTTTCAATGGGAGATCCAGGGGTCTCTTCAGCGAAGCAGGCAGGCAAGGGGGGGGCTCCTCGTGGTAGCCACCACCTGGGCAAGGGAGAGGGCCACCTGGGGGTTTCTTCTGCACTGGAGGTCGGATCCTTCAGGTCCTGGGGGCTGCGGGTGCAGTGTCTTTACCAGGCGTCGGGTTCTTTGAAGCAGGCTGTCGCGGTCAGGGGGAGACTCTGGATTCCCTCTGCAGGCGTCGCTGGGGGGTGCCAGGGGGGTCAACTCTGGCTACTCACAGGGTCGTAGTCGCCAGGGAGTCCTCCCTGTAGTGTTGGTTCTCCGCAGGTCAAGCCGGGGGCGTCGGGTGCAGAGTGGAAAGTCTCACTCTTCCGGCGGGAAAAGTGTGGTCTTTAAAAGTTGCTTCTTTGTTGCAAAGTCGCAGTTTCTTTGGAACAGGGCCGCTGTCCTCAGGAGTTCTTGATCCTTTTAGATGCAGGGTAGTCCTCTGAGGCTTCAGAGGTCGCTGGACCCTGGGGGACGCGTCGCTGTTGCAGTTTTTCTCGAAGTGGGGAGACAGGCCGGTAGGGCTGGGGCCAAAGCAGTTGGTGTCTCTGTCTTCTCTGCAGGGCTTCAGGTCAGCAGTCCTTATTTGTCTTCAGGTTGCAGGAATCTATCTTACTAGGTTCTGGGAGCCCCTAAATACTCAATTTAGGGGTGGGTTTAGGTCTGGGGGGTTAGTAGCCAATGGCTACTAGCCCTGAGGGTAGCTACACCCTCTTTGTGCCTCCTCCCTGAGGGGAGGGGGGCACATCATTAATCCTATTGGGGGAATCCTCCATCTGCAAGATGGAGGATTTCTAAAAGTCAGAGTCACCTCAGCTCAGGACACCTTAGGGGCTGTCCTGACTGGCCAGTGACTCCTCCTTGTTTTTCTCATTATCTCCTCCGGCCTTGCCTCCAAAAGTGGGGCCGTGGCCGGAGGGGGCGGGCATCACCACTAGCTGGAGTGCCCTGGGGTGCTGTAACAAAGGGGGTGAGCCTTTGAGGATCACCGCCAGGTGTTACAGTTCCTGCAGGGGGAGGTGAGATGCACCTCCACCCAGTACAGGCTTTGTTACTAGCCACAGAGTGACAAAGGCACTCTCCCCATGTGGCCAGCAACATGTCTGGTGAGTGGCAGGCTGGAAAAACTAGTCAGCCCACACTGGAAGTCGGATATGTTTTCAGGGGGCATCTCTAAGATGCCCTCTGGGGTGTATTTCACAATAAAATGTACACTGGCATCAGTGTGCATTTATTGGGCTGAGAAGTTTGATACCAAACTTCCCAGTTTTCAGTGTAGCCATTATGGTGCTGTGGAGTTTGTGTTTTACAGACTCCCAGACCATTATACTCTTATGGCTACCCTGCACTTACAATGTCTAAGGTTTGGCTTAGACACTGTAGGGGCATAGTGCTCATGCACCTATGCCCTCACCTATGGTATAGTGCACCCTGCCTTAGGGCTGCAAGGCCTGCTATAGGGGTGACTTACCTATGCCATAGGCAGTGTGAGGTTGGCATGGCACCCTGAGGGGAGTGCCATGTCGACTCAGTCATTTTCTCCCCACCAGCACACACAAGCTGGCAAGCAGTGTGTCTGTGCTGAGTAAGGGGTCCCCAGGGTGGCATAAGACATGCTGCAGCCCTTAGAGACCTTCCCTGGCATCAGGGCCCTTGGTACCAGGGGTACCAGTTACAAGGGACTTACCTGGATGACAGGGTGTGCCAATTGTGGAAACAAAGGTGCAGGTTAGGGAAAGAACACTGGTGCTGGGGCCTGGTTAGCAGGCCTCAGCACACTTTCAAATCATAACTTGGCATCAGCAAAGGCAAAAGGTCAGGGGGTAACCATGCCAAGGAGGCATTTCCTTACAGTAGTGATATTTATAGGTCTCACAAGAACAATGATAATACGGCCAAGTGCCATCTACAGCCAAAATTGTGGCACACAACGTTGTCACCTGATTCACATTCCAGAAGAGGAGCAAGAGCTGCATGCTGGTTGTCCAGAGACCAGCCCAATCCAGTTACAAAAAAAACAAGGTGATGTGTGTCACATGATGCATCAAATCTCAGACAACTCGGAAGAGGTGTTTAGTAGTGGTACTTTCCACAAAAATGGCACAGGGAATAGTGGACCCAGGAGGGGGCAGTGCACAACCCAAAGAAAATCTGTCAATGTAACCACACCCTAACACAAATATAAATAAATGAAAAAGACTACACTAAGAAGAGAGGATGCACAGGTGCCAATCACTCACCCACGGGCACAATGGGGACAAGACCCACACAACGCACAGAGATAGGGCAATATACTACAATTGAAGACATCAAAAGCAATCATCAAAGCTGGATGAGGAGAAAATTAAGCCTTTGAGATGGTGTTAGTTTCTTCACTTCCGATTTGCTGCTCATGTGGAAAAGCATCTGCAATCAGACAATCGGTGGCAGACAGAAAACTGAGTACAGACTGATGCCCACATTTATACTTTACTAGCGACGCATTTGACGAGAAGCAGCACAAACTTACAATACAACTATATTTTGTACGTTTGCGCAGCTTTTGCATCAAACAATTATGCAAATGCATCATTAAAAATATGGGCCTGAATGAGCTCTGTCATAGTCCATTGACTCAATGAAATGATCAATCAGGCTGCAGTCTAAAAAGCATTCCCAAGGGAAACCACTGGATGGCACACCAAACATGGATGGCACCTCATCAGAATTTCTAGTATCAGTCAAAATCAAAACACTCAATAGGACCAAGAACATCTTCCTTGAGACAACCATCAAATATGCATCAGAAACAGGGGTGCTTCTTTATATTGAGATCAGGAGACCATACTCCAATCTTCCACTGAAGCTACCAACTACATAACCACATATATCACACCAGAAGGATCCACTTGATAACCACAACTTACCATCATCCCTAGAAACAGGAGCAGCACGATTGACTCGATGAACTCCAAGTTGGAAAGATGAGATGTATGAA
Source organism: Pleurodeles waltl (assembly GCF_031143425.1). Classification (NCBI taxonomy): domain Eukaryota; kingdom Metazoa; phylum Chordata; class Amphibia; order Caudata; family Salamandridae; genus Pleurodeles; species Pleurodeles waltl. The sequence goes on from NC_090447.1 coordinate 639,765,874, forward strand.
AAACACAGTGGGGTTTTCTCAAGTGGGAGAGAAATGCTGTGTCATCTTACCTGGTTAAAGGTTAAAAAATGTGTTGTTTTTACTCTAAGGAGTGGATGGGGTCAAGTTATGAGGACACTGGAGCCCTGCAGAACAGAGTCCTTCCCAGCCAAAGGCAGGGTACAGGACACCAGTCACCACCCCATGGACCGGGCAACAAGTGTTAGGACTTGCAGACTATGATAGGGCAGGAAAGCACAGAGGCAATAATTGTGTAGACATCCTTCCCCCAGAAGCAGGTGACGCATTTATCAGAAAGAGCACTCATAACGGATTAGAGATAAGCAAGGCATCTCTGTGTGATCATTTATCTGCGGTTTCTGATACTATGCTTATGACCGTGCGTGTGTGTCAGGTTTTTTTGGTTTTATGATTCAGGACTCTGCTTTATGTAATCATTTGGGGGTGTATAATTTGTTTTGCATTGCTTTGCCATGGAACTCTCTCAACTCTGCCTGTCACTCCATTTTTTCTCAGTTAATTTCCTTCAGTTTCTTGTTAAAACACTGGCGATACCTTTTTTTCTTCTATTTGTCAAATAAAGCCTTTGGCAAATTCCATAATTGAGGAGAATGTTACACACACGAGCAGTTGCACTCCGTGAAATCATGTAACTTACCATTGCTTATGTTCCATACTTAGGCTTTGCTTATGTTTACTCCAGTGACCAATAATCTAAAGTCCTGCGATTGGTAGATGGATTGCTTTATCCAAGGAAGAACTGGACGGAGCAATTTAGGATTATGAGTTAGAGCACATAGCCAACATTATGATTAAGGAAACATCAATATCATACCGGCAAGGGCTTGGCTATCAGTAGTGCAGCCAGTACAATTGAACTGGGGCCCAAACGTTGAAAGGGCCAGGGTGCCCTCTACCTACTACAGTTAGATCAAACGCTGTATATAATTTAAGCACAGAACAGGCCGTTAATTTCTTGTATGGTGTTTACTTGGGGAAGAGAGAAGCCTAGTGGAGTGATTAGGATGGAGAGAATAGAGTATAAGGCAGAAACACACAAAAGAGAGCAAAGGAATGATGGAAAAGGAAAGGATGAAAGAAAGGAGAAAAAATACAGAAAGCAAGAGGAAGATAATGATAACCGAAAGTGGATGGTGAAGAGCTAGAGAAAGGGGCCAGATGTAAGGTTGTCAGTGAAAAAGCAGGAGCACTGAGTGAGAAGATAGCAGACAAGATCTACAGATGAGAAAAAGCTAGGAGGGAGAAAAAGAACAAGCAGATGAGGGGAATGGGGAAGAGGTTAATGGCCCGGTTTGGAAGTCTGCCTAGTGAATAATACTCTGTCACAAACGTGACGGATATTCTGTTCTCTTATTACGATCCGATTTTATCCCTTGGGCGGACGGGATATTTGTCACTTTTGTGACAAAGTCTTTCCTCCACGAACATCTAAATCAGGCCTGCAGACAAAAACAAAAGAGGGTACAGGACAAATGGGGAGGGAGGAAAGGCGAAGAGAAAGAAAGAAGAGGTTAAGAGAAGCAACTAATGAAAAGTGTGAGAAAAAAAGGAAGGAGAATAAGGACAAGTGAGAGATGGGGAAAGGAAGAAGAGGAAGCAATAGGCATGACAGGGGGTGAAAAGAGGACGTAAATGTCACTTGAGAGAAGACAGAGTGCAGAGAGGGAAATACAGGTCGAAAGAGGGACATGGAGAAGTGTACCTACCATTAGTGCAGCACGTTCATTTACAGGGTTCTGAGGGCCCACTGCACATCAATTACGGTCGTCTTTTATATTAGGGCCGGCACCATGGACATCATTTAGGGGTCTCCAGGAGGTCCCAACTGTGACCTCTAACTTGCCCCTTACGACCCCTAGTAATGCCTTTACAACACTGGCCACAGATGTGGCAAAATCAGTACCAGGGGCACCTCAGACATCAGTTGGGGTTCCACTCTCTGTTTTCTGGCATTTCTCTTATTACACTAATAATGAATAATATTACATTATTCACTATTAATATAATAAAAACGGAGTACAATTAGCTTGAATGTGACCTTTCCTGGCAGCTGCAGTAAGTAAGGAACGCTTTTAAATGTATGCTGTGTGCATGCTTGCGGATAAGTGTTTATGTGAGAGTTTGTGTAAATGTGAGTGTATTTGTAAGCGTATGTGTGAATGAAAGTGAAGTTCAAAGGGCGTGTGATGACACTTTCGCTACCTCTGGCAATTTGGTGAATTAACGTTCATTGGGGGCACCCTTGTTACGCCACTGCTTTGGGAATTGTCTGATTTCTTCACGTTTTTCACCATGATTGCGGGTGTTCAAGCCTCAAGGCAGCTCTTGCGATTGTTGCCTAAATGGTGATGCTTCAGCTGAAAAACCCTTTACCACAGCAGTTTCAACATGCAAGTCTGGCAAGGTGAATTTTCAGTTACCAATTTCGGCACCTGATGTATACATTTAAAGTGCCCACATATAAATGTTCCTGTTATGTTGTCATTTTCTCCGAAGGGATGTTGAAGTGTTTTCTGTGCAAAGTCATCGAAATTCACCAGGTGACATGCACAGCGGTGTTGCCAGAGAAAGTGGTTGTGTGTTCTGTTCCTGGCATTTCGACAGCGCATGGCTACCCAACAGGCCTCCCATGACTAACAGACGATACCGGTCTCAGTATCCTCAACACTTTAGCTCGGCTGCGCGGTCTTTAGCTGCTTTGTAAAACTTAGGGGCATATTTATAATGCCCTAACACCACCTTGTGCCACATTAACGTCAATATTTGTGACGTTAATGTGGACCAACGAGGCTGAAATCTCTGCGCAGTATTTACAGAATGGCGCAATGCATGCATTGCGCCACTCTGCAACCCTTTGCGCTACATTATGCCTGCGCCAGGCATAATGTGTGCAAAGGGGGCATTCCCCCATTAGGGGAGACAGAAAAATGGCATGCACCATTTTTTACAGCACTTTTAACGCCTGCCCAAGAGCAGGCAATAAAAGGGGGCTTCCATTCTTTAGAATGGGGCCCTATGTACTCCGCAGGAGTAGTGCCAATATTTTAACGCTATACCTGCATGGTACATCAATAGCGTCATGCAAAATACCACTATTGCCCCCTATCCTGTGCCATGGTGCGCCGTATTTTAAATGCGGAGCACACATGGTGACGGTAGGAGGGTGCAAAAGGGCACAGAGAAACTGGCGCTTCACTGAGTGCAGCGCCACTTTCCATAAATCTGCCACTTAATTAACTCTGTCTGTCCTAATGCTACAGGCACTGCATTCAATAGTTTGGGAATCAAATAAGCAAAAGTTCATCCTCTGCTCCTGGCTTTCTTAATCTTTTGAACTTTTAGTAGTCATAAGGCAGCAGAACGTAAAGATCTCTTTGAGGTATAAGGATATACCAAGTGCTGTAGAAGCAGTGGGCCCTTATTGTGCAAAGCCCAATGGGCTATACAAAGATACTTGAACTGTATCCTCTTAGAGACAGGCAACCAATGTAGAAAGTCAATGCGCTACAAACAGCGTAGTGTTTAGGTGACTTCCACGGTATCTGCACAGCTGCATTTTGTATCAGTTGTAGTCTTCTGATAACAAACTGAGGACTACCATTGTAAAACTAATTACACAGTTCTATCGTGGTAACACTAATCCTTGCAACAACACTCTCTACACAGAGCCGGGTAGCATTTCCAGTAGTTTCCTAAGTGTTGTTAATGGACCAAAGACACTTGTGGCTAGCTCTCTAGCCTGAACCCCCAAGCTGATTTAGGAATTGCATGGTCTCCTAGAAAGCCTAGCCAGCACAATTCAGTCCAATGCAAAGGGTCATTTCCGACTACTAGTACTTCAGGTTTGTCCCCATTTAGTTTCAGGCAACTAGCTGACATACTCTAGTCTTTTCTAGCCTTCGTAGTAGATTGAGGTGGGATACAGTATCAAAGAATGAGCTAAGATCCAATAATATAACTGCAGACGATCCACCTTAGTCAAGGATTTCTTTCAACTTGTCGTGAGGCTACTTTAGTAGCTTTTATGGGCAGATTATTTTCGTCATAGCCTGAAGCCTGTGCCCTGTAGACTAGTAACAATTCATTTTATTTTCTGAGCAGAAGCTCTCTTCTGTGGTGATGATTTATTTTTCTTTATCTCATACTCTTTTAGCACAGAAACTGTTTTCATTCCATTTACTTGAACATTCTCGTTCTGTGCTTTGCTCAAGGCCTTCTCCAATATGCTGTCAGTACAAGGTTGAACACCACAATCTTTATCACTCCACAAGAAACATATGTGTTCTTACATTAAAGCAGGTTTCTCCGAACACCAGCTGTTTTATTATAAATCATCCCTTTGCCCCCTATATGTTAGGGAGTTCCAGCCAGAAAATTGCCACTGCATGCTGTCGCTTCCCTGCAGCTGTCTGCTGAGACTTGTCATCTTTCCATTTACATGAGAGCAGACTCTCAGTCAACAGCCCTCTTCACTACTATGATATTCGGGTATGGGGGATGGTGTCTTCCTAGGGAACCTGAAGGGCAGATTAGGACTAACACTGCTGTGCTCTAGTAGTACCTTAGTGGGGTAAATAGGAATCCTGACACTTAGCACTCTGACACTATGGTGGGATTTTTCTTGTGTTTCACGTTCCTTGTCACCACTTTGCTATCATTCTGTTGTATCATCCAAATCATTGCAATACATGCTATTTTATCTAGAACGCAGTTGAGTCAATAAAATATATTGAACTGATTTCTGCTTCTGTTTGTCTTTGCATGTGTGAAACAAATGTAACTGAGAGAAAAGGGTGAGATCTGTTGCACCACGATTTACCTAAGAAATCAGAATGTCATGCCCACGGCTGCCACCACAAATCACCACCACTTTTGAGTGCTGGTGAGGTTCTGCTAGCTGGCCAGAAGGATTAGACCAACAATTGTCACACAGTGTGGAATCGGACTAAGTTCCCCAAAGCCTGGTGGTGCTGCCGCCCGAATCCAGCAGTCTCATTTAGTATAATGAGAGCCAAACATAACAAACTCTTCCATAACACCTAAAAGTGATGTTTCCATACTGCTTCCAGGGCAGAATCCTGTTTAGGTGGGATGTAATATTTCACAATTTTCCCAAAAAGATGGGGGGTGCCTATGAACAATTATTTCAAGAATTTTACTTACATCTGGAAGCAGACATATTGGCTTGTAGTTTTCTGCTAATGCAGGGTCAAGCAACAGTGACATCAAGTTTCCAGGAAGGCAGTACAATGCCTCTCTGAGTGACAGATTGAAAATGTCAACTACAACAGGGTAAATTACATTTTCCCTTGCATCAGTACACCAAGAGAAGCTGGGTCCAATGGGGAGACAGATTTTACAGTCTTTATCAGCCCTTCTAAATCTTCCTTCCTAACATAGGAGAAGGCTGATAACTTTTCCTTGAGCCTGTTGCCCTGAAAAAAAAAACTGAAAAAATGATCATGCTTAACTTTTCCTATAAAGGAAGAATTCATATTATTGACTTTCTCACATAAATAATTAGCCAACATATTACACCGGGAATTGCATGGCGTGAGCAAAGAATGCTTCTTAGCAGGTTTCATTAAGGAATTGACTATTTTAAATAGCTCTTTTGCTGAGTTTAATGCACTGTCAATCCTCGTCGCAAGATGAGGAGATCAATTTTCTCTTATAGTGTAGTAGTACCGTTTTACTGATTTCTTGTTAGTTTTTTCTTAGTTGCATTGTAATTTTTTCTCCATTTCCTATCCATCCTTTTGCATTTTTTTTTTAGTTCTACTAATTTCATGTTAAACCAAGGGGCCGCCCCTGTGATCCACCCATCTAATGCATTTTCTTGGGAATGAGTTTCTCAAGAATGGCAGATAAATCCTGTAGTAGCCTTGCACTTTCACATCCAGTATCTCCGAAGTGCAGGTTTAAATCACCCAAGAAGGTGAAATTAGCCATCTCTAAACTCTGTTCAGCCAAAATATCCAGCAGGGCCTATATAAAGTGGGTTGCTGGTCTAGGAGGGTGATATTCTAATGCGGATGAAAAGGTAAAAGTTGGGGAAAGATCTATAAAAACAGAAAGACTCTCACACCCTGGGATATTAAAGAATGTAAATATCCCATCCACAACATTCTTCGTAAATTATGCAAAGCCTTTTGTCATTTTTATTTTGCTGATTACATTTTACTGTAGTATATCCCTGTTGAAGAGTCACAATTACATAATGCATTTACTCCTCTTGAAGCCAGGTTTCTGTTAAAAATAAACCCTCCAGCTGATTTTCTTTAAAGAATTAGAACACTTCTAACTTATGTCTGGGCAATGATCTACAGTTTATCTGATACATTTGCTAGTTGTTATTTTTATTATTGGAGGACTCTTATGCCTCCGTTTACACAGCTATGACGTGCAGCCCAAAACTATATTTACATGCATCTCAAGTAAAGGATGAACTCATGGGATCTAATGGGTAGAAACAACTCTTACTGTTAATCCAGTTTTGGTGCAGACGTTCTTCTGAAGAGTACCTTAGCTGCATTATAGGCAAACATTTGGAGGTTCTGGTTGGACGTGGCACTCATTATATAGTGTTCCTAAAATAACAACAATAGAGCTCTCAAAAATAGCAACTCTAGTTCTCCCAAAACTGGAGGCTAGTGCTGAACACAGTCAATGTTGAAGTAAACATGCAACTGCCCACCCTTTTCACAAAACTCTCTCCAAGAGCCAGTGAACAGAGTGTAAGACCTGTCAGCTCTTGGCATGGTTTCCCCTGTCTTTTTGACTTCTGACCTCCTGTGTTTTGTGATTCTGTCCTGAATTTCGTTTTTGTTGGCTTTAGGACTCCAGTACACTTTATCACTGCTGACAGGTGCTAAAGTGCAAATGCTTTCTGTCTAAATGGTATTGGTGATTGATGTATCCATGATTGGAATATTTCATTTACAAGTAAGTCCCTAGTAATGTGCACTATGTGTGCCCATGGCCTGTAAATCAAATGCTACTAGTGGGCCCACAGCACTGATTGTGCCACCCACATGAATAGCCCTGTAAACATGTCTCAGTCCTGCCACTGCAGTTTCTGTGTGTGCAGCATTAAACTGCCATTTCGACCTAGCAAGTGCACCCACTTGACAGACCTAAACCTTCCCTTATACTACATGAAAATCACCCCTAAAGTAGTCCCAAAGCAGCCCCATGAGCAGTGTGCAGTGCATTGAAAAGATAGGACACGTACTGGCATGTTTTACATGTTCTGTTAGTGAAATGCTACTAAAATCAGTTTTCACTATTGGAAGGCCTATGTCTCACATAGGTTAACATGGGGATTGCCTTGAAATATCTTTCAAGTGTAATTTTCCATTGGGAGCAGATAGGGATGTAGAGTTTGGGGTCTCTGAACTCACAAATTAAAAATAGAGCTTTTGGGGAAGTTGTTTTTTTAAGTTTTAAGCTTGATGATGTGTAGGAAAGTAACCTCTTTCTAGCATGGTTACCCCCACTATTGGCCTGTTTGTGAGTGTGTGTCAGTGTGTTTTTACTGTGTCACTGGAATCCTGTTCGCCAGGACCCCAGTGCTCATAGATAAAAACCTATATATCAGTGTGTTTTGCCTGTCTCACTGGGATCCTGCTAGCCAGGAGGCCAGTGCTCATAGTTTGTGGCCGAATATGTATGCCTGTGTAGTGCCTAACTGTGTCACTGAGGCTCTCCTAATCAGAACCTCAGTGCTTATGCTCTCTCTGCTTTTAAATTTGTAGGCCAGTGACTTCATTTAGAAATTTCAATTGGCACACTGGACCCACCTTGTAAGTTCTTTGTATATGGTACCTAGGTACCCAGGGCATTGGGGTTCCAGGAGATCCATATGGGCTGCAACATTTCTTTTGACAACCATAGGAAGCTCAGACAAACCCTTACACAGGACTCCCATTGCAGCCTCCGTGAAATAGTGCACACACTATTTCACAGCCATTTTCACTGCACTTAAGTAACTTATAAGTCACCTATATGTCTAACCTTCACTTGCCGAAGGTTAGGTGCAAAGTTACTAAGTGTGAGGCCACCCTTGCACTAGCAAAGGTGCCCCCACATAGTTCAGGGCCATTTCCCCGGACTTTGTGAGTGTGGGGACACCATTACACATGTGCACGACATAAAGGTCAATACCTATATGTAGCTTCACAATGGTAACTCTGAATATGGCCATGTAACCTGTCTAAGATCATGGAATTGTCCCCCCATTCCAAATTTGGTATTGGGAAGCCAATTCCATGCATCCTGGGGGCTCCACCATGGACCCCTAGTACTGCCAAACCAGCCCCCTGATGCTTGCACTGCAGCTACAGCTGCTGCCACCTCTCAGACAGGGTTCGGCCCTCTTGGGGTCTGGACAGCCCCTTCCCAGGAAGGCAGAACTAAACATTTCCTCTGAGAGCAGGGTGTTACACCCTCTCCCTTTGGAAATAGGTGTTACAGAATGGGGAGGGGTAACCTCCCACCCCCTCTGGAAATGCTTTGAAGGGCACAGATTGTGCACTCCTTGCATAAACCAGTCTACACCGGTTCAGGGACCCCTTCCCCCCTGCTCTGGCAGAAAACTGGACAAAGGAAAGGGGAGTGACCACTCCCCTGTCCATCGCCACCCCAGGGGTGGTGCCCAGAGCTCCTCCAGTGTGTCTCAGACTTCAGCCATCTTGTTTTGCAAGGTGTGGGAGCACTCTGGAGGGCTCTGAGTGGCCAGTGCCAGCAGGTGACGTCAGAGACCCCTCCGGATAGGTCCATACCTGATAAGATAGCCAATTCCCCTCTTGGGGATATTTAGGGTCTCTCTCTGTGGGTTCTTTTCAGATTCTGCTTGCAAGTTTCCTTCAGAAATCCTCCGCAACAACTTCAGCATCCTCTGACCTCGGATCAACCGCAGTCTGCTCCAAGAAACGCTATAACTGCAACAAAGTGTCTACAAGAGACACTTTTCTTCAGCAACCTCAGCCCCAAGTCAGCAACTGCAACAGTTTCCATGGTGTGCATGGTCTGGGGACTCCCTGTCTTCATCCTGCACCAGAAGGACCAAAGAAATCTCCCGTGGAGTGACGGAGTCACTCCCCCGCTACAAGCAGACACCTTCCAAGGTAACGACTGGTACTCTAGGACTCCTCTCACGGCAACAAGCATGCTTCTAAGGACACAGAGGGTGGACATCATTGACATAGACTGTCCTGCGGTCCTGCTGACGCAATTTGGAGGAGGTAATACCTTGCCTTCCATGAGAACGATGGTAACCCTGTGTTTTGTTTGTTCTTAGCCTCCTGAGGCCTCTGTGCATACTTTGCAAAATTCCTTCATGCACAGGCCGGCCCAGGTCCCCGGCACTCCACCATGCAATGCTCAACTCACTGATTTGTTCTCTGGCGGCATGGGACCTTCTTTTGTTGTGCTGCATCAACTGTGTTTTGCACCTCCTTTGAACCCAGATCATGTGGCTTCTGGGGGTGCTGGCTGGTGTCCTGAGGGCTCTCTAAAGTGCTGAGAGCCCCCTCTTCCTCCTCACATAGAGTTGAGGCCCCCAGATTCCTCCTGGGTCCATCCAGCGCCATTTTGATGAAAAAATCACTTTTGCTGTAGCCAAGGCTTGTTGGCACCTTCCAACACAAAATCTCCTCTGCAACAATCTTCACGCCTTGGGACATTTTTTGCATCATGCAGGAACCTGCTGGCATCTTCCTAGGGTGCATTTCTGCAGTCTTCAACTAACTGGGTACTCTTCTTTTGCACCCTCTTCTGTGTTGACAGGGGCTCCTCTCCTTCCTGGAACTTCTTTTGACTTCTGGACTTGGTCCCCTTCCTTTGCAGGTCTTCAGGTCCAATAATCCAGTACTTGTTCTTTGCATAGTTGGTTGTCTGCTGCAAAATCCCCAAAACGAGGTGTAGTGTGTCCTATGGAAACTTGCAGTACTTTACTCCTGCTTTTCTGGGCACTGGGGTGGGGTAATTTTCTTACCTTTACTGTATTCTTACTCTCCTAGCGATTCTGCACACACTACAGAATTCATGATCCACATTCCACTTTTTTAGTATATGGTCTGTGTTGCCCCTAGACCTATTTTCTCCCATTGCATTCTATAGGATTTCCTACTGTTTGTATTGTTCTATGACTATTTACTTGTCTAATTTTGGTGTCTAGTGTATATATTGTGTATAATACTTACCTCCAGAAGGAGAATTGTCTCTAAGATATTTTTGGTACTGTGTCACCCAAATAAATACCTTTATTTTTGGTAACACTGAGTATTGTCTTTACGTGTGTATAAGTACTGTGTAACTATAAGTGGTATTACATGAGCTTTGCATGTCTACTAGTTCAGCCTAAGCTGCTCTGCTATAGCTACCTCTATCAGCCTAAGCTGCTAGAACACTACTACATTCACAAACAAGGGATAGCTGTACCTGGTGTAGTTTAAGGTGTAACTACCCAATGTACCCGCTACAAACCAGGCCAGCCTCCTACATGAGCATTTTCTTGCTTAAACATTCTGTGCCTCGGCCTGGCTGTGGAATACATGTCTTGGTCAGGATGACAGTTGGTCTGTGTGAATTCATGCTAGACAGTCATATCCTGATTGGTCTTCCTCGGCTACAGAAGTGGAAGAAGCTGACACTTGCACCTGAATAGTAATGTGCCTATCCTTTCAAAAAACAGTCTCCAACACCCTGGAGTGTCTCTGGGGCCAGGACAGAAGAGACAGGGTCTTGTGCAATACAACGACTTTCCTTTCAAGTGTGTCTACTTCAAGGCACAAATTAGTATAAGTATTGGAGCTCTGAGACCACAACTTTAGAATCCATCTGGACTGAGGACATTCTTCAAGGAAGAACAGCTAGATGCAGTAGAAAGGAATGCCACTCCACTTGTTGGTTTGCTGTACAGGCCTGCTGCTTGCTGCTTCTCTCCTGGGAGTGAATGAACTGGATTTTGCTTTCTATATCCTGCTTCCAAAGGTTCTCCAGGATGCCTCCAGTTAGAAGTCTCGGGGCATCAAAGACTTAATCTGCCAACACCTGGGCTCTCATCTGGTGTCTCATGAGCAGATAATCCATATTGTGGTCCACCAGATTATAGCAGTAGACAACAGAGAGAGCCAATGCTTGGTAGCACAGGTTCCCTTTGAATTGAGAGGTCTCAGGTTGTTTGAGGGTAGCTGTGAGTCCATCCATGCCTGTTGACTGTTTGCTAGGGAATGACCTGGAGTATTCCGCCCGGAAAGAGGTGGCACTCAGGTCGCACTTGGAGATGTTGGGATTGGCAGAGTGGGAGTGCATGACCATATGGTCCATGACCGCCAGACAGGATGATCAGATGGATCTGAAACTGTGCCCAGATGCTTGCCAGGAAGTGGAAGAGCAAGTGGCAAAGGGCACCCATTCCTGAGATTCCCATGGTCCAGGAGGAGGCTGGACCTGAGGGGGAGGCCTCAGAACCTACAGGGGAGGACATGGACGAACTGGGGAACCTGCCTCAGTTGGCTCATCGGCAGTGGGAATGAGGCCCCACCAGGGAGGAGTTCTGCACAGCGCAGAATCTGTGCCCAACTCTTGAGGGTCTTTTGAAGCAGGCCAATTTCCAGGCAGCTGGGTACACCTCTGGTTCTCACCTGATATACTGGGAAATTGATCTCCTGTATAGTATGCCTAATTCTTCTGGTCCGTGTGCTGTCGGTACCCTAGTGTTTCAGAGCTTTTCCACTGGTTCTTGCTCATGAAGTGCCACTGGCAGGTCATTTGGAGCAAGGCATGACTTTTGACAGGGTTGTCACTCACTTGTATTGGCCCCTAATGAGGAAACCCTCAGATACATTCTTCAGGACCTTCCAGACCTGCCAGGTGAGTGGCAAATCTGTGAAAATGTGCAAGGCTCCTCTTCAAAGTTTTCCTGTCATGAGCACCCCTTTTAAGGAGGTGCGCTATAGGAGGATGGCCTAGTTTGTAGTGGGCACCAAAGGTACTTACACCTTATACTAGGTCCAGTTATCCCTTATCAATGAAATGTAGTCAGTCTCTAGAAGCCAGGCTGTCTAGAGGTAGCTGTAGGCAGAGCAGCCAAGGCTGAACTAGGAGACATGCAAAGCTCTTGCAATACCACTGTAGTCACACAGTACTCACACACATGAAAGACAATACTCAGTGTTACAAAAATAAAGGTACTTTATTTTAGTGACACAATGCAAAAAAATACTTTATAGACTATACTCCCTTAGGAGGTAAGTAAATTACACAATATATACACTAGTAACCAAAAACAGGGAGGTACCCAGTAGGGAAACAGTGCAAATACTGAAATCACAATAGGTTGCAATGGGCCTAGGGGGAACACAATCCATATACTAAAATTGTGGAATGCGAAAGTCGGTTTCCCATCTAGGCAAGTGTAGTGTGTAGAGGGGCACTGGGAGTTTAAGAAAACACCAAAGGTAAGTAACGTACCCCACCCCAGAGCCCAGAAAAGCAGAAGTAAAACACAGCAAGTTTCCTAGAACACACAAGAAGTCATGATAGAAGATGATACAAGAACCAGAAGAGACTGCAAGACACCAACGATGGATTCCTGGACCTGAAGTACTGTGGAAGAAGAGGACCAAGTCCACGAATCACTGAAGAGTCCAGGGAGAACAGGAGCCCCTACTAACCCGGATGAAGGTGTAAAAGAAGAACCACCAGTAATAAGATAAAGTCAGTATTGGACCAAAGAAGACAGATGTGGGTTCCTGGTTGGTACAGAAGATGTCCCACGCCGGATGGATGAATGCAGTCTGGTTTGCTTCGCTGGATTCCGCCAACAAGCCTTGGCACATGCAAAGCTTGTGGTTAGCAGAAAATGGCGCTGCCTGTGACTAGGCCTCTGCCCAGGAGGGGGAGACAACTCAGAGAGCCCTCAGAAGATCAGGCAGCGCGGACAGGAGTCCAACAGCACGGGGACAAAGGAGGTGCAAAATGGAGGCCCACGCAGCATGACACAAATTATTTCCATGCCGCCGGAGAACCACTCAGGAAGCTGGAGAACCACTCAGGAAGCTGTGCGTTGCAGGATGGAGTGCTGGTGGCCTAAGCTGTGCTGTGCATGAGGAACTTCTTGGAAGGATGCACACAAGCCTTGGCAACTGCAAGTCATGCTGAGCATGGGAGTATTGTCTTGCGTGGGGAGGCAAGCCCTTACCTCCACCAAAGTTAGACAGCTGGACGTTGGGACTGCCGGAGTAATTTTAGTCCGCCATCTGTGTTGCTGGATCCACGAGTGTTGTCTGGAGAGGGGACCCAAGCCACCAGTCATCACTGCAGACAGGTGCCTGCTGAAGCAAGGATGTGACTCCGTCACTCCACAGGAGATTCCTTCTGTTCTTCTAGTGCAGGCTGAAGACAGGCAGTCCTCAGAGGATGCACGACCTGGAAACTGTTGCAGTTGCTGGCAGGAGCTGAAGATACAATGTTGCAGAAGTCCTCTTAGCTTCTTTGTTGCAGTTTTGTAGAGTTCCTGGAGCAATCAGCGGTTGATCCATTGGTAGAAGATGAAATAAAGGATGCAGAGGATTCTTGCTGCAGTCTTGGATTGGAATCTGAAGAAACACCCAAAGGAGAGACCCGAAATAGCCATGAGAGGGGGAATAGTCACCTAATCAGGTAAGCATCTATCAGGAGGGGTCTCCGACGTCACCTGCTTGCACTGGCCTCTTAGATGCTCTCAGACGGCCCCACCACCTTGTAATCCAATAAGGCAAAATCCAGGGACACTCTAAAGGAGCTCTGGGCACCACCCCTGGGGTGGTGATGGAGAGGTTTAGTGGTCACTTCCCTTTCCTTTGTCCAGTTTCATGCCAGAGCAGGGACTGGGGGTTCCTTAACTGCTGTGGACTGGTTTATGCAAGAAGGGCACAATCTGTGCCCTTCAAAGCATTTCCAGAGGCTCTCGGAGGATACCCCCCCCATGCCTGTAACACCTATTTCCAAAGGGGGATGCATTGTCCTGCCTTTCTGTGATTGAGCTGCTCAAGCCCCAGGAGGGCAGAAGCCTGTCTGTGAGGTGGTAGCAGCTGGGGCTGGTATGACAGTACTGGGTGTCCACTGTGGAGCCCCCAGAGTGCATGGGATTGTGTAACCAATACTGGAGTACAAGTCCCAGTTGTTAGACACCTTTCTTAGCCATATTCAGAGTTATCATTGTGAAACTGTACATACATATTGACCTATGTCCAGTGCACACTTAAAATGGCATCCTCGCACTCACGAAGTCTGGGAAAATGGGCCTGGATGATGTGGAGACACCTCTGCTAGTGCAGGGGTGCCCTCACACACAGGTACTTTCCACCCAGCCTTCAGGGTTGGAAGACCTGATATATAGGTGACTTATAAGTGACCGTGTGCAGTGAAAATGGCTGTGAAATAGTGCATGCATTATTTTACACAGGCTGCAATGGCAGTCCTGTAGAAGCCTTTATATGGGCTCCTTATCGGTGGCCAAAGAAATGCTGCAGCCCATAAGGATACACTGGAACCTCAATGCCCTGGGTACCTAGGTACCGTATACTAGGAACTTATAAGGGGGAACCAGTATGCCAATTTCTGAGTGAAATCCTGAGTTACCAGTATGTAGTGACAAATTTAGAAACAGAGAGAGCATGAGCACTGGGGTCCTGATTAGCAGGACTCTAGTGACAATTTAGAAAACAGTGAAACACACTGACAAGCAGGTCATAAACTAAAAGCACTGGCGTCCTGACTAACAGGATCCCAGTGACACAGTCAAAAACATCAGGCAGAAATTGGGGGTAACATGCCAAAAAGAGGGTACCTTCCTACATGGACATTGACACTGAGGGGCCTCTGGAACCGAAGACAGCCATGGGAAACAGTTTTATCCTAGTCTTGGTGGACAATGCAATCTGGTATCCGGAAGCTATCCCTCTGAGGACAGTGACTGACCCCACAGTGGCCAGGGTACTTATGGGGATCTTTACCCATGTGGGTTTCCCCAAGGAGGTGGTAATTGAATAGAGTTCAATTTCATGTCTGTGTACATGAAAGCCATGTGGAAGGTGTGTGGTGTTATCTGCAAGTCCACCATGCCTTAACACCCACAAAGCAATGGGTTGGTTGAAAAGTTGAACCCTACCCTAAAGGGCCTTGTTATGGGTCTCTCAGAACTCATGAGGTGTAAGTGGGATGTTACCATGCCTGCTGTTTGCCTGCAGGGAGGTACCGCAGAAGGTGGTTGGATTCAGCTCTTTAGAACTTCTGAATGACTACCGTGTGAGAGGGCCTCTCAATTTGGTGAAGGAGGGTTGGGCAAAGGCTCTCAAGAAGCTACCCCAGGTGTATTCAGTTATGTGCTGGCCTTTAGAAACCAGACAGCCCACTTTCAGAAGCTCGCCCTTGAGAATCTGGAATTTAGCCAGGAGGATATGAAACATTGGTATGACCAGAATACAATTCTGGTTGAGTTTTAGCCTGGCCAGAAAGTGTGGATGATGGTCCCAGTAGAGCCCCGTGCTCTCCAAGACCGTTGGTCTGGGCCTTTTGATGTGAAGAAGCGCAAGACCAATGTCATCTACCTGGAAAACATGCAAACTCCTAGGAACCCTTTGAGGCACCTGCACATGAACCGCCTCATGCCACATTGTGAGAGGTCTGAGATGACCATGCGCTTGGTCACAGATGATGGGGTGAAAGAGGAGACTGAGCCTTTCTCTGACCTCCTGTCTGCCTAAAACGTGGATGGTTCAGTCGAGCGTGTGAACCTCTCCATTACTCTAACACTATAACAGCAAAGAGACTATCGCCAGTTGCTGTGACAGACTGTATTCATGTTCTCACTCACCCTTGGGGTCACCACATGGTGTACCCATGACATTGACACTGGGGAGAGCCTACCTGTCAAGCTCAACTCATTCACAATGACTGACCGAGTGGGGATGCGTTGGAAGTGACTCTGCTGTCTGGGGTGGGACTCCATCCCCCAGGCTTCCCTGACTCTCACTCTTTGAAAGCGCTTGTTAATCCTGTGGCTTGGGATGTGTTGGAAGTGACTCTGCTGTCTGGGGTGGGACTCCATCCCCCAGGCTTCCCTGACTCTCGCACTTTATAATCTCTTGTTAATCCCGTGGCGCAAGACGCGCCCGGGTGAAGACGGGGCCAAGACGGCCCGACTTCTCCCGTCATCATCCAAAGAGGCCGGGATGGGCACCCCAGTTTTAGAAGTAAGTTTACTGGGGGTACTTTTAGGCTATATTACTTTTTTATTTACTATTTGATGTTATGATTGGGGAATGCAAAGCTGTGGATATTCCTGCTCCATCAAATGGCATAAAAATGTTTTAAAAACGGTCAAGTAACCGAGCGAGCTCTTCAATACACAAAAGGAATAATCCTCTAGATGACATAGACATTTTGATTGAGGAGGTGGAGGCTATTTTGTAAAATAATTCTAACCCACCATTGTCTACTACAAACGGCACATCTGAGATAAAAGTTCCGGAAATATTTAAAAAGAAGTTGCAATCATTTAAACCCCGAGCTGAGAGTGTGTTAAAACAGGCACCACAAGTTCCTCGGACAAATTCTTTGCCCCTGATGACTCTAACATCTGGCAGTGACTTGGGTACTGTTAACTATGTGAGCAGTGTTTCTCCTATGGGGAATGAGGACCTCCGCCCCCGTTAAGTCCAGTAATTGTGGTGACTCCTAATATTTTGTGCACAAATCGGTTTGGCACCCTGGCAGAGGAAGAGGGACCCTCTGCTTTTGTTCCAGCCGGAATCTGTGTTGATGATAAAGCTTTAACCAATCTCCCCAATGACATTGACATTGATAGATTGCCACCATCCCATGAGGGAATTCATCTAGTCACTGTTCTTAGGAGGGTGGATGAAGTTATGGGTCTGCTGCTTTTACTGTTGGATACCCTAAAGGGGGGACAGGCACAGAAGCCCAAGTGTAAGTGCCAGAGGCCAGATGGGGGTTTAAATGGGGGCAAGAGTACTATCCTGTCTGATCCAAGTTTGAGAGCAGGTACCCCCTCTTTGGGGTCCGATATTACCCTCCCCCCAAAAAACGTGCCTATTTCTTATGTGGAGGGACCCCAGCTTATGCCTGCAATTGTAAGGCAGAAGCACAGCATAACTTCTAGAAATAGGAACTTTTTGGGGTCCCAAAGGCCTGCTAAAGCTCAGGTGATTGATCCTGTTAAGGGCTCCCGGGGATGATGGTAATCAGGTTCCTATTGAAGTTGTAAGTTCCCTTACACACTTTACGAGGGCCCCTAGGCTCCCTATTGATGTGGCAGCTCAAGATGGCACTAAATGGACAGTTTTTATGGAACAGGCCATGGATTGAGGATCAAAGGTGGCACCATTTACATGGCTGAGGTGTCCAAATTACCCTCTGGCTCATTGGAAACCCATGATTCCTTGATGAATAAGGTTATTTACTGGCTACGTGCTTCGCGCAATTGTCTTTCAGTCATCCGTGCTGACATCCTCGAGATGGCAGGCATGGTCAACATGGTTCAAACTTTGACTTTATCTCTATTTGCTTTGTAGATAGGCTCCTGGCTGACAAACTTATGGATTTTGAATCACATACCAGCCATCTTAGGGATCTGAGAGGGGTTGGCATTAGACTTGTACCACACGCACCAGCTGCCGGTTCATCTTTCACCCTAGATGGCTTAGTTTCTACTCAAAAGTGTGTTCTAGCTCCAGTAGCAAAATCCTTCCACATACCATCAGCAATTGATTGACTACATACTGACCCACATCCAACAGCGTCCCAGGAGACCAAACAGGGAGTACTCGATAAGGATACACATTGTTGGGACTGTCGGTGTCCTGGGTCCAGAGATGAGGTAATTTGTTCAGAATTATCTATCATGTCCTGGAATTTAGCAGGGCTTAACAGGAAGTTGGGTGACCCTGAATGGGTCAACTATATTAATAATCAGGAAATTTGTCTTTTTCAGGAGACTTGGGCTGAGGACCAAGTACATATAGATGGGTGTTTATCAAATTGTATTGAGGCTCAACCAGCAGAGAGGGGCTTAGGTCGTGCTAAAGGGGGCCTATTGATATTGTTAAACAAGAGACTACCATGTGTCCATTCTGTGTTAAAAATTGTCTCACCCGATTTAATGGGAGTACAACTTACTTTTGATCGAGATTTCAAGATTACTCTAATTAATGTTTATGCTTGATCTGTCCCACAGGGAATAGAGACTCAGACTTTGGTGCAGTTATCTGAATTTTTGGATACCTTACACCCTCTGACAAATTTTGTGATTGCTGGAGACATAAATTATACCTCCGAACCTTCCTGTTTAAATAGTGGTTTAAGTGATGAAGAAGACAAACTTTGCGGTGTTCCACAATTAATTGATAAACAACTGTGTATTTGTTTTTGTGCTGCTTCCCAGTTGATATCCCTAAGTCTCAAACACCATCTTGGGGCTTGGAACGGTCAAACTCCCTCTTATTTGGGCATCACACCAACCTTTAAATGTGGCCTGTCCACCAGTGGAATTGATTATATCTTAGTGGATGTCAGGTTATGGCCCTTCCTAAAAGATATGAAGGTGGACCCACGCTATTAGAGTGATCACAATCCCTTGCTTCTCACTATGCATAGTGATGTATTCAGGAGATCACAGAATGACCACCGCACTGTGGTTCCAACACCAATGCTGGATAATAGTTCCTTCCGGGTTTGCTGACCTAAAGTGCTGTCTAATCCCTTCTTGATAAAAGGGATCGAGCAGTTGTTTGTTGATGTAATGGCTGTATATGCGAAGTATGAAATCAATGATATTCCTATTCTTAGCATTCATGGAGATTTACTGAAGAAACTCCAGACATTTTATTTATAAAAAGACCAGTTTCAAATATCCTGACTGTAATTTTAAAACCATTGTGTAGTTCAATGAGGATTGTTCTAAGGCAAAATTAGCTCTAAAAACAGTTATTGCGACACGTTCCCAGGAGGCAATACAATCAGCTAGACTTACCGATAATAAGACCGTAATGCAAGTAAAGAAAAGCTGGGAAGATTCAGTTTGGCATAACCTGCTTAAGGCAATTAAAATGAATGACAACGTGACTTTCTGGAAGTTACTGTCTAATAGACAAAGAGGGGCAAGAGCACCACAAGTAATTATATTCAACCTGAGAGCTGGGTGAGTCACTTTTCTAAACTCTATGCCCTACCTTGTAATTTCCCAACTCACGAACCCTTCTCCCTGCCGATGGCTAGAATTAATTTTTCTCTGGATAACCTAGGACCAGAATGCTTTACATATGAAGATCCAATTATCTGCACCATGGATGAAAATATAGCATCAATCAACTCCCTAAAATCTGCCAAAGCGCCAGGACCAGACAAGATTCCGGGGGATTTATATAAATCTGAGCCAATAGTATAGTCCTGGTATATAAACAAGATCTCGAACAAAAGTACAGCAGAGGGCCCAATTTCAAGTACGCGGAAAGGGGCCAAAATAATTCCGATTTATTAAAAGGGCAATGTGAGCTCCCCAACAAATTACAGACCTATCAGCCTTATTGACAATCTTCAAAAACTTTTTGCCAGGCAGCTTTTGGGAAGGCTATTAAGTTGGGTTCAAGACCATAGGGTGCTATCCCCACTACAGGTGGGTTTTCGCCCAAAAACTAGTACGGTAGACCAGGTTTTCAGGTGGATGCTTTTATATTGGAAATACATAGTTCTTGCCAAGCTAAATTTATATGTTGTTCTTGTGGACCTTCGATCCACCTTTGATATGGCCCCCAGAGAAAAACTATGAGAAGTGTTATATAGAATGGGTACTCCTAATAGCATAATTCATCTATTACAACTGTTACATGAGAATACATATGCTCAGGTGAGATGGTGCAATCATGGAGAATTAACAGAACATATCCCTATTCAGAGGGGGGTTCGCCAAGGATGTGTTCTGGCTCCAACCCTATTTACCTTGTTTATAAATGAGGTGGTATAAGTATTGTCTACTTGTCAGAACAATGCCCCCTCCTTAAACTCGCAGAAAATTCCTATTTTACTGTTTGCTGATGACTATTTACTTATCTCTAAGACCCCTATGGGTCTTCAAATTCTTGTTGATAGGTTCAAATCATATTGTGCAGACTTTGGCCTGGAATTGAATGTTAGCAAAACTAAACTAATGGTATTAAGCACAGGACCAACTAGGAAATGTACAATTATTCTAGATGGGACCCCCTTAAGTTCAATAGACTACGTGTTGCTGATCTGATAGCCCTGAGACCCTTGCTTTTCTGGGTAAGGATTTGGACCACCTCTGAGCTTATTGTATATAGGGACTCCCTTCTTGACCTTTTGAGAAGACCGACAGTAGTATCCATTCCATGGTTCAGGCATGTGTCAAAATTGTTTTGTATTTTGGGGCTTGGAAGCTATTGGGAAAATCCACATAATTTAGGGAGAAACCATAAATCCATTCTGAACGCTGCTTACTGGTCTTATGTAAAAAAAAAATTCTCTCTTGTACATCACACGGTCGGTTGACTGATCAATTTCTTGGTCTCAAGTGGTACCCCCAATTCGAACCATATATAGATCTCATACCTGATACACTGGGGAAGAGTCTTTATGCTTGTTTCCGTTTTGGATGTCTACCATTGTTGTCCTTAATAGGCAGATGGGGATTGTCCTCAACATCTGACCAATGTCCTGCCTGTTGTAATTGTACTGAATCTGTTGAACACTTTATGTTCTTTTGTCCTGCATACTCCATTACTCGACGTGAGTGGATTTGCACAGTTTGCTGTAATTTGGGCATAAGACAATGTCTTACTGCTTTAAGGATTCTTAAAAGTGATACTTCAATTATTTTAATCTCTGTGGTTAGCAAGTTCCTTGTGCTGCTTGGTAAATACGTATTCGTTTTCTTAAGAATTCTAAATCTTTGTAAATAAGTCTGCTATGTACATGGAGTGATTATATTTTTATTGTAATTGTCGGATGTTTTTAAAATTTTCCCTGTGGTCTTAATTATTTATGCTTTTTGAATTGTGCTTTTTATGGTTGCTTTCATGGTTATGTTGACCGAATAAAGCTTGTGTGAAGTGGACTGACAGAGTGAGAAACATCATCAAGGAGGAAGTCTCAAAGATTCTGAAGTTAGGGGTGATTGAGCACTTCAACAGTCCTTGGTCCAGCCCAGAGGTTCTGGTTCCAAAGGCTGTCCCACCTGGTGTCACACTTGAACTAAGGTTCTGTGTTGACTACCGGAGGCCCAATGATGTCACCAAGACTGACGTGCACCCCATCGCTCAAGCTGATGAGCTTATTGACCGGTTGGGAGCTTCCAAGTTCTTCAGCACGTTTGATCTAACATCTGGGTAGTGGCAGATTACCTTAACCAAAAGGGTCAAGAGAGGTTGACATTCTCAACATCAGAGGTGCATTACCAATTCCGTGTTATGCCCTTTGAGTTGAAAAACACTCCTGCCACATTCCAGAGGCTGATCAACCAGGTCCTGGCTGGGATGGAGAACTTCAGCGCTGCATACCTGGACGATATTGCCGTCTTCAGCTCTAGGTGGAAGTAACACTTTTACCACCTCTAGGAAGTGTTGAGGGCTCTGCAGAGTGCAGACCTCACTATCAAGGCCAGTGAGTGCCAGATAGGGAAAGGGCAGGGAGCAGCCAAGTAGCACCCCTACAATTTAAGATTGATTCTATTCTGGCTTGGCAGCCCCCAAGACGCAGACAGAGTTGAGGGCCTTTTTAAGTCTCACCGGGTACTACAGGAGATTTGTCAAGAAGTATGGCACCATTGTTGCCCTTTTGACAGAGCTGACTCCCAGGAAGCAGCCCCATCAGGTGAACTGGACAGAGGCATGCCAAACCGCTTTTGATGCCCTGAAGGAGGCCATGTGCACTGCACTCATGCTCAAGGCTCCTGACTTCTCCAAAGAGACAGATGCTTCAGAGCATGGCTTGAGAGTCGTGCTCTTGCAGCTAAACAAGGAGGGCCTAATCAACTGGTAGCCTTCATTAGTAGGAGGTTACTTTCCTGGGAACAGAGGTGGAGAGAAATAGAAAGGGAAGCTTTTGCTGGTGTCTGGGCACTGAAGAATCTAAGACCTAGACTCACTTCTAGGTTCAGAGAAACCACAGTCCCCTCAAATGGTTAATGCAGATGAAGGATGAGAATCATAAACTGTTCAGGTGGTCCATCTCCCTACTAGGAATGGACTTTACAGTGGAACACCACCCTGGCACAGAACACTCCAACACTGATGGTCTGTCCAGGTTATTCCGCCTTAGTAATGAGAACTTCCATAAGGCTGGATAGTTCTCCACACTTTCAGCTTGGGGGACATGTGTTAGACCTGTCAGCTCTTGTTGTAGTTTCCCCTCTCTTTTTGGCTTCTGACCTACTGTTTTCTGATCCTGTGCTGAATTTTGTTTTTGCTGGCTTTAGGCAATTTACCACAGCTGTCCGGTGCTAAAGTACAAGTGCTCTCTGTCTAAATGGAATTGGTTAATAGTTTATCCACGATTGGCATATTTAATTTACCAGTATGTCCCTAGTAACATGCACTATGCGTGCCCAGGGCCTGTAAATCAAATGCTACTAGTTGGCCTACAGCATGGATTGTGCCACCCACATGAGTAGCCCTGTAAACATGTTTCAGACCTGCCACTACAGTGTTTGTGTGTGCAGTTTTAAACTGCAATTTCTACCTGGCAAGTGCACCCACTTGCCAGGTCCAAACCTTCCCTTTTACTACATGTAAGTCATCCCCAAAGTAGGCCCAAGTCAACCCCATGGGCATGATGCAGTATAATTAAAAGGCGGCACATGTACTAGCATGTTTTACATGTCCTGATAGTGAAATACTGCTAAATTTGTTTTTCACTATACCACGGCCTATCGCTCCTATAAGTTAATATGGGGATTTCCTTGAAATATCTTTCAAGTGTAATTTCTCTTTGGGAGCAGATAGAGATTTAGAGTTTGGGGTCTCTGAGATCACAATTTAAAAATACATCTCTTGGTGGAGTTGGTTTTCAAATTGTACGTTTGAAAATGCCACTTTTAGAATGTGGGTATTTTCTTGCTTAGCCAATCAGTGCCTTCGCCTGACTGTAGAATACATGTCTGTGTCAGGATGACAGTTGGCCTGTTAGTGAATTCACGCTAGACAGTCACACAAAGGGAGCCTACTTGTGCCCTACATATCCTGTTGGGTCTTCCTGGGCTAGACTGGTGAGAGGAGCATACACTTGCACCTGTAGAGGGCTGTGCCATCCTTATACAAAGCAGCCTCAAAGCCCCCTGGAGTGTGTTTGGGGCCATGACAGGAAAGGCAGGAACTTGTGCACTACAAAGTCTTTCCTTTGAACTTTGCCTACTAAAAAGGCCAAAATGAGTATAAGTATTGGGCTTCTGAGACAACAACTTTAGAATCTTTCTGGACTGAGAATGTTCTGTAAGGATGAAGAGTTAGTTTCTGTAGAAGGGACTGCCATTCTAACTATTGCTTTGGTGTGCAGGCCTGCTGCTTGCTGCTTGCTGTTTCTGTCCTGGGAGTGAAAGGACTGGCCTTTGCTTTCTACATCCTGCTTCTAAAGGTTCACCATGTTGCCTCCAGTTCGAAGTCTCGGGGGCATTAAAGACTTCATCTGCCAGCACCTGGGCTCTCTTGCTCGGACTCTTGAATCGACAAGTGGTGCCAAATCCAGTTCCTGTGCCCTTCAGAGTGAGTTCTGGTGAAACTAAGAAGAAACCAAGTACATCAAGTCCAGAGCCATTCCGCCGCTGTCCAACTGCATGACGCTGCCTTCACCGGAGACATGGTCCCTGATGAGTTCAATGACTGACGCCATAGGCCTGAAGTCACTGCAGCTCCTCCAAAGTCCCGCCACAGTATGAGTCCTGAGTGCTGGGTCCCCGATGTCCAGGACACCCGACTCCGATGCAGCACCTGCGGGCCCCATGGTGTGATACCTTGTGTTCTGACCTGCTGTATTCATTGATCCTGCTGGATTGTAAGGAACCAATGCAGCATCACCTCGTCTGCAACCACAAGGACCTGACTCCTCACCTCCCCAGTCTTGCAGTAAGGAACCAATGCCTCTCCTCCCAAGTAGCACTAAGGAACTATGGACGCACTGGCTCCAGCAACACCACACCTCCCCGACTCTGTGCAACATCTTTGTTTCCTCGTTTACCAAAGGTACTGTACCTGGGGTCAGTGCAGCTCCATGACTGACCCACACTCCCTCGCGAGTGGCGTCAGACTGTTGGGAACAACTCCATCAGGACGTTGTGATAGTCTCAGTTGGAGCTATTGTGCTCCTAAGTGCTTTACTGAGATTTCATACTTAAAAAAATAGTATCTTTGCTTGTATATGTTGGATCTTTGTCATTTTGGTCTTGTTTTACTCAGATAAATATTGGCTATTTTTCTAAACAAGTGTGGAGTACTTTTGTGGTGTTTTCACTGTGTTACTGTGTGTGTGTACAAATACTTTACACATTGCCTCTGAGATAAGCCAGACTGCTTGTGCCAAGCTACTAAGGGGATATCGTAGCAGTGTTACTCCATTACACTGACTAGAGTGAGAGTCCCTACTTGGACAGGATGCTAACCAATGCCAACTAGAGACCCCATTCCTAGCACAGAGTAAACACAGTTTAAAAAAAACCACAGAGGCACATATTTATGGAAGGTTTGTGTCACCTTAGCGTCATTAATTTTGACCCCTAAGCGGCACTGACTGAATTCCATATTTATATTTTGATGCTAGACCCATCTAGCATCAAGATATTGGAGCTAGCACCATATTTAGGAAGTGCCATCCCACCTCGCGTCTCATTGCGTCAATGAGATGCAGGGTAGGCGTTCCCTTCCTAAAATTTACGCTAGGCCCCCAGCGCCATATTTAACTTCTGCCGCTGAAACGATGCGCAACTAGGAGGCAGACCTAAATAATGGCACTAAGCCTGATTAGTGACATTATTTAAAACCTGGTCGGACCAGGCGTTAAAGTTCTGATAGGCCAATTTCCATGGAGAAACACAATGGAAAGGGCACGTAGATGCCCATCCCAACCCCAGCATCGCCACCACCCACACCAATGGAACACTACTGGAGGGGGGAGCCCATCACAGGTAAGTGTATGTGTGTGGTGTGCCACTGGGGGCCCTTACATGGGGCCCCCTGGTTGGCAATGGGTATGTTGGGCTTGCCGTGGGTACACTGGTCCCCTGTGGTGGGTAATGGGGTTGTGGTAATGCCTCCTGTCTATACTTAGGCAGGAGACATTTTTTGGCTGCTTGTACATCAAAAAATGATGCCAGGCTGACTAGCAGCAGATATGTTGCCGCTAATCATCTTACCATAATTTCCCCTAATGCCATCCGTCACCAGCTAGCGTCTTTTTTTGAGATCCGAACCATTCTTTAGCACCACGTGCATCATTTCTTAAATATGGTGAAAGGATGGCGTTAGGGAATGGCATTAGATCTGTTAAGAAAAATGATGCACCGCAGTTGACGTCACTTTCCTTAAATATGGGCCAGAGTCCGTTAAGTTATTAACAAAATACTAAAATGCTAAAGATACGAGCCTAGGTGGAAGTGGATCCGCGTCCCGGCGCTCATTATATAGTGTGCCTGAAATACCAACTAGAGCACTCTCAAAAATGGCATCTCCAGTAGTTCCAAAGATGGAGACTGGCGCTTAACACAACAAATGGAAAATTAAACATGTAATTACCCACCCCGTTAACACAACTCACCCTCAAGAGCCAACGAACAGAATAAAAACAGTTTTAAAAAACTCAGAGCTGATTTAAAAAAATACAAAAATGCTAAAGATAGGAACCTGGTTGGAGCATACTGACTTCCATATTTTGAAAATGATAGCGGCTCTGCCATTGGAAATACAGTTTTAAAAGGGTGGGGGAACACAAAGTATAGCAGAAAGTACATCTTCCTTTTTTATGCATTTCTTTCTACGCACTGCCAAATCAAACCCTTGGCTTCTCATTTATTTCAAATGAATTTTTTGGTGCAGAAGAACAACTGTTTTCTACTTGTTCAATAAATCATACTTTTCTAACAGTAAAGTTCAATTAATCTAATTCTTTATTACCGGACAAAATCTAATATATGTGTTCGAAGGGAGTACATGCTTGAGAACAAGGATTTCATTCGAGTGACATCCTGTCTGCTGACTGTTTAGCGCTCACGGAAAAAAATAATCGACGAGCTTCATGGAAAACTGCATCAATTCGATTCGACACTTGCCATCTTCTAGCAAGAAGCATGTAGACATTATACAAAACCACCCAGGCAAATAAAATGCAAAGCAGAAAAACAGAGAAAAAACATCACACCTCCATTCTAGGATCACAAGCTCTCCAGAAATAAACTAAATCCCTTCTCGGAAAATTATAGTAACATGGAGCGTCCCTGGCCAAAAAAAATACAGAGCAATGTCATAGGCATTAATGAATCTGACACAGCAGACAGCAAACAGCGCGCTCATTAAAGCCATGATTCCAGGAACAACAAACCACATCAAGGAGACCAGTTGGAAAGACCAGTCCAATAAAAAAATAAGCCGTTGTGTCTTTGGTCGGCACAAGACTTTGTGACTGAATCAGTAATATGATTTAACAAGACATGTATTTTTGAGCACTGGAAAAAAATGCCTGAACAGCGAGCGAACCTTTTACATCATACTGATAAAGCAGGAAACCGAAAGTTATTAGAGGTGTAAAAAGCGACAACAACAAATGTGCATGTGACAGTAAGTGTAAAAAGAGAGACCCTTGCTCCCTTGGGGTAGAAGGGATTTCGAAGGCGATCGTAAGCCATTGCAGGCAGTGATAATCACAGTGAGAGATCTGCAGCTTTTTCGGATGTGAGCAGATGAGTTCGGTGAAATGCACCTGTCTGGCCTTTTAATCTCGCGTACTAGTTCGCTCCCTTACTTGGTCAATTTCTATTTTTGTCTCTATAGAGCTCTCGGCTCTGTTTTTCTTTATCTCCCTTGCTGCCCCTTTCTATATTTCCTCCATAATACTCTCCCACATACATTCTTTTTCGATCTGTCTGCCGTTCTCTTCTTCTGCATTCCCTATGTGTCTTTCTGTTTTAGCTCCATCTATCTCTTTCCCTGATACAGATTCTTTCTACAACCATTCCTCTGTAAACGATGACTAGAGAAGTAAGTGCTAAGGCTTATTTTAAAACTAATAAACCTCGACAGGCAGTAGATTTGTAAACACTACAAATGTACTAAGTGTGTTTACATTACATTTATACAGAGCTTACTAGTTATTCCGTGACTTCAAAAGCATTTATGCTTGTGGTTATTGGCGATATGTACTGAAAATCTTCTCATCTAATAGGTAATCGACGTGAAATTAATTCCCATAGACAGCAAAACAATGATACATGTATGTTTGGAAGAAACTATTCTCTTTCATTGAAGTTCCAAAAATCCTTGTACAGCGATTTTATTTTAATATTCATCCGAGAAGTGCGGCCACAAAATATTTTTTTTAGTGGCATTTGTGATGTCCAAGCTTACTTCGTGCATTTACACTGGTGTCATCTCTCCATAATTAAGTGGAAGGGCTGAACACCTACCTATTGTAACCTGCTATGATTCATTTTATTTATGATTGATAATGTGAAAGTGTTTTTATTAATTAAAAAATATTTTTTTGCATGTTTTAGTTAGCATAACTAGGCTACTAATTTAAAATATTTCACTGACATCTATTTTAAAGTTGCTGAAGAAAATGGGGCTTTTAAAATTGAATGAACACGATTCCTATGTGCATGTTTCATAGTCGAAATGATGTTGTTAACTTTGAATTTTGCTAATAAATATTAATGTATTCTGAATGTTAAATCTGCATAGAAAATGAATTAATATAGAAAAATAATACACAACTTTGAAAATGTGCCTACTTGAGGGACCATCAGTAATCACGAAGGTTCCTTATTATTTGCTTGTTAATATGAAACTCGTGCTCATGTCAGATTAATGTGGTAACATGTTATACCAGTGACTAAACATTATGGCCCTAATTATGACATTGGCAGTAAATCCCACTTACCGCCATGCTGACTGCCGCCAACATACTGCCTCCGCGGCAGATATCTGTTCACCATATTATGCACACAAACACTAATCCATCAGTATTCAGCCACAGACACAAGTCCACCACACCAAAGATCATTGATAAACTGGTGGTATCAAAGCCCACACCGTTACGCCAACAGAGCAATGACCACCACATTATGACCCACGAATCACCACTGCGGACATTCAATGGCGGTAAACCATTGGCGGTACATACCACCGTGCTCAAAATACACACACATACAAAACAACTCTACATTGGTCAATTTAAATAACACACACCTGACACCCATGCACACGATTACAGACAAAACAATAGCCACACACCACCTACACCTACACACCACCCAAGCACCCCACATCACACACCCCAACACATCATCCTACACACCCTCACCTACACAACTCACACAACACCCATGGCACCACAAAGACACTCCAGATTCTCAGAGGAGGAGCTAAGGGTCATGGTGGAGGAAATCATCCAGGTAGAGCCACAGCTATTTAGAGCACAGGTGCAGCAGATATCCATTGTTAGGAAGATTAAGCTATGGCGGAGAATTGTGGACAGGGTCAATGCCGTAGGACAGCTCCCCAGAACAAAGGACAACATCAGGAAGAGGTGGAACAACGATAGGCCAGATCCTGGACAACATGCAGGAGAACAGGCGGCTGCAGGAGGGACAGTACCGGGGGATCAGGGAGGACTTGCATGCCATCAACATCACCTTGGTCTCCATAGCAGGGGTGCTAGAGGACATGGCCAACATTATGAGGGAGGCAGTCTCACACCAGCGAGCCCCTGCCACTAGCCAGACATCTGAACTGCCTTCCACCTCCGCTAGTGGACAGGAGGCCCCGCCACAGGACCAACAGACCACCAGCACCCCTCCCACTGCAGAAGGTGAACCTCCAAGCAAACGTTCTCTGCGATCCAGGCAGAAGCCAGAGACTATTGCCAAGCCCCGCCAGGAAATGAAACTCTCCTGAATGTCACCATTGTGTCCCACTCTGTCACCCTGTCCACCTTGAAATGCCATTGCTCCCCTTCCTATGTCCCATTGGACAATGCACCTGTGCACCAAATAGACTGGAACAATACCCTGGACTTTCTTCCATCATCACCCCATCCCAATGCACTTGCCCCTCTTCTTCTTTGAACTTCAATAAACACCTTTGAAAAAATACGAGTATGGAGTATGTCAAACCTATTTAAGTATTTATTTGTTTAACCAGGTTCAAACATTGCAATTCAACTGTACAGAAATGTTTACATGGGAAATACAGTGATCACACCAGCAGTGATAGTGGGGCACCAACATCTGCAAAATGAGTTGCCAAAGGGTACAGTGAGTGGGCATAGAAGTGGGAAATAACAGCATGCCAGTGCCAAAGATAATCTAAATAATGACAATGAAATGTGAAGTAACACTGTCTTACTTGTGTGTCATTGGAAGTATTGTCGAATCACTGTTGTTCTGTTGTCCTCATCCTCTGCCTCCTCATCCTCACTGTCCACACGGCCATCTCCACCCTCCTGCTCCAACAGAAAAGGCATATAGCGTCTCAAGGCAAGGTTGTGCAACATGCAGCATGCCACAATTATCTGGCAGACCTTCTTGGGTGAGTAGCACAGGTATCCCCCAGTTAGATTGAGGCACCTGAACCTGACCTTCAGGAGGCCAAAGGTCCATTCGATTATCCTTCTTGTTCTCCTATCTGCTTCATTGTAACATTCTTCTGCCCTTCTCCTGGCATTCCTCACAGGGGTCAGTAGCCATGATAGGTTGGGGTAACCTGAGTCACCTGCAAATATCGAGGGACAACATTTAGGCACACACTATCCTATATGGCCCACATCATACGAATACACCAACATCTACTGGGTGGGAACCAGGGCTCACCTATTAACCACACCCGGTGCCTCTGTGGTTGGGCCATCACATTAGGGATGCTGCTATTCCTCAGGATGAAGGCATCATGCACTGACCCAGGATACTTAGCATTAATATGGAAGATGTACTGGCTGCCAAGCACACCATCTGGACATTCAAGGAGTAGAAACTCTTTCAATTTTGCCGGGGGGGGGGGGCGGCAAATGCAATATGAGTTCCATCAATTGCCCCAATTAAGTTAGAGATATGTCCGATTGCATAGAAGCCACCCTTCACTGTGGCCAAATCCTCCGCCTGGGGGAAAACAATGTAGCTGCAAATGTGTTTAATCAGGGCAGACAACACTGTTGTCAGCACTATTGAGAACATTGGGTGTGATATTCCTGCTGCCAAGCCCACTGTCACTTGGAAAGAACTAGTTGCCAGGAAATGGAGCACTGATAGGACTTGCACATGAGGGTGCTTCCCAGTCGGATGACGGACAGCTAATATCAGATCAGGCTCCAATTGTGCACACAGCTCTATGATTGTGGCCCTGTCCATTCTATAGGTAAGTATTATGTGCCACTCCTGTGTTGACAATGCCAAAAGGGGTCTGTACACAGGGGCTTGTCTCCTCCTTCGGTTCATCTGCAGTAAAAGGTATCTAACGGACACAAGAGTGACTAGGCTGTCACAATTTGTACAATGGAACCACCACCTAAGTGTACATAGAGCATTAATATGATGGGACAGTGGGAATGGCAGTGTACGTGCAATCATCAGCAATGACACAGTTATGGATTATCTGAATGTTGTCCACCACAATTAAATGGCGACCGCCTGTCCTGTAACCAGGGACAGGTGGAAGTTAGGTAACTCCTCTGACGTTGAGCATCGTGGTGGAAGGTGGTCTCGCACCGCAGAGCAATTCCTCATTGGCTCATATGGGGCTCTAATGAGTACAGTGGCCACGGGGATCAGCAACGGATGTGACGGTGTACGCGGCTGCGGACGTGACCGCCATTTTCTATCTAAATCCTGACTTGATTGCTGACTTTCCACAGGGCAGCACCTACACTGCGTGTGGTGCTGTGACCTGTGTCTGGAACCTACCATGCCCCGTGTGACTGGGGGAAGGGCCCTTGCCTTCACTTCGGAGGAGTTGGAGCATTTGGTGGAAGGGGTCCTAACCCAGCAGAACTGCTGTATGAGCCTCCAGACCAACAGGTTAGTACAGCCTGGCCACAATGCATGTGCCAAGGTTGCATGGAGATGTGTGTACAAGCATCGTGTCATTTGGGGGGTGGTACGTCTGTTACCAGTGTACATAGTGGGCGCTGGTTGATGTGTGTGCCAATGGAGATGGAAATGGGATTTGTGGGCCATATGTTTTGACAGGCTGGATTATATGTGTAATGGTGTCCTTCCATCTATATTACCTCTGCAGATCAGCGTCCATCAGAAGAAGGGAGTGTGGCATGCCATTGCCAAGGACGTGCAGACCCTGGGAGGTCTACAGCAGGTAGAGCACCCACTGGCGGAAAAGGTGGGAGGTCCTGACATGCTGGGCACGGAAGAGTGCGGAGGTCCAGCTGGCGATGGCCCACTAATGAGGAAGGGGTGCCTGTTGGAACCTGACCCCCCTGATGGCCCATATACTGGCAGTGGCCTACCGAGAGCTGGATGGGCACTTGACGGCATCACTGCTGCCACAAGGGGGTGAGTACAGTGGGCGTAATTACGGTCATTGGTAGTTGGCATGGGATCTGGGTGGTGAGTCAGTGGGTGCCCCTTAATGCCAGGTCAGACATTGCAGCTTGACCCAGCTCAAGCGTAATGGGTGTATGGCAAATTCAGGAAAACTATCTACGTTGTATTCCATGTCAGAAAGGGCTCAATGCGTCCCAGGAGGGGTGCAGTTGGTGGTGTTTGGCCCTCATCTTGGTGTCGCACCTAGCCAATTGATTGCCAGTGTGGTGCATAGTGCTCAATCCTAAACCCTGTGTGTGATTTTAATGTGTATGCCAACTGTGGTGCTTGTGCTGTAATTGACCCAGTGTTCCCTTTCTCCCCCCCCCCCCTTTTTTCTGTCATCCTCTCTATATGTGCATTAGCATCATCTGGTAGAGGAGAAGGGGCACCGGCGACTGAGGGAACTGCATCCCACAGGACCCAGGAGGCAGAGTCCACCTACGCCGAGGTAACCAGTGGGATGAAGGGAGAGGGGAGCACAACGGCGGAGACAGGTGACAACTCTGACTCTGATTCCTCCTCCGATGGGAGGTTCCTGGTGGTGGGAGACACCTCTCAGACCGTCCCAGCTGCAGGTACATCCACCACCCCAGTCCCAGCACTGCCCTCCCAGTAGCCCCTCACCGAGTTGCCTGTGCCCGCTGACCCAGGAGGGTGGGCATCGCCTTTCCCCCAGGCACCTCAGGTCCTGCTCCAGTGAGCCCTGCTGCCCTGAGTGAGGAAGCTATTGACCTCCTGAGGACCATCTCTGTAGGGCAGTCAAGCATAGTGAATGCCATCCAGGGGCTGGCATCACAGACACAGCAATGTAATGCATTCCTGGAGGACATCCACAGTGGATTGGCAGCCCAACAGAGATTGTTCCAGACTCTGGCCTCCTCTGCGATGGCAGTCATTGTCCCTGTTCCTACCATCCCCCCTCCAACTACCACTTCCCAGTCTCCTCAACCCCAACCCATCCCATACTGACATACAGACAAGCATGCATACAAAACATCACACAAGAGTAGCACAGTCAAACA
This sequence comes from Pleurodeles waltl, assembly GCF_031143425.1. Classification (NCBI taxonomy): domain Eukaryota; kingdom Metazoa; phylum Chordata; class Amphibia; order Caudata; family Salamandridae; genus Pleurodeles; species Pleurodeles waltl. The sequence goes on from NC_090447.1 coordinate 639,798,733, forward strand.
CAGGCAGCATACTTCAGGCCACAAGCATTCACACAAACAACAGACAGTTGCACACACACCAACATCCACTGCCTCCACTGTCCCCCCTCCTCCTCTACCTCCCTCACAGTTACAGCCTAACTCAAACCTGCATGCACTGCTTCAACAGCCAGCACCACCATCACCACACGAAGCAGCACACACACCTCACTAGCAGACATCTCCACAACATCCATCCAAGCATACCCTGTGTCTTCTACAACCCTGTCTGTCCCCCACTTCTAAGGGACACAAACACAGGCACTCAGACACCCAACAGCCATCCACCTCACATCAGCATACTGCCCATGCACCTGCACCCAAGTCCAGCACACGTACTCCTCCAACAACCATTCCCTCAACCTCCACTCCCATCCCAACTCCCTCATCCCGCCCCACCCCACCATCCCTAAGAAGCTTTTCCTTACCAGTCCACAGGGACAGTGGAGGCACCTCCTAGTCATGCCGGCAAGAAAGTGAAGGATCCCACTCCACCAGCCAGGAAAGGGAAGGATCCCACTCCACCAGCCAGGAAAGTGGAGGTTTCCACTCCACCAAACAGAAAAGGGAAGGATCCCACTGCACCAGACAGGAAAGGGAAGGATCCCACTCCAACAACCAGTAAAGGGAAGGATCCCACTAAACCAGCCAGGAAGGGTAAGGTTCCCACTCAACCACCAATGAAAGCAGCGGTTCCCACTCAACCACCAATGACAGTAATGGTTCCCACTCAACCACCAATGAAAGGCCTCCAACTGAGATACAGCAGCCCTCACCTCCAGCCATGGTGCTCAGGAGACACCTCCCCCATCTGAGACAATGCAGCCCTCGTCTCCAGCAGAGGCTGACCAGGAGACATCTCCTCCAGCAATGACTATGCAGCCCTCACCTCCAGCAGAGGCTGCCCAGGAGACACCTCCCCCAACAGAGACAATGCAGCCCTCACCTCCAGCAGAGACTGCCCAGACAAGACCTCCCCCAGCAGAGACAATGCAGCCCTCATCTCCAGCAGAGGGCATGTAGGCCACCCTCCAGGGACTGTTGTACAAGGAGCCCCCTCCAGAAGCTGTGGGCGAGTTTCCCACTTCAGAGACTGTGAACTTGCACTCCCCAGCATTGGGAAATGGGCATGGAGCCCCCTCCAGAAGCAGTGGGTGAGTTCCCCACTTCAGAGACTGTGACCTTGCACTCCCCAGCATTGGGAAATGGGCATGGAGCCCCCTCCAGAAGCAGTGTGTGAGTTCCCCACTTCAGCTGAGGTGTCCCCAACCCTCTTCCCCCTGAGATGCCTGCCACTTCTAACATGTTGCGCCTGCACAGTTGGTGCTGTGAATGTCAGGATCAAGTTGGGGCTTCGACTTTGCCCTGTGGCCATGTGGGCCTTTTGTACTTTTGACTGGGCATTGGCCCTTTCTGGACAATGGTTCCTGTATTTTATTGGTCATTTCGGTGCTAATGGTGGTTGTTGTCATGCGCATAAATTTTCAATTCTTCCTTACTGTTGTCCTTGCATTATTATGGTGTGTGTCCTGTGACACTGTTTTTTGTCTGCAGCTGATTGTGTGTATGGTGTGTGTGTGTGTGTGTCAATGGTGTGTGTTGTACGTGTGTGTGTCACTTTTCTTTTCCTCCTTCCCTCCCTCGCTTGTGTGCTAGGCAGCTGTGCTCACCATCATCATCTTTATCGGCATTGGTGTTCCAGGTGGAGTATGGCATAGAAAAGCATAGGGAAGACCTGCAGTTAGGTTCCACAGCATCGTTGATCTTCTCTGTGTCTCTAATGGTGAGTATTCGGTCTTTTGTGTTGTGTTTCCGCCAGGCTTTTGATGGCATTGGTACCACCCCGGAAATCGTGGTGGTGTGCTGTGTCTTAATATGGTGGGTGGTACCTTGTCTTCCTCCTGGCTGTTGATGACTACTGCTGTGATCAGTGGTGTTTACACCCTGGCTGTTGGTGTGGTACATTGGCTGTCTATGAGAGTTGTCACCGCGTGGTCATAATTTGGTGATAATTACCACCAGCCTGTTGGTAGTATGTCCTCCACTTTATCACTCACCACCAATGTCATAATGACCACCTAAGTTATGTAATATTAGCATTGTTAATATAGGGAAATAAACATTCTAAATTTTACCTAAGGATGTGGTTATTCGTGACCAAAGGGGCCCTGTTGTGTGGAAATTACTGACACCTAGGATTATTGATTTAATTGATTGGTATTGTTATTGATTGGTAATTTAATTTGAGTCTTATGGTGGGATTTCCTCTAAGCACAGTCAAAAGTTCCATCAAGCCTCTAACACGTCCCTTTATAAATTAATGAAGAAAATACAAATAAGTTCAGATGCGCTAAAAATATTAATTTCAATGTGTTGTTTTTTGGACTGAATAAACTGTATTTATGTTTGTGCCTTAGGAGGAAGCCATGTTGAGATGTTCTGGTGTGTTACAATACTCAAAGCTGCTGTTGACCAAGCCACAACTATTTTCATTCATTCTTAAATATCTTATTGTTTGGTTTGCTACAATAGTGCAATGTAATTTCACGTGTTTGTAAGGTAAAGGGTGTTTAATATTCATTCACGATTTAGGCTTTTCTTATGGTAACTTATTTTATGTACCTCAACTTCTACTGTGTTGATTGGTTCATGTCATTTATCTTTGTTAGAACAGCCCTCTGGTACCACTTCACACTATGTCAAGTCCGTTGTTTTTCATGTCTCTGATACTATAAATGTACCCTTTCCTGGATGTGCACCAGACATTTTGCTTGTTTTTATGAAGGAAAGACTCTATGATAGTCTGTTTGATTTATGCTTAAAGACTCACCCTTGGTTTCATACCAAGCAGCCCCATGTTAGACTGTTATCTGACTTTATAATTAGACTGTTCTTTACCTCTGAGATAAGTGGTCCCCACATGAAAGTTTTTATCTCTTTCTTTGGCGGCAAACCTCATGCCAGCAGGGGTGGCTTCTCCATTAGGGCAGATGAGTGTCATCACCCGCAGCAGCTGCAAAACCTTTAAAAGAAAATGGTAATAAACGCAGGCCCATATTTATAGTTTTTGCCCCAAAACTGCTCATACACAGTTGTGCGGCAAAAAGTATAGCGCTGGCTTGCGTAATTCCAAAGTGACAGTTGGGCACCAAATTTATGGAATGCCACCAGCTGGCACAAAGGGTGGGCGAGCATCTAGAAAAATTATGTTAGCTGGGTGGGGGTGGGGTGGCGGTACAGGGGAAGGGGTTATTGCCTCATAAAATGAGCTGGGCTGGATAGAGGCAAAAAAATGCCATTATCCAAACTAGTGTCATTTCCTGATGCAGAACCATCCATACCACATGACTACTGTCTTTAAAAGACAGGAGTCATGCCCACCATCACAATGGCCAGAGCAGGGGACAAGTGTCACTTGGGCATGGCCACTGCACCCAGTGCCATGCAGGGGGGGTATTTCAGGGCCCCCAATGGCACTTACATTTAAAACAAAATACTTATCTATACTTACCCTATTTACCTGGGATGGGGTCCCCCATCCTCTGGTGTCCCTCTGGTGTGGGTGGGGGTGTTTCCGGGGCTTGGGGTGGGCACCTGTGGGCCCATTCCATGGTGTTTGACCATGGAAATGGGTCCACAGATCCCTTAACGCCTCTTCAGACCCAGGTGTTAAATAAAGGCGCTAAGCAGGCTTAGCGCCATTATTTAGGCGTGCCTCCCACCCGTGCACCTTTTTTGAATGGGTGGATAAATAAGGCGCTAGGGGCTTTGAGTCATTTTTTGGATGGGAAAGCCTACCTTGCTTCTCATTGATGCAAGGTTGTTTCACGCATCCAAGAAATGACGTTAACTCCTATATTTCGATGGTAGACGAGACTAGCGTCAAAATGTAAATATGGCGTTAAGTTTGTGCCGAATTCACCTCCGAAAAAATGACGCAAGTTCAGAGCAAACAGAGTATAAATATGCCTCTTGGTTTATTATTGTTTTCCTTTAATGAGGCGGGCCATGGGGGTGCCCCCTCAGAGTGAATGTGTGTTTGGACGGCCATCTCGGGCCGGCCAGCCACACATGCGCAATAGATGCAAGTTGGCGTCCATCTTTGATTTTTAAATTGGTTGCATGATTAACTCTGCATTAGAAAAACAATTCCTCAAAGAAGAGGAAAATCAACATCAAGGAGATTGAATATTTGTAATTAGTATAAAAGTGGACATGATTTTGGATTTATGGGGACACATCTACTGTGAACAGGATAAAGTGGAAAGAAAGTCAAATTAAAGTCATAACATCTCTTGTTTTGAGTGTGCTGCCTGAGAAAATATGATGATGACCCTTTAATGATTGGTTCTCTATGTGGGGTTGAAACATCGACACAACTCATTGTGGGTTTATGTGTGATGAGATAGATGACTTTAGTACATCTGGATTGAAGAGGTCTTTTTGAAGATCAATAACTTTTTAACCACAATTTTGTATGTATTGTATATAACACCGGGAGCCATTTTGTCACACTAATCACCATCACAGCGCCGTTATTTTAGGAGCACCTTATTAGACTGATTTATGATTTTATTGTGGAAGAAATGTTTGAATGAAGGAAGCATACATCAGCTCAAAAAGATAATACATTCTTGCTGTGGACGTTAAGGACTACATTTCCCCCTTGGGGCCTAAAAACGTTTTGCTATATTTACATACTCGGGTCCTGGGGTCACTGGGTTTGTCTCATTTTATTAAACACAGTTTCAGTGTGTCATGAGCTGCAGAACTTTTTTAAGATGTCATTCGACATATAATACAACCGGTAGCAAATGCTTTCAACTACAGTGATGGCATATTAGTCTTTGGGACTACAAGAAAAGTACATGATAAATCTCTTACACAAGTCTGTCAACTAATTACTGATGCAGCTCTAACCTTTGAACCTATAGGTTCGGGCGTCGGCCACACACCCTCCCTGGAGTGGGTCACGACCAGTGGCCGTCAAAAGGGAGGGGTTTGAATTTCTTTTTTATTTAAATCCCTTTTCAGAGACACAGAAGAGCGTCTGTGTCTTGCCCCGCCCCCTACATCCCCGATCTGTGACGACACGCTGACGTCACACTTTGTTTTCCCCACCTGAGCAGAAAGCAGAAGGTAAGGCTGCTTTCTGCTCAGGTCGGGAAATTGGGCCCAAACGGGCTTCCCCACCTTTTGGCAAGGTCTTGTTTGAAAGGGGAGATTCTCCACATTCAAACGAGGACTTCCTGAAATGCCAGGTCTGCGATCCAGGGCCAGGAAACCCCACTAGACACCAGGGGTTTCACTTGGGCATTCAGCCCCTCTGAAAATGGGCCACCTCCCCGGCAGCATATTTAAAAAAAAAATAAATTGTTTACCTCTGGGATGGCACAATCGTGCCCCCGCAGAGGTTAAAAAATAATTTAAAAAAAGTTTACAACTAAAAAAAAATAATTGACAGGGGGTCGCCTGAGAGCAGGACTAACCCCCTGTGGGGGCAATTTTTTAAAATAGTTGTATGGTTTCCCTGGGGGCCACGATGAGCCCCCCAGGGAAACCACACCCACATACAAAATTGATCTCTTTACACACACACACATATATATATATATATTTATATATATATATATATATATATATATATATATATATATTCGCCACCAGTTCTCTTTCAGCTTGCGTCTTCAAAGCAGTGCACATACTTCAACTGACTTGTTTCAACTGAGGCTTTTAAGCAGCTATAAAAAAAGTCAAGTAACTCTTGGGATTATGTTTCTGCTAGAAAAGAATCTGAGTTTTTTTCTAGTGGCAGTTTTGATGCCATAAAGTAGCGCAGAAGGTTTATATGTCGACTGCAAAGATCAAATCGGTATTTTATGTGAATATCTGAGTGGATTAGTAAAGCCAGCCATTACCTGCGCTTTAATAGAAATTAAATGTATGTGCGAGGGGGCTATGGAGAGATGAATGGCCCTTTTGCTGGGTGGTAGTAAGGGAACATGAGGAAGAGGTCATGGGAATGTGAGCACCATTGTTGGACTGGGTACCAGAGACACCAAAGACTGTGATGATTGGTATGTGACAAGGTGAGGTAATAGTGTGTCTTTTTTGTTTTTTTTGAGTCTCTTAAGAGAAAGTGCTGATTGAGGGAAGAAGCGAAGGTAAGAAAGCAGCAGGTAAGGCCGCTTCCTGCTCCAGTCGGGAAAATGGGCCCAAACGGGCTTCCCCAACATTGACCGTTGTGTGATCTATTCCTGACACGGGCACTAGGCCTACCCACACAAATGAGGTACCATTTTTATCAGGAGACTTGGGGGAATGCCGAGTGGAAAGATATTTGTGTCTCCTCTCAGATTCCAGAACTTTATATCACTGAAATGTGAGGAAAAAGTGTTTGAGGTTTGCAAAGGATTCTAGGTAACAGAACCTGGTGAGAGCGCCACAAGTTACCCCATCCTGGGTTCCCCTCGGTGTCTAGTTTTCAGAAAAGTCCAGGTTTGCTAGGTTTTCCTAGGTGCCAGATGAGCTAGAGGTGAAAAGCCACAGCTAGGCACTTTTCAAAAAACAGGTCAGTATTCATAATGGGATGTGTCCATGTTGGGCTTTGGGACATTTCCTGTAGTGGGCACTAGGCCTACCAACACAAGTGAGGTACCATTTTCATCATGAGACTAGAGGGGGAGCTGGGTAGAAGGAACTTTGTGGCTCCTCTCTGATTCCAGAACTTTCCAGCACCAAAATCTGAGGAAAAAGGTTTTTTTTGCCACATTTTGAGGTTTGCAGAGGATTCTGGGTATTAGAACCTGGTGAGAGCCCCACAAGTCACCCCATTCCGAATACCCCTAGGTGTCTAGTTTTAGAAAATGTATAGGCTTGCTAGGTTTCCTGAGATGCCGGCTGAGCTAGAGGCCAAAATCCACAGCTAGGCAGTTTGCAAAAAACAGATCAGTTTTCTTTGGGAAAATATGATGTGCCCACATTGTGTTTTGGGGCATTTGCTGTTGTGAGCACTTGGCCTACCCACATAAGTGAGATAGCATTATTATCGGGAGACTTGGGGGAATGCTGGGTAGATGGAAGTTTGTGGCTCCTCTCAGATTCCAGATCTTTCCAGCACCGCAATGTGAGGGAAAAGTGATTTTTTGCCAAATTGTGAGGTTCGCAAAGCATTCTGGATAACAAGTCACCCCATCCTGGATTCCCCTAGGTATCTACTTTTCAAAAATGTACAGGTTCGGTAGGTTTCCCTAGGTGCCGGATGAGCTAGAGGCCAAAATCCATAGCTAGGAACTTTCCAAAACATGTCAGAAAGTTGTAGAAGAAAATGTGGACAGAAATGGCTCTTTTTTCATCTAAATTTCAATATGTGTTTATTTTAGCTGTTATTGTCAGTAGGAAAACCTTGAAAGATCTACACAAATGACCCCTTGCTGAATTCAGAATGTTGTCTACTTTTCAGAAATGTTTAGCTGTCCGGGATCCAGTATTGGTTTCACACTCATTTCTGCCACTAACTGGGAGGAGGCTGAAAGCACAAAAAATAGTAAAAATGGGGTATGTCTCAGTAAAATTCCAAAATTGTGTTGAAAAATGTGGTTTTCTGAATCAAGTCTGCCTGTTCCTGAAAGCTTGGGAGATGGTGATTTTACCACTGCAAACCCCTTGTTGATGCCATTTTCGTGAAGAAAACCACATGCTTTCTTCTGCACTCTTGTTCCCATTTTTCTGAAAACAACAAAGGCCCATATTTATACTTTTTTAGTGCTGAATTTGCGTCATTTTTTGATGCAGAAGCGGCACAAACTTACAAAATACAATTGTATTTTGTAAGTTTGCACCGCTTTTGCATTAAAAAGCGTAGCAAATGCAGCGCTAACAAAGTATAAATATGGGTGTAAATTTTAGTTGTATTTTAGCTAATTTTTCGGTCTCCTGCAGGGGAACCGACAAACTCTGGGTACATTTAGAATCTCTAGGATGATAGAATAAAAAGGATGCAAATTTGGCGCGGATCACTTATGTGGACAAAAAGTTATGAAGATCTAAGCGCAAACAACCCCAAAAGCCAAAAAAGGGCTCAGCACTGCGGGGGGAGGAGAGGGAGGAGGCCCAGCAGCTAAAGGATTAATGCAGAGAATTGTGAGTTCCACAAACAAAGCTCATATTCTTTGGCCATATCTTTTCTGATAGGGGTATGAGACCAGACCCAGCTAAGGTACAAGCTTTCTCAGTGACCAATCCCCCACAAGATATTACCATGTTACATTAATTCCTTGGCATTATCGATTACTGTAGTGGATACATATGTGAGTTTGCCACAGTAAGTGCTCCCATAAAAGACTTAACAAAAAGAAATGCTCCAATTTACTGGTCAAACGAATTTGAACAAAATTTTAAGAAATGGCATACTTTGATCCAAAGCTACAAACCCTGCCCAACACAATGGTCACCCAAATGCTCCAATCCATATTGTGGCATATGTGAGCAGTAGTTTGTCACAAACTGAACATGCCTATTCACAACCTGAAAAAGAAAGTTTTCCATGCATTCCCTCCATGGGAAACCTTTCACTATTGTAAATGATAATCAAGCACTGCTCACCATTTGTGAGGATCCAAAAGGCAAGATGTCTCCCAGAATTTAAAGTTGGGGTTTACGACTACTGGAATATGACTACAGTATTGTGCACTGACCAGGGAAAGATTAAAGCCTTGCTGACTACTTTTTATGAGAGGCAGTACAGAATCATGATACCATTTCCAAAGTGGTTGAAGCATACATTAACTTAATTGTAAAGTCAAGCAAGTGCCACTATTTCTTTGGAACACATGATCATTGCAACAAGCAAGGACAGTGACGTATTGCTACTGAAGGGCATTATTGCACAAAAATCCTGGAAGCAGAATGCTCAACCTCTCACACGTGACAGTGAATATCAGAAGTTTAAGAATGTAAAAGATAAACTGTCTGTTGCTCTATAAGGTATTGTCTTACGATGTTCAAGAATTGTCGTACCAGAGAGTCTGCGACAAGAAGTCATTGAAGTAGCCCTTGAAGGACTGTTGCCACTAAACTAGCCCTTCAAGACTGACTGGTTTCCTCATCAAGATGAGAGAGTTGAACAAGAATTGAAAGCCTTTAATTGACGCAAAGGATTATCTCTCATAAATACTTAACATACTTTTAACATGTCAGATTTACTAAAGTGTATGTGGAAAAGAATTGCTCTTGATTTTGTTGATCCTCTTGATAATGGACATCACCTGTTGGTGATTAGTGATGAATCCTCCCATTTTCCACTAGTAGAAGATCTTTTGTTGATTAATCCATAAAAAGTCATTGCAAGATTAGATGGCATTTTTTGCAATATGGGGTTTTCCCTTCAATCGTAAAGTCTGACCATGACCCGTCTTCTAACAGTTGAGCATTCCGAGATTTTCTTACTCATCGCAATGTGAGGCATCAGAAAATCATACCTCCTTGGCCACAGGAAAATGGTGTTGTGGAACGCATTATGAGCATACCTTTAAAAGACTGTCCAGTGCGATAAATTGGACAAGCTTAATCTGAAGTCAGCTCTCCATGCTACTCTTCAAGCTTATTGGTCGTCTCCTCATTCAACAACAGGTGAATGTCCTGCCACACTGATGTTTGGGAGTGCCATGATAACCAAGTTACCACAATGGACCAACAGGAGACCTACAACAGATGGTGAACTACTTGTTTTGTAAACAAAAGATGAAAGTATATGCCGACAAACATTGATGTGCCAAGAACATTACTTTGAATTAAGAAAATCGAGTAATGGTGGGACAACAGAGAAAACGTAAAGCTGATGCTCCCTTTGATGCTGAGCCCTTCCAAGTTGTGACTGGCAAAGGTTACATGGTGACTGCTTATCATCCTGGAAAGTCCATTATGCAAGATTCCTTGCACTTCAGACATCTGCTGTATCATTCGCCAGTTCCTTATGTCAGAGATGAGACTGTTTCTATTGAGACTGAAGAGCACCTGTATCGGTTTCTGCATTACCAGTATCAGCAATAGGATGCTTCTCTGTTCACTTCCGTTCCTCAAAGGACACAATCTGGGCCTTTGGTCAGAGCTCCAAGGTGACTTATCGAGCAATATTTATGTATATATGTGAATAATCTTAATTTAGTGGAGAGATGTAATATCTAGTGAGTTAGCAATGATGGGACCCTTTTGTCTCCTGATCGACTCTATATAACTAAGTATTAGGATGCAGGGAATAGATTTCATGTTTGTAATGCTGAGTTTTTTGCACACAGAAGAATAAAGACAGTTAAGACCAAGCGCCATGTGTGACATATTCATTTACGAATACACAGGCTGGAGAGGACGCTTCAGGCAGACTGGCATTTTTTTAGAGACTTTTTTGTCCCATGGGCCATGACAGGGTAAGAAAAATACCCCATACACTGACTCTTTAAAGCTGACCCATCTTGGAATGCCAGACTGTAGGCATTCCGTACAAACACTACCTATAGTGAGAAAGCAGATCAATTCAAATCTATCTTTATTCAGTTAAAAAATTTAATCATTAAAGAGTGTAGAAATCATCACATAAAATCAGCTTCCCATAAATAATTAAAACAATAGACATAAGATACAACATATTGTATGTTTCAAAAAAGCTCCCACTACAAAACACACTGTAACATCAGCCTCCGTATGAAGAAAATAAAAGGCTGGCCTACACAATAAAAACCTCTGCTTTTTTAGAACGGGTAACAAAAATCTACCCCTAAAAAGTTTATAAAATTTGCAGAACCTAACTGAAATCTAGCTATACGAGCCCTCTCCTATGCATATTCAAAACTTAGCAAAGTAGTGCTCAATACTCTGACATGTCTTAACCAAAATAATTCTTGCACAGTGAGATTCTCTAACTCCTTTGATTACCTTTTTGCCACTGCCAATATCTTGCTCTCCTTCTTGAACCAGATCCCATCCCTTTTGCTCAACAGCTGTGGGGAAGAAAATAGCTCCAGTGACACAGGCGTTCAGCCATCTTTCTGATATAATTTAGCTGTGGTATTTTTAAACCCAGAGCACAATACAAACAGTCTGAGATGTTTTTTTCTGTTGAGTGCAGCATGCTTGAAGGCCCCCTAGCAAAATACAAAGCAGGGAGGCAAGCTTTATACGGTCTTCCACATGCTCCAGGCCCAAACATCGTGTAATGCAAAGCAAGAGCTGTTAAGCCCAACTCCAAGTAAATGCCGGCGAAATTGGTTCTCTTCCTGTTGCAAAATTAGACTCTTTTGATAGGCCCAAATGGCGGACCCATAGGATTAAGACCCATAGGTTAAGACCAGTAAGCACATTAACTTATACACTTCCAGCAGAAGGAAAAAAAGCGTATTTACAACTCTATCATAAAGTTAAAAAACAGAGCCAACAGCAGCATTAAAGTGGGCACACCCACTTAGAGATACATAGTAGCAAATCCCCCCTGTCATTGAAGGTTACTCCCAGATAGGGTGCTCATGAACATGGCTGGTAAGCTGGCCTTTAATAGCCAATGGACCTGGTTTGCTTAGGGGTTTTCCACAGACCATGTAATGGGGTTTAGATATATTAACTTCCACGTCCAGGTCATCCATGTATCTGATAAAGGAATCAACAGCTTCCCGCAAGCCATTCAATGTTCGAGACAGAAGGACTGTGTCAACAGCATATAACAGAGTTGGGATGCCTCTGGCATTAACAACCAGGATGTCTTTACATTTGGCAACAAGAAAATAATTTAAGCCAATAATATATAAAAGGAATAAAATTGGAGCTAAAACACACCCCTGCCGAACACGTATAAAAAGACGAAAAAGTTCTGTGCACTCTCCCTCCAAGCCATACCTAACTGATGGTCCATCATGGAGTACCCATATAAATTCTACTATGGACAAAGGTGCACCCAATTTACGTAGGATCCCCCAGAGTTTCGTGTAATTATCCATGTCAAACATACTACAAAGGTCCATAAACAGAGTTCCTTTCTTGGTGATTGTGTATTTCCCAATTAGTAAATGTGGATTTAAATATGCTTCCTATATCCTCAAGCCTTCATAGAACCTAAACTGTACGGGACTCATAATAACATTATCCTGGGCCCAAGTCTCTATTACCCATAGGATAATGCTCCCCACAATCTTTACCATGGAATCCAGCAGTGATATAAGTCTGTAACATTTGGGATCAGTTCTATCGCCTTTTAAGCAAACAGGAACAATATATTCCTGTTAGGAATCGGGTTTCTAGGTGGCAGTGGTTTGCACCCTGTCCAAGTAGGGACCCTTTTTCTAATAAGGGTAAGAGAGCCACACAGCTAAGATAACCCCTGCTCATACAAAGATATTGCACAGAGTCGGGAGGTGAGGCATCTCTGGAGCCGGTGCAGCGTAGGTTATTTACTGCTACCTTGGAGAGGAGGCATTGGTTCCTTACTGCTATGCAGAGGAGGTGAGGCTTTGGTTCCTTATGGTTGCAGGGAAGGTGATGCGGCATCGGTGGCAAGGCATTGGATCCTTACTCCCCAGTGGGGTTGATCAATCCAGCAGGTCAAGATGGAGGCATCAGCTTTCTAGTGTCGCTGTCACACACCTGGGGCCACAAGTGCTGTAGCGGAGTCAGAGTCGAATATCATGGACGTCGGTGACATGACACTCAGGACTCACACTGTGATGGGATTTCAGAGGCACAGCATCAACAGCTGGAACCACTGCTCTGGTCCAGACAGCAGCATGTAGTCAGTGAGCGGCGCTGTGATGAAGTCGCTCTGGAGTTGATGTGCTTGCTTTTTTCTTAGTTGCAACAGAGCTCACTTCCAGGGCCCAGGAACTAGATTTGGCACCACTTGGCAAGTCAGGACTTTCAGCAAGAGAGACCAAGCACTGGCAGGTGAAGTTTTTGATGATCCTAATACTGCTAAACAGGAGGCAAGATCAGTTCATGCCATTGGAGAACCTTGGAAAGTAGGATGTAGAACGTCTAGTCCAGTCCTTTCACTCCCAGGGCAGAAGCACCAAGCAGCAGCCCAGCACAACAAAGCAACATACACAGTGGCAGTTCCTCCTACAGCATCCAGCTCTTCTGGATGAGAGGTCCAGTACTTATACCCACTTCTGTCTTTGAAGTAGGCAAACCTCAAAGAGATGTCTTTGTAGTGCACAAGACACTACATTCCCTGCCCTGGCCCCAGACACACTCCAGGGGTTGGATACTGCTTTGTGTGATGACAGGCACAGCCCTGTTCAGGTGCAAGTGTCAGGTCCTCCCACCACTCTAGCTCAAATAGACCCATCAGCCTGGTGATGGGCCATCAAGATATGCAGGGTACACCTCAGTTCCCTTTGTGTGACTGTCTAGAGTGAATGCACAAACAGCCCACTATCATCCTGACCCAGATGTGTATTCCACAGACAGGCAGAGGCAAAGAATGGTTAAGCAAGAAAATGCCCATTTTCAAACTTACAATTCAAAAACCAACTTCACAAAAGGTTGTATTTTTACATTGTGAGTTCAGATACCCCACACTCCATATTTCTATCTGCTCCCTATGGGAAATTACACTTAAAAGCTATTTCAAAGCAAACCCTATGTTAATCTATGGGAGAGATAGTCCCTGCAATAGTGATAAACAAATTGTGAGAAAGTAGCCTCTTTCTAGCATAATTACCCCCACTTTCGGCCTGTTTGTGAGTGTGTGTCAGTGTGTTTTTACTGTGTCACTGGGATCCTGACAGCTAGGACCCCAGTGCTCGTAGTGAAAAACCTAAATGTCAGTGTGTTTTGCCTGTCTCACTGGGATCCTGCTAGCCAGGACCCCAGTGCTCATGGTTTGTGGCCTGGTGTGTGTGTTGTCAGTAGTGCTTAACTGTGTCACTGAGGCTCTGCTAATCAGAACCTCAGTGCTTTTGCTCTCTCTGCTTTTAAATTTGTCACTATAGGCTAGTGACTTCATTTACAAATTTCAAATTTGCACACTGGACCCCCCTTATAAATCCCTACTATATGATACCTAGGTACTCAGGGCATTGGGGTTCCAGGAGATCCTTGTGGGCTGCAGCTTTTCTTTTGCCACCCATAAGGAGCTCAGAAAAAACCTTTCACAGGCCTACCATTGCAGCCTGCGTGAAATAGTGCACACAATATTTCACAGCCATTTTCACTGCACTTAGGTAACTTATAAGTCACCTGTATGTCTAACCTTCATTTACTGAAGGCTAGGTGCAAAGTTACTAAGTGTGAGGGCTTTCTGAGTGTGGGGACGCCATTACATGCGTGCACTACACATAGGTCAATACCTATATGTAGCTTCACAATGGTAACCCAGAATATGGCCATGTAAGGTGTCTAAGATCATGGAATTGTCTCCCCATTCCAAATATGGTATTGGAGAGCCAATTCCATGCATCCTGGGGGCTCCACCATGGACCCCCAGTACCGCAAAACCAGCTCTGTGAGGCTTGCACTGTGGCTACACCTGCTGCCACCTCAGAGACAGGGTTCTGCCCTCCCGGGGTCTCAGCAGCTCAGTCCCAGGAATGCAGAACAAAGCATTTCCTTTGGGAGGAGGGTGTTTCACCCACTCCCTTTGAAATAGGTGTTACAGGCTGGGAGGGGAAGCCTCCACAGCCTCTGGAAATGCTTTGAAGGGCACAGATGGTGCCCTCCTTGCATAAGCCAGTCTGCACTGGTTCAGGGACCCCTTGTCCCCTGCTCTGGCGCTAAACTGGACAAAGGAAGGGGGAGTGACCACTCCTCAGTCCATCACCACCCCAGGGGTGGTGCACAGAGCTCCTCCAGTGTGTCCCAGACTTCAGCCATCTTGCTTTGCAAGATGTGAGGGCACTCTGAGGGCTCTGAGTGGCCAGTGGGAGCAGGTGACATCAGAGACCCCTCCTGACAGGTCCATACCTGATAAGGTAGCCAATCGCCCTCTCAGGGCTATTTAGGGTCTCTCCTGCAGGTTCTCTTCAGATTCTATTTGCAAGTTTCCATCAGGAATCCTCTGCAACTACTACTTCATTTTCTGACCTCAGATCAACCGCAGCCTGCTCCAGGAACCACTGTAACAGCAACAAAGTATCCACAAGGGATACATTTCTTCTGCAACTTTAGCTCCAGCCAGCAACTGCAACAGTTTCCACAGTGTGCACGCTCTGAGGACTCCCTGTCTTCACCCTGCACCAGAAGGACCAAAGAAATCTCTAGTGGAGTGACAGAGTCACTCCCCTGCTCACGCAGGCACCTTCTAAGTCGACGACCGGTTTTCTTGGACTCCTTTCCTGGCAATGAGCGTGTTCCTTGGAATACAGAGGATTGGCCCCATCGACACAGACTGTCCTGTGGTCCTGCTGTCGCAATTTGGAGGAGGTAAGACCTTGCCTTCCCCCAGAATGACAGTACCCCTGTGCCCCACGTCTTCTTCACCACCCGAGGCCTCTGTGCACTATTTGCAACATTCCTTCATGCACAGCCTGGCCCAGGTCCCCAGCACTCTATCCTGCGACGCTCAACTCACTCAGTTGATCTCCGGCAGCGTGGGACCTTCCTTTGTAGTGCAGCACCAACCGCATTTTGCACCTCCTTTGTCCCCATGTCCTGGGACACCCGTGGGTACTATCTGGTGCTCTGAGGGCTCTCTGAAGTGCTGAGAGCCCCCTCTTCCTTCTCACACAGAGTTGAGTCACCCAGGTCCCTCCTGGGTCCAGATAGTGCCTAGTTGATGCAAAACACGACTGTGCCAGAACCAAGGCTTGTTGGAGGAATCCAGCACCAAAACTCACCTGCATCCAACTTCATGACGTGGGACATCCTTTGCATCATGCAGGAACCCGTTGGCATCTTCCGAGGGTGCATTTCTGCAGGCTTCATCCAACTGGGACACTTCTTTTGCACCCACTTCTGGGTTGGCAGGGGCTCCTGCCCTTCCTGGAACTTCGTTCGACTTCTGGACTTGGTCTCCTTCTTTTGCAGGTCTTCAGGTCCAGGAATCCACTGTTTGTTGTTTGCAGACTGGGTTGGTTCTTGCAGTAATTCCAATCATGAGGTGTAGTGTGTCCTAAGGAAACTTGCAGTACTTTACCCCTGCTTTTCTGGGCTCTGGAGTGGGGTAATTTACTTACCTTTACTGTATTCTTACTCTCCCAGCGATTCTGCACACACTACACTTGTCTAGGAGGAATTTGTGATTCGCATTCCACTTTTTTAGTATATGGTTTGTGTTGCCCCTAGACCTATTTTCTCCCATTGCATTCTAAAGCATTTACTATTGTTTGCACTATCCTATGTCTAATTACTTGCCTTATTTTGGTGTCTAGGGTATATATTGTGTATAATACTTACCTCTAGATGGAGGATTGCTTCTAAGCTATTTTTGTTACTGTGTCACTGTAAAGAAATGGCTCCCTGTTGCAGTTACCCCCCACTTTTTGCCTGATACTGATGCTGACTTGACTGAGAAGTGTGCTGGGACCCTGCTAACCAGGCCCCAGCACCAGTGTTCTTTCACCTAAAATGTACCATTGTCTCCACAATTGGCACAACCCTGGCACCCAGGTAAGTCCCTTTTAACTGGTACCCCTGTTACCAAGGGCCCTGATGCCAGGGAAGGTCTCTAAGGGCTGCAGCATGCCTTATGCCACCCTAGGGACCCCTCACTCAGCACAGACACACTGCTTGCCAGCTTGTGTGTGCTGGTGGGGAGAAAATGACTACGTCGACATGGCACTCCCCTCAGGGTGCCATGCCAACTTCACACTGCCTATGGCATAGGTAAGTCACCCCTCTAACAGGCCTTACAGCCCTAAGGCAGGGTGCACTATACCACAGAAGAGGGCATAGGTGCATGAGCACTATGCCCCTACAGTGTCTAAGCAAAACCTTAGACATTGTAAGTGCAGGGTAGCCATAAGAGTATATGGTCTGGGAGTCTGTCAAAAACGAACTCCACAGCTCCATAATGGCTACACTGAATACTGGGAAGTTTGGTATCAAACTTCTCAGAATAATAAACCCACACTGATGCCAGTGTTGGATTTATTAAAAAATGCACACAGAGGGCATCTTAGAGATGCCCCCTGTATTTTACCCAATTGTTCAGTGCAGGAATGACTGGTCTGTGCCAGCCTGCTGCTGAGAGACGAGTTTCTGACCCCATGTGGTGAGGGCCTTTGTGCTCTCTGAGGACAGAAACAAAAGCCTGCTTTGGGTGGAGGTGCTTCACACCTCCCCCCTGCAGGTACTGTAACACCTAGCAGTGAGCCTCAAAGGCTCAGGCTTCATGTTACAATGCCCTAGGGCACTCCAGCTGGTGGAGATGCCCGCCCCCTGGACACAGCCCCCACTTTTGGCGGCAAGTCCAGGAGAGATAATAAGAAAAACAAGGAGGAGTCACCCACCAGTCAGGACAGCACCTAAGGTGTCCTGAGCTGAGGTGACACCTGCCTTTAGAAATCCTCCATCTTGAGTTTGGAGGATTCCCCCAATAGGAATAGGGATGTGCCCCCCTCCCCTCAGGGAGGAGGCACAAAGAGGGTGTACCCACCCTCAAGGACAGTAGCCATTGGCTACTGCCCTCCCAGACCTAAACACACCCCTAAATTCAGTATTTAGGGGCTTCCCAGAACCTAGGAAACTAGATTCCTGCAACCTAAGAAGAAGAGGACTGCTGAACTGAAAAACCTGCAGAGAAGACTGAGACACCAACTGCTTTGGCCCCAGCTCTACCGGCCTGTCTCCCCACTTCTAAAGACACTGCTCCAGCGACGCGTTCCCAGGGTCCAGCCACCTCTGAAGCCTCAGAGGACTACCCTGCATCTAGAAGGGCCAAGAACTCCTGAGGACAGCGGCTCTGTTCCCCAAAGACTGCAACTTTGCAACAAAGAAGCAACTTTGAAACAACACAAGTTTCCCGCTGGAAGCGTGAGACTTTGCACTCTGCACCCGACGCCCCCGGTTCGACTTGCGGAGAACAAACACCACAGGGAGGACTCCCCGGCGACTACGAGACCATGAGTAGCCAGAGTTGACCCCCCTGAGCCCCCTCAGCGACGCCTGTAGAGGGAATCCCGAGGCACCCCCTGACCGCGATTGCCTGCTTCAAAGACCTGACGCCTGGTAAAGACTCTGCACCCGCGGTCCCCAGGACCTGAAGGATCCGACCTCCAGTGCAGGAGCGACCCCCAGGTGGCCCTCTCCCTTGCCCAGGTGGTGGTTCCCCCGAGGAGCACCCCCCCTTGCCTGCCTGCTTCGCTGAAGAGACCCCTTGGTCTCCCATTGATTTCTATTTTGAACCCGACGCTTGTTGGCACACTGCACCCAGCCGCCCGTGCTGCTGAGGGTGTACTTTCTATGCTGACTTGTGTCCCCCCCGTTGCCCTACAAAACCCCCTTGGTCTGCCCTCCAAAGATGCGGGTACTTACCTGCTGGAAGACTGGTTCCGGGGCACCCCCTTCTCCATTGAAGCCTATGCGTTTTGGGCACCACTTTGACCTCTGCACCTGACCAGCCCTGACCTGCTGGTGTGGTAACTTTGGGGTTGCTCTGAACCCCAAACGGTGGGCTACCTTGGACCCAAACCTGAACCCCGTAGGTGGTTTACTTACCTGCAAAAACTAACAAACACTTACCTCCCCCAGGAACTGTTGAAAATTGCAGTGTCTAGTTTTAAAATAGCTATATGTCATTTGTGTGAAAACTGTATATGCTATTTTGCTAATTCAAAGTTCCTAAAGTTCCTAAGTGAAATACCTTTCATTTGAAGTATTACTTGTAAATCTTGAACCTGTGTTTTTTAAAATAAACTAAGAAAAGATATTTTTCTATACAAAAACCTATTGGCTTGGAATTGTCTCTGAGTGTGTGTTCCTCATTTATTGCCTGTGTGTGTACAACAAATGCTTAACACTACCCTCTGATAAGCCTGCTGCTCGACCACACTACCACAAAATAGAGCATTAGAATTATCTCTTTTTGCCACTATCTTACCTCTAAGGGGAACCCTTGGACTCCGTGCATGCTATTTCTTACTTTGAAATAGTACATACAGAGCCAACTTCCTACAGTCACCCAAATAAATTACTTTTATTTTTGGTAACACTGAGTACTGTCTTTACTTGTGTATAAGTACTGTGTGACTATAAGTGGTATTGCAGGAGCTTTGCATGTCTCCTAGTTCAGCCTAAGCTGCTCTGCTACTGCTACCTCTATCAGCCTAAGCTGCTAGAACACTACTACATTTCACTAATAAGGGACAACTGGACCTGGTATAAGGTGTAAGTACCCAAGGTACCCACTACAAACCAGCCCAGCATCCTACACAAATGTAGCAGTATCTCAGTATCAGGACATGTAAAACACACCAGTACATGTCCTACGTTTTAAATACAGTGTATCCTGCCCAAGGTGCTTGCTTGGGCCTTCTTTAGGGATGACTTACATATAGTAAAAGGGAAGGTCCAGGCCTGGCAAGTGGATGCACTTGTCAAGTGGAAATGGCAGTTTGAAACTGCACACACTGACAGAGCAGTGGCAGGTCTGAGACATGTTTACAGGGCTACTCATGTTGGTGGAGCAATCAGTGCTGCAGGCCCACTAGTAGCATTTGATTTACAGGCCCTGGACACACATAGTGCATTTTACTAGGAACTTACTAGTAAATCAAGTATGCCAATCATGGATAAACCAATCACCAATACAATTTAGACAGAGAACACATGCACTTTAGCACGGGCTAGCAGTGGTTAAGGGCCAGATGTAGCAAAACGCCAATTTGCGACTTGCAAATTGCGAGTCCCTGCGACTCGCAATTTGCAACTCGCAAATTGGTATGCAGTACGGTGTCTCAGACACCGACTGCGACTCGCTATGGGGTCGCAATGACCCACCTCATTAATATTCATGAGGTGGGTCGCGAATTGCGGCCCCATAGCGAGTCTAGGCACTCGCAAACATGGAGGCCTGCTGTCGTCAGCAGACCTCCATGTTCGTGACTGCTTTAAATAAAGCAGTTTTTTTTTTTTTTAAGTGTAGCCAGTTTTCCTTAAAGGAAAACAAGCTGCACTTAAAAAAAAAAACGAAACCTTTAGTTTCGGTATTTTTTCAGGGCAGGGAGTGGTCCAAGGGACCACTCCCTGCCCTGAAAAAATATTTGTGGGTCCATTCACAAAGTGGAAGGGGTCCCATGGGGACCCCTTCCAATTTGCGAGTGGGTTACCATCCACTTCAAGTGGATGGTAACTGCGACTCCATTTGCGACCGCATATGCGGTCGCAAATGGAATTGCATTCCACTCCGAATCGCAAATAGGAAGGGAACACCCCTTCCTATTTGCGATTCTGAAATGCATATTGCGAGTCTGTCCCGACTCGCAATATGCATTTCTGAATAGCAAAGAGGCTTTTGCGCCTCGCAAACTGCGATTTTCGCCATTTGCGAGGCGCAAACCCTTTGCTACATCTGGCCCTAAGTGTCTAGAGTCCTAAAGCAAACAAAAAAAGGTCAGTAAAAAACAGGAGGAAGAAAGTAAACAAGTTTGGGGATTACCTTGGAAATGGGGCCAGGTCCAACTATGCTGTTCACCAAGATGGGGTACCTATATATTGTAGAAACATTTAGAGTGAGAATGATAGGTGCCCATAGCGTAACATTTTCCTTGTAAAGGTCCGTTGGAATCTCATCAGGAACAGGGTGCTTTTTTGATGGACTTTCTTGAGTGGCAACTGTCACTTCTTCCAGGGAAAACTAATTTCCAAACTGGGGTGAGACTTACTTAGCAACGCATCATTCTCCGGGTCCTCCCCAGAGGAATAAATTTGACTGAAGAAATCATACCATTCCTTCTGTTGTCCCAATTGTGAATCTCCCTTTAATTACAATACCTCAAAACCTCTCAGTGTCTTTTGTCTGGCGTGCCATCACAAGGTCCTCCCACATTTCTTTCTTGACTTCCACTGTTCTATTTGTTACAGCTAGTTTATACTTCTGTCTACCCCTTTTTATTCTCAGTCTCTCTCTGTGCTTACTACTAAACTCCTTTTGTATCCTCTTGTTTGCAGTGCTACATATGGTATCAAACCACCCAGATTGAGGTTTCTAGGAAGTTGGCTTTGTATGTACTATTTCAAAGTAAGAAATAGCATGCGCAGAGTCCAAGGGTTCCCCTTAGAGGTATGATAGTGGCAAAAAGAGATAATTCTAATGCTCTATTTTGTGGTAGTGTGGTCGAGCAGTAGGCTTATCAGAGGGTAGTGTTAAGCATTTGTTGTACACACACAGGCAATAAATGAGGAACACACACTCAAAGACAATTCCAGGCCAATAGGTTTTTGTTTAGAAAAATATCTTTTCTTAGTTTATTTTAAGAACCGCAGGTTCAAGATTTACAAGTAATACTTTAAATGAAAGGTATTTCACTTAGGTAACTTAGGAACTTTGAATCAGCAAAATAGAATGTACAGTTTTCACAACAATGGCAATAAGCTATTTTAAAACTAGACAGTGCAAATTTCAACAGTTCCTGGGGGAGGTAAGTGTTTGTTAGTTTTACAGGTAAGTAAACCACCTATAGGGTTCAAAGTTGGGTCCAAGGTAGCCCACCATGGGGGTTCAGAGCAACCCCAAAGTTACCACACCAGCAGCTCAGGGCCAGTCAGGTGCAGAGGTCAAAGTGGTGCCCAAAACGCATAGGCTTCAATGGAGAAGGGGGTGCCCCGGTTCCAGCCTGCCAGTAGGTAGGTACCCGCGTCTTAGGAGGGCAGACCAGGGGGGTTTTGTAGGGCACTGGGGGGGACACAAGTCAGCACAAAAAGTACACCCTCAGTGGCACGGGGCGGCTGGGTGCAGAGTGCAAACAGGCGTCAGGTTAGCAATTGGTTTCAATGGGAGACCTAGGGGTCTCTCCAGCGAAGCAGGCAGGAAAGGGGGGGCTCCTCGGGGTAGCCACCACCTGGGCAAGGGAGTGGGCCACCTGGGGGTCGCTTCTGCACTGGAGGTCGGATCCTTCAGGTCCTGGAGGCTGCGGGTGCAGTGTCTTTACCAGGCGTCGGGTTCTTTGAAGCAGGCAGTCGCGGTCAGGGAGAGCCTCTGGATTCCCTCTGCAGGCGTCGCTGGGGGGGCTCTGGGGGGATCAACTCTGGCTACTCACAGGGTCATAGTCGCCGGGGAGTCCTCCCTGTAGTGTTGTTTCTCCGCAGGTCGAGCCGGGGGCATCGGGTGCAGAGTGCAAAGTCTCACGCTTCCGGCGGGAAACGTGTTGTCTTTAAAAGTTGCTTCTTTGTTGCAAAGATGTTTCTTCTTTGGAGCAGAGCCGCTGTCCTCGGGAGTTCTTGGTCCTTTTAGATGCAGGGTAGTCCTCTGAGGCTTCAGTGGTCACTGGACCCTGTGGAACGCGTCGCTGTTGCAGTTTTTCTTGAAGTGGGGAGACAGGCCGGTAGGGCTGGGGCCAAAGCAGTTGGTGTCTCGTCTTCTCTGCAGGGCTTCAGGTCAGCAGTCCTTCTTCGTCTTCAGGTTGCAGGAATCTAGTTACCTAGGTTCTGGGGAGCCCCTAAATACTGAATTTAGGGTGTGTTTAGGTCTGGGAGGGCAGTAGCCAATAGTTACTGTCCTTGAGGGGGGCTACACCTTCTTTGTGCCTCCTCCCTGAGGGGAGGGGGGCACATCCCTATTCCTATTGGGGGAATCCTCCAAAATCAAGATGGAGGATTTCTAAAGGCAGGGGTCACCTCAGCTCAGGACACCTTAGGGGCTGTCCTGACTGATGGGTGACTCCTCCTTGTTTTTCTCATTATTTCTCCTGGGCTTCCCGCCAAAAGTGGGGGCTGTGTCCAGGGGGCGGGCATCTCCACTAGCTGGAGTGCCCTGGGGCATTGTAACACGAAGCCTGAGCCCTTGAGGCTCACTGCTAGGTGTTATAGTTCCTGTAGGGGGGAGGTGTGAAGCACCTCCACCCAGAGCAGGCTTTTGTTTCTGTCCTCAGAGAGCACAAAGGCCCTCACCACATGGGGTCAGAAACTCGTCTCTCAGCAGCAGGCTGGCACAGACAAGTCAGTCCTGCACCGAACAATTGGGTAAAATACAGGGGGCATCTCTAAGATGCCCTCTGTGTGCATTTTTTAACAAATGCAACACTGGCATCAGTGTGGTTTATTATTCTGAGAAGTTTGATACCAAACTTCCCAGTTTTCAGTGTAGCCATTATGGAGCTGTGGAGTTCGTTTTTGATAAACTGCCAGACCATATACTTAATATGGCCACAACTGTACTTACAATGTCTAAGAATAGACTTAGACACTGTAGGAGCATGTTGCTCATGCAGCTATGCCGTCACCTGTGGTATAGTGCACCCTGCTTTTGGGCTGTAAGGCCTGCTAGAGGGGTGACTTACCTATGCCACAGGCAGTATTTTGTGTGCATGGCATCCCGAGGGGGATGCCATGTCGACTTTGCCTTTTTCTCCCCACCAACACACACAATCTACAATGGCAGTGTGCATGTGTTAGGCGAGTGGTCCTTTAGGGTGGCACAACATATGCTGCAGCCGTTAGGGACCTTCCCTGGTCACAAGGCCCTTGGTTCCACCGGTACCTTTTACAAGGGACTTATCTGTGTGCCAGGGGTGTGCCAATTGTGGAAACAATGGTAAATTTTTAGGTGAAAGAACACTGGTGCTGGGGCCTGGTTAACAGGGTCCCAGCAAACTTCTCAGTCAAGTCAGCATCAGTATCAGGCAAAAAGTGGGGGGTAACTGCAACAGGGAGCCATTTCCTTACACAAGCCCCCCCCCAGCCCACAGGCCAGGAGACTCAGCCAAAGCTGGGAGAGTCTTCCTAGTCTGTCAGGTGAGGAAGAGTAGAGGAAATAGGCTGGTTTTTGCAGGGCCTACTTTGCCTTACATCCTCCTGTTCGGGTCCTTCCCTCTGGGGAACTGACCCACTTCCACAGTGATAGGACCTAGTCTGAATTGTCTCTTGTCTGTGCTTTTAATGTCTTCACCCATTCTCTCTATTCTGGGGCTAGAGGTATCCACCTCTTCTAATCGTATCTTAGCCAGGGTCACCCCTAGCTTACCCAAAGAGGTTACCCAGAGCTGGAATAACCCCACCATGACCAACAGGGTCAGGAGGTCTAACTTGCTATTTGGCATGGGGTCAGACCACCATGCCAAGGATAGTGCAGCCATAAAGGCTAACACCCAGCAGAGGCCACTGATAGCTGTCAGTGCCCGGAACCACACCTTTAGCTCTTCACCTGCAAGGGAAGGAGCTAAGTTACAGGCTTCTTTGGGTTCAGGGTGCCTGTCTGCTGTGTAAGAGTGGGGAGTTACTACATCTTGTAGTAAACACCCTTCTTCCACTCTTTCTTCTGTTAACTGAGGAGCCACCCACTCAGGTTTAACAGTTGCCTGACTAGCCAGGACTTCTTGTGGGTCAGGTTGGACTTTACTAGTGCCATTTTTGGAGTTCTCCCCTACGGGAGCAGAATCTCCTTGGCTTGCTGGAACCTTGGCTAAAGGTTGTCCACCTCCTACTCTGTTTTCCTTTCTTTTTCTTTTGGGGCCTACTTGCAGTTACTGCAGGTGTAGCACCTCCAGAATCCTCGGGGGAGGACTGGCACTGGACCAGTTCCTCTCTTGGGCTCTGACTAACCTCTGGGTAGTCATTTCCAGGGAGACAATCAAGGGGAGGTCTGTACTGACTACCACCCTTCTCCAACTAAAAGTCCCACCCACTTCTATAGGCACAAATGCCACAGGCCTATCAGAAACCCTGTCTGGGCTAACTCTTACTCTAGCATTCTCACCTGGGATATACTGGTTTGAGAACACCAGCCTGTCAAGCACAATAGTGTGACTGGCACAAGTGTCTCTCAGGGCAGTGGCTGGGATTCCATTCACCAGTAGGTGGTGGAAGTGTCTACTTCCCTCTGGAGTCTCCAACTCTCCTGTTGGGCCCTTTTTCCAGCTGAAGGCTATAAAGACCTCCTCATCTGAGGAGTCATCCCCAATGGCTACACTGGTCACCCCTGGGATTTTGCTAGGGGGTTTGTTTTTGGGACAAGAAGTGTCCTTTGTGTGGTGCCCTGTCTGTCTACAGCTTTGGCACCATGCCTTAGTGGCATCCCAGTTCTTACCCTGGTACCCACCTTTGTTTTGGGTTGTGTCTTGGGGCCCATTCACCTGGTCTGGTTTTTGAGGGCCTACAGAGGATTCTTTTTCTTTATTTCTAGTGTCACCCACTATCTCCTGGGGAGGTTTTGTAACCCCTTTCTTTTGGTCACCCCCAGTGGAAGTTTTGGTTACCCGAGTCTTGACCCAGTGGTCTGCCTTCTTTCCCAATTCTTGGAGAGAAATTGGACCTAGGTCTACCAGATACTGATGCAACTTCTCATTGAAGCAGTTACTTAAAATGTGTTCTTTCATAGACAAATTATAAAGCCCAACATAGTCATGCACTTCATTTCCAGTTACCCAACCATCCAGTGTTTTTACTGAGTAGTCTACAAAATCAACCCAGGTCTGGCTCGAGGAGTTTTTAGCCCCCCTGAACCTAATCCTGTACTCCTCAGTGGAGAATCCAAAGCCCTCAATCAGGGTAGCCTTCATGAGGTCATAGGATTCTGCATCTTTTCCAGAGAGTGTGAGGAGTCTATCCCTACCATTTCCAGTGAACATTTCAGAAAGGAGAGCACCCCGGTGAGATCTGTTTACTTTTCTGGTTGCACAAGCCCTCTCAAAAGCTGTGAACCATTTGGTGATGTCATCACCATCTTCATATTTTGTTACAATCCATTTGGGGATTTTTAGCATGTCAGTAGTATCTCTGACCCTATTTAAGTTGCTGCCACCATTGATGGGAGCTAAGCCCATCTCTTGTCTTTCCCTTTCTATGGCTAGGAGCTGTTTCTCCAAAGCCAATCTTTTGGCCATCCTGGCTAACAGGAGGTCATCTTCATTGAGGCTGCCCTCAATGCTTCCAGAGCTGTTGGACTCCCGTGTGGGAGAAGCAGCATCTCTAACTATCACTTGTGGAGTCAGGGTTTGAGGAACCCTGGTCTCCCTAACTAGGAGTGGAGTGGGGAACTTGTCCTCCACTTCACTAGCTTCATCCTCTGTAAGGCTATCTTCAGAGGGGTTGTCTCTAGCAAACTCTGCCAAGAGCTCCTGGAGCTGTACTTTGGTAGGGTTTGATCCAGTTTTTAGTTTCTTGATTCTGCAGAGAGTCCTTAGCTGTGACATCCTAAGATGCAGGTAAGGTGTGAGGTTGAGCTCCACCACTGTTTCTTCTGCAGCAGACATTATGGCCCTCATTCTGACCTTGGCGGGCGGCGGAGGCCGCCCGCCAAAGTCCCGCCGTCAGGTTACCGTTCCGCGGTCGAAAGACCGCGGCGGTAATTCTGACTTTCCCGCTGGGCTGGCGGGCGGTCTCGTTCAGACCGCCAGCCAGCCCAGCGGGAAAGAGGCTTCCACGATGAAGCCGGCTCGGAATCGAGCCGGCGGAGTGGAAGCTGTGCGACGGGTGCAGTTGCACCCGTCGCGTATTTCACTGTCTGCGCAGCAGACAGTGAAATACATGTAGGGGCCCTCTTACGGGGGCCCCTGCAATGCCCATGCCAGTGGCATGGGCACTGCAGGGGCCCCCAGGGGCCCCGCGACCCCCCCCTACCGCCATCCGGATCTCGGCGTTCCGACCGCCGGGATCTGGATGGCGGTAGGGGGGGTCAGAATCCCCGCGGCGGTGCAGCAAGCTGCGCCGCCGCGGAGGATTCAATGGGGCCGCGGTACACTGGCGGGACCCCGCCAGTGGTGCCGGTCCGACCGCGGCTTTACCGCCGCGGTCGGAATCCCCATTGAAGCACCGCCGGCTTGTCGGCGGTGCTCCCGCGGTCCTCCGCCCTGGCGGTCAAAGACCGCCAGGGTCAGAATGAGGGCCTATTTCTCTAAAAGTTGGGATACTTTTTAAGAATCTAAAACTATTTCTAGAACTTAATCCAAACTTTTACAAAAATGTTAAACTCTAAAAGAAATGCTAACAGGGACTAACACAAGGCCCTAGCAGGACTTTTAAAAATTTAGAACAATAGCTCAAATTTCAAAAATGTGTTTCTAATGACAATTTTGGGAATTTAGTCATGTGATCAGGTATTGGCTGAGTAGTCCAGCAAATGCAAAGTCTTGTACCCCACCGCTGATCCACCAATGTAGGAAGTTGGCTCTGTATGTACTATTTCAAAGTAAGAAATAGCATGCACAGAGTCCAAGGGTTCCCCTTAGAGGTATGATAGTGGCAAAAAGAGATAATTCTAATGCTCTATTTTGTGGTAGTGTGGTCGAGCAGTAGGCTTATCAGAGGGTAGTGTTAAGCATTTGTTGTACACACACAGGCAATAAATGAGGAACACACACTCAAAGACAATTCCAGGCCAATAGGTTTTTGTATAGAAAAATATATTTTCTTAGTTTATTTTAAGAACCACAGGTTCAAGATTTACAAGTAATACTTTAAATGAAAGGTATTTCACTTAGGTAACTTAGGAACTTTGAATCAACAAAATAGCATGTACAGTTTTCACAAAAATGGCAAAAAGCTTTTTTAAAACTAGACAGTGCAAATTTCAACAGTTCCTGGGAGAGGCAAGCGTTTGTTAGTTTTGCAGGTAAGTAAACCACCTACAGGGTTCACAGTTGGGTCCAAGGTAGCCCACCGTTGGGGGTTCAGAGCAACCCCAAAGTTACCACACCAGCAGCTCAGGGCCAGTCAGGTGCAGAGGTCAAAGTGGTGCCCAAAACGCATAGGCTTCAGTGGAGAAGGGGGTGCCCCAGTTCCAGTCTGCCAGTAGGTAGGTACCCGCGTCTTTGGAGGGCAGACCAGGGGGGTTTTGTAGGGCACCGGGGGGGGACACAAGTCAGCACAAAAAGTACACCCTCAGCGGCACGGGGGCGGCTGTGTGCAGAGTGCAAACAGGCGTCAGGTTTGCAATTGGTTTGAATGGGAGACCCAGGGGCATCTCCAGCAAGCAGGCAGACAAGGGGGGCTCCTCGGGGTAGGCACAAACTGGGCAAGGGAGAGGGCCACCTGGAGGTCGCTTCTGCACTGGAGGTCGGATCCTTCAGGTCCTGGAGGCTGCGGGTGCAGTGTCTTTACCAGGCGTCGGGTTCTTTGAAGCAGGCAGTCGCGGTCAGGGGGAGCCTCTGGATTCCCTCTGCAGGAGTCGCTGGGGGAGTTCAGGGGGGTCAACTCTGGCTACTCACAGGGTCGTAGTTGGCGGGAAGTCCAACCTGTAGTGTTGTTTCTCCGCAGGTCGAGCCGGGGGCGTCGGGTGCAGAGTGCAAAGTCTCATGCTTCCGGCGGGAAACGTGTTGTCTTTAAAAGTTGCTTCTTTGTTGCAAAGATTTTTCTTCTTTGGAGCAGAGCCGCTGTCCTCGGGAGTTCTTGGTCCTTTTAGATGCAGGGTAGTCCTCTGAGGCTTCATAGGTCGCTGGACCCTGTGGAACGCGTCACTGTTGCAGTTTTTCTTGAAGTGGGGAGACAGGCCAGTAGGGCTGGGGCCAAAGCAGTTGGTGTCTCCGTCTTCTCTGCAGGGCTTCAGGTCAGCAGTCCTTCTTCGTCTTCAGGTTGCAGGAATCTAGTTACCTAGGTTCTGGGGAGCCCCTAAATACTGAATTTAGGGTGTGTTTAGGTCTGGGAGGGCAGTAGCCAATGGTTACTGTCCTTGAGGGGGGCTACACCCTCATGGTTACTGTCCTTGAGGGGGGCTAAACCCTCTTTGTGCCTCCTCCCTGAGGGGAGGGGGGCACATCCCTATTCCTATTGGGGAGATTCTCCAAAATCAAGATGGAGGATTTCTAAAGGCAGGGGTCACCGCAGCTCAGGACACCTTAGGGGCTGTCCTGACTGGTGGGTGACTCCTCCTTGTGTTTCTCATTATCTCCCCTGGACTTGCCGCCAAAAGTGGGGGCTGTGTCCAGGGGGCGTGCATCTCCACTAGCTGGAGTGCCCTGGGGCATTGTAACACGAAGCCTGAGCCCCTGAGGCTCACTACTAGGTGTTACAGTTCCTGTAGGGGGGAGGTGTGAAGCACCTCCACCCAGAGCAGGCTTTTGTTTCTATCCTCAGAGAGCACAAAGGCCCTCACTACATGGGGTCAGAAACTCATCTCTCAGCAGCAGGCTGGCACAGACCAGTCAGGCCTGCACTGAACAATTGGGTAAAATACAGGGGGCATCTCTAGGATGCCCTCTGTGAGCATTTTTTAACAAATCCAACACTGGCATCAGTGTGGGTTTATTATTCTGAGAAGTTTGATACCAAACTTCCCAGTATTCAGTGTAGCCATTATGGAGCTGTGGAGTTCGTTTTTGATAAACTCCCAGACCATATACTTAATATGGCCACAACTGTACTTACAATGTCTAAGAATAGACTTAGACACTGTAGGGGCATATTGCTCATGCAGCTATGCTCTCACCTGTGGTATAGTGCACCCTGCCTTTGGGCTGTAAGGCCTGCTAGAGGGGTGACTTACCTATGCCACAGGCAGTATTTTGTGTGCATGGCATCCTGAGGGGGATGCCATGTCGACTTTGCCTTTCCCCCCCACCAACACACACAATCTACAATGGCAGTGTGCATGTGTTAGGTGAGGGGTCCCTTAGGGTGGCACAACATAGGCTGCAACCACTGGTACCTTTTACAAGGGACTTAGGGCCTTATTTATACTTTTTGGTGCAAAACTGCACTAAGGCAGTTTTGCCCCAAAAAGTTTTGCACCGGCTTGCACCATTTTTTAGCACTAGCTGGGCACCATATTTATGGAATGGTGCAAGCCGGTGCAAAGGGTAGGCTAGCTTTAAAATAAATGACGTTAGGCAGTTTTGAGTCAAAATAAATGATTCTGACCAGATTAGCATCATTTTTTGACGCTAAGGGGCATATTTATACTCTGCTTGCACTGAATTAGCATCATTTTTTTTTTACTCTAATTCAGTGCAAAACTAACTCCATATTTATACTTTGGTGCTAGACCCGTCTAGCACCATATTTATGGAGTTAAAGTCATTTTTTGGAAGTGGAAACCTACCTTGCCTTAATGAGATGCAAGGTAGGCGTTCCAGTGCAAAAAAATGACTCTATGGCCTTAACACCATATTTATACTCCCATGTAAAAATGGTGCAAGGGAGGGAGGAGGGGTCAAAAAATGGGGCAAAGCTTGCTTTGCCCAATTTTTTAAGACCTGGGTCAGGGCAGGTGTTAGGGGACCTGTGGCCCTATTTCCATGGTGGAACACCATGGAATAAGCCCAGAGGTGCCCTCCCTAGGCCCTAGGGGCACCCCCACCCACACAATAGGGACTGTGAGGATGGGGGACCCCATCCCATGTAAGTACAGGTAAGTGCATTTTATTTTTGAAAGTGCCATAGGGGGCCCTGAAATGGGCCCCCATACATGGCACCGGATGCAATGGCCATGCCCAGGGGACCCCTGTCCTCTGTGCTGGCCACTGGGGTGGTGGGCATGACTCCTGCCTTTTCTAAGGCAGGAGTCATGTGGCATGGTAGGTTTAGCACCATAAAATGACGCTAATCTGGTTAGAGTCATTTTTTTTTACTCTAACCTGCCTAAAGCCATTTTTTGGTGCTAAACCCTCTTCTTCTATACTGCCAGCCCCACCGAATAAAGTCATTTTTTAAAACTCTAGCCTACCCTTTGCACCGGCTTGCACCATTCCATAAATATGGTGCCCAGCTGGTGCACAGAAATGGTGCAAGCCGGTGCTAAACTTTTTGGTGCAAAACTGAGTTAGTGCAGTTTTGCAGCAAAAAGTATAAATAAGGGCCAATATTTTGTAAGTTTGTGCCACTTTTGTGTCATAAAATGACGTTAATGCGGTGCAAAAAAAGTTTAAATCGGGGCCTTCGTGATAGATGGGTCTTGCACCAAAGTATAAATATGGAGTTAGTTTTGCACCGAATTAGAGTAAAAAAAAATGACACTAATTTGGTGCAAACAGAGTATAAATATGCTGCAGAGTATAAATATGCCCCTATATATGGTGTTAAGGCCATAGAGTCATTTTTTGCACGGGAACGCCTACCTTGCATCTCATTAAGGCAAAGTAGGTCTCCACTTTCAAAAAATGACTTTAACTCCATAAATTTGGTGCTAGAGGGGTCTAGCACCAAAGTATAAATATGGAGTTAGTTTTGCACCGAATTAGAGTTAAAAAAAATGACACTAATTCGGTGCAAACAGAGTATAAATATGCCCCTTAATCTGTGTGCCAGGGGTGTGTCAATTGTGGAAACAATTGTACATTTTTAGGTGAAAGAACACTGGTGCTGGGGCCTGGTTAGCAGGGTCCCAGCACACTTCTCAGTCAAGTCAGCATCAGGATCAGGCAAAAAGTGGGGGGTAACTGCAACAGGGAGCCATTTCCTTACAAGGTTTCTTTTTAGATCTATGTGAGCTAATAATTCAATCCCTAGCTGATCTATTCAACTTGTCCATTGAACCTATGATCTCCTTTGGGAATGAGTTAGCTGAGAGCAGGATAAGTGTGATCAAATTAAGGTTACATTTCACCAGTACTCAAAGGACAACTGAGATGTTAGCATGGAACCAACTGACCCTGAGACCACTATCCTTGATCTCAACCCTTAGGTCCCAGAGCTACATGGAAGCGACTAAGACCTGGTAGATCAAGCATGATTTCAATGGGGTGATGTTCACTTTGCTCCATCTCCTTAACCCTGCCTCCTACAACAAACTGTCTCAGGGATCTGGACACAAAAACATAATCAATGACAGTGCCTAAACCCATACCTCAAACATAGGTTCCTGACCAGAAATGTTACCTACCAACTCAACAGTGTTAATCAACCCTGAGCCCAAGAAGGCTTCTAAAAGATCCCACCTTTATATTGTACATCTTGGCCATTTGGGCAGTTAGTATCTCTGGTTTCAAAAGGTTCAAACAGACTAGCATTTGTGCCGACAATTGCATTAAAATCTCCCACTACAATAGCACAAAGATCTGTTGAGATGGCAACCACTCTTCATTGCAAAATTTAAAGGGCAGAAAACAAGGAAGTAATCTGGCAAACCATATCCCATACTGGGTTATTAAAATGAACTGCAAAGAAAGGAATCTTGTTCGAGAAAACAACCCACACAATCAGAATTCCCTGGTGATTACATTCAATTTGGATAGCCGAGCAAACAACTGCCATAGCATTACGTATCAACATCGTCAGCCCTCCCCTAGTTCTATGGTCAGATGCTCATACAGCTGGAATAGAAAAGTAGAGGTCCCTGTCCCATTCAGCATCCCCAGAGGACCAGGTCTTCTGCAACATTACGATAGCACACCGAGAAATATACCCTATCCCTATCTTGAATCCCTCCTCAATGCATGGGTTTAAAGAAGGACAGTCCACCACCCCATCTGCCAGCATAACCTCAGTACCACGAGTTGCCAGAAAAGGACGAGAAGATGACAGTAAGTCATTATCCTCTAGCCCAATAAGGACTGGAAATCTGTTACTGGTCCTAATGGATGGTCGTTCAGCAGGTTTCTTTCCCATTTAGAGTGGCAGTTGAGACGTCAACTTCCCTGGGGGTTGCAAATGCCTATAAAAGAACCCCAAGGGTACTAGGTTAATCCCATTAGATGTTGAACCATGCTGCCTACAGAAACAAATCAGGCAGTGGGCAGCATGTGATACTGGCAACTAATGATATCACAGTTCCCATTTAGATGCTTAGCTGTTGGTCCTACCCATCCTATCCTCACAAATAAGGCATCCCTAAAATCTGCATTTAGGAAGTCAGAGTTCTTGCCCAACCAAAAGCTAACCTCGTGTTTTAGTTGCCACATTGATCCGCTCACTTCCAGCAACAATGGAGGCACATTACATAAAACAGCAACATAGGGTAAGCATTCAGGGAGGACATTTATCTCAAGGAAGCACCAATAGATTAATCAGTCCCTGCCACTTTGGGAACATTTATTAAACTCAGCCCTGCTGTTATTCTCAGTCAAAATCATCATAGAACCTTCCCCTCCGGATGCATATGGGGAAGGCCTAGATGAATTAACAGTAGCAGCTGGTTTGGGAGGTTCCACTGAGATGATCACCCTAGTTCCAGGCAACTACATTTCTCCCTGAATCCCTCCTCAGAACAGACGCTGTTCTCTTGATTTGGCCCTGATAAATGTTGGTCACCCAACTTAGATACCAGTTCAGAGAAAATGGATTCCAGAGAGCTCAACTTATCTTTAAAGGGGTCTAAGCATGTTTCAATTAATATCTTGAATTGCTCTAGAAGAGATCTGAAGAGTTTTTATGGTTATTTTCTCTAGAGTCTCTGGTGGGTGTAGAATCTGCAGGGTCCTCAATGTTACAGTTCAGAGCTGTTGCACCCTTATTTGTTTCCCCTTTGTTTCTATTACAACTGGGCTTTTTAGTTTGACGCTTCTTTTTTGGTGAGGGTCTTTCTACACTTAAAGAAAGGTTGATGGAACAATGTTGTTCCGCCCCTAGCAGAAGATCATCTTGGCCACCAGAAACTGAGCTAGCACCTTCTGTCATAGGTTCAGCCGAAACAGAGGCCCCCCTGGGACCACCTGAACTCCAGTACATGAAGCAGGGTCATACTTCCAGTCACTGATTTCGAGAGAGAGCCTTTTCTTGGCTGTCAATTTCTTTTGTAACCACCCCTACTGCTGGGGCAGAAATTAATCTAAAGTTGTGCTAAAGGGCCTATCCACAGTTTATTTGGGGAGTTCATGTCCGGAGGATGCCATGGCAAGACATGTCACTATTTCTTCCCTAAGGCTTACCTAAATGTTTTCCTCAGTTCTTTGTGGATTTTCACTGAAATATGTAATGCCAGTCTGTTTTCACTGAGGCCTCTTTCTATATCTATCATGTGATGCACACTTGAACCACAGTGTAGTGGGTAACAATGTAATTTAATATTTACATAGGTATATCAACAACTGCATAAGGGTTGTCAAAATCATGATTCCTGCATGATGCATCCATATTGTGGGAAATCCACACATGGGTGAATGAGAGCTAAGGTTGAAAAGTTACAACATTGAGTTTATGATATTAGCATTTTAATATAAGCCCAAAACGAACTGTAGAACACTCATGAATAAAGTAAAACCTTGGGTGTCATCTTTGACCCTGATATGTCTCCAGCAAAATATGGGATAGCCTTGAGGCTATTTCAAATTATACCTCTTCAGGAAAGAGGAGAGTTTGAAGGTTGTTGGCTGAGTCAGGGAGCGCTGCTATTGAAACAGCCACAGATGGCTCTTAAATAGACTATTGCAACTCAGTACTTACAAACATCATCGAAAACTACAGGAATGAAAAATTCTGCGGCATGAGTAGACAACAATTTACCCAAGAGTAAGAATATCGCATCAACTTGGAGTAAATTGTGCTATGCTACGTCTGCTGTCCAAGCTGACAAATGTTGCTGCAAAGACAGGTTGAAATTGTAGAGCCTATTACATCCACTAGGAACTTGTGGGAGTTTTTCCTGCAACCACCAAGAGTGAGGAAAATATGTGCCATTTGACAGTATTTCGTCTGTGCAACCTAGTGTGTTGCAGAATACTTCTCCTGTGGGCACGAGAGAAACTTCCTTTAACTTGTTATTAAGGAAATTAATTCCTAACTTACTAATTAAGATCTTGCTCAGCTCTGGTTCTGCGCCACACTCAGAAGCCCAGTATGAGGTCTATATTTCAAGCAGTCTACATAAAGAGTGACGATGATGATAAAGAGAAGATCATGGTCAGTTTCTGAAACTGACTACTCTTGTCCCTGGACCAATGTGAGTTGGGGAGAGGCCTAATCCTGAATGTTGGCGATTAGGAGAATATTTATACTTTTAGTTTGGAATTATAGTTTAGATTGCTTAGTTACATCAAATATGTCACTAGATGTTTGAACACAGAATAGCTCCTCAGGATTTATGTGCAAAAAAATGTGTTTTAAGATGAGAAAAATAGTTTCATCCCGTCATGGAAATCAATCAGAAGAGACCAAGGAAACTTGTCGCAAATGGCCCGAATCGCAATTTGCGACCCCGCAAAATCAGAAATGGGATGCAAAAATCCAATTTCCGACTCTCAAAATGCGATGCGAGCCATTACCGACTCGCAAAAATAGCGACCCCATTTTGCGATCCGCTAATAGGAAGTCGCAATTTGCGAGTCACAAACCAAATGCAATAGCCACTCGCAAATTGTGACTAGTCTCAAAAAGCCCATTTTGCACTTCCAATTTACCACTAACTCAGAGCAGGTGGTAACCAGAACCAAAGTATAAAAGGAGACCCAGAAGGCACCTGGGTTACTCAAGATGGCGGACATATATGTGATAGGAATGAGGAGGAGAGCCCACGCCGCCCAGCAGAGGAGGAGGAGGAGCCAGAGACAGGAGAAGATATACAGAACCAGGCAGACTCTTTTCCAACAAACTGAGGAGGAGATTTATGATAAATATAGACTCAGCAGTGTAGCAATACTAGATTTAATAGAATTACTCAATCCACAGCTACAACGCCAGACTGTGCACGGCTGCGCGATCCCTACGCATGTGCAAGTGCTTTGCTCACTGCACCTCTTGGCCTCGGGTAGCTATCAGGGGGTCATTGCCGTGGCAGGTGGGGTTTCCCAAAGTTCTCTCACGGTTCTTCAGGGCATTCCTAGATGCCTTACTCACACACATGTCCAGATACATATACCTACCCAGGAATAAGGCAGAAATCAACAGCACCAAGTTGGAATTCTACAGGATTGCCAACTTCCCTCATGTAATAGGGTGTGTAGACGGGACACATATACAAATATGCCCTCCTGCATACCTGGAATACCTGTTCCGCAATAGGAAGTGTACCCACTCACTGAACATCCAGGTGGTATGTGACGCCCATTATGTTATCACTGACATGGTTGCCCAATTCCCAGGGAGTACACATGACTCCTACATTTTCAGGCACAGTGGGATACACCAACGACTAGAACGTGGGGAGTTTGGAGACAGATACCTCTTAGGTATAGCTGAATACACCTTGCAGACATACACCGGTCAATGTGGAACCCATCTATGCCCAGCTAACATTGTACATTTTGTGCCACACAGGTGACAGTGCATATGCACTTCGACCATGGATACTTACCCCGTACTTAACACCCAGCAATGAGACAGAGAGGCGATACAACAGTGCGCATAGGAGGACCAGAAATATCATAGAACGGACCTTTGGACTGCTGAAAGCAAGATTCAGATGCCGCCACAGAAGTGGAGGTGCCCTCCAGTATACACCAATAACAGCTTTCAAGATCGTTGTTGCATGCGCTATACTGCACAACATTGCCACCAGACGTGGGATACCTTTCACCCCTGAAGACCCTGATTCGGAGGATGAAGAGCAAGAGCTACCACATCGCCATCATGGGGATAGAAGCATCGCAAATCAAGGCAGACTGAGATGGGAACACATTGCAAACCAATACTTTGGAAAGTACGTGCTAACTGTCACCACACTCACTAATGTCACACACAAAGAGTCCAGGTGTGAAGTGGAACTAACAAGTGATTTAATTTGTGCAACCAAAAAAACTATATACATTGACAACAGTTCAGGGGCTGTACCAGTCCACCTGGCATGAGGACACATTGACCTCATGTGCCCCAACCCCAGGACATTGTGGAGCTCATATCCTACGCCGGCCTCGGCCAGCATGGCTGGTACCAGGGGTGTCAGCAGTGCCCTGCCTTGCGCTTCCACTGCGCAACACCCTGGTGTCACTGGCAGAGACACTGCTGATGGTGGGGCCCTCCTCGCTGTCTTGCGGCGTGTCAACCGCGCCCCTGGCCACCTGCCGTGCCTCCATTATATCAACAGTGTGGCTGAGACGGCCCAGTCCACGTGCCACATCACTGGCAAAGTGGCCCATGTCAACTTGGAGGCTGACCGTGCGCCTAGAAATGCCAGTTGTGTTCACAGCCAGCCTGACTATGGAGGCAGACATGCGGTCCAGCTGGTTAAGTAGCTGCCTGTCACAACGCCTTGCACCCTCTCTCTCAGTTATGAGTTCGGCCACAAGTTGTCTCATGGAGAGTGCAAGGTCGCCCACATGTGTGTTCAGTTGTTGCAACTCCGTGTGTACAAGCTGCATACTACTTCTTTGGTTTCGCTCCATGCGCCGCATTGCCCCTGAAATTCTCCTAATCTCCTGTGTTTGCAGGCGCGGACCCCGTAGGAGTGCGGCCTCAGCACGCAACATGGAGGCGTCCCCTGACTCTGCCTGCGACTCTGGTGGTACATTTACACGTCGCCTGCGACGCAGTGGAGGCTCCATGTCTTCTACAGTGGCACTGTGGCTGGAACCAGGTGCTGGATCACACACCAGTATGGCAACTGGTGTATCATGAGGGGACTGAGTGTTGGTGGTGCAGGTCTCAGTGGTGGTTGGTCCTGATTCATCTGTTGGCTGGTGGCTGACCAGTGGCCCCTGGATGCTTTGGCTGGTGGGGGTGTCTTGTGGGAGACCTGTGGGACATAGGGAACACACTGTCAGTATCTACTATCTGTTATCAACTTCCTAATAAACTGTTGCCTATCAACTGCCTACTTGACTACATTGCCCATAATGCACCATTCTGGTTTTTGCTACTCTGAAATGGAGCTATTTTGGTTGTGCATGCTACTGTGTACAAGCAGGGTGGGGGTATGGCATAATTGGGTGTACATGCATGTCTCATGGTACTCACCGGTTGATGGTCCTGGCTCTGATGTATCCAGCTCTCCCATCCCGCACACTGCCTCTGGCTCAAGGGTCTCCTCAACTCTTTCCTCCAGGGGTGTGGGTGGTGGTATTGTGGACGGTCCCCCTCCAGTGCCCCTCATCTCCCGGAGCCGATCTGCCACCCTCTCCTTGGTCTGGGAGCACAGGTCATACCACCGTTGTTTTAACTCATCGATGCTCCGGTGGCTGACACCCAGGGAGTTCACTTTGTCTTGGATGTCTGTCCAGATTCTTCTCTTCTCCACCTCTGGCACGGTGAGGGCTGCCCTCCCAAAAAGTTGGTCATGGTGCTGGCAGCACTCCTCTGTCAGCACCTCCAGCTCTTTCTCTGCAAATTTAAGTTTGCGCTTCCTTGGTGTCTCAGCCATCGTAGCTGCTGTTCTCTCTGTTTGCAGTTCTGCTGTTAAAATGGGTGTGGTCCTCCCTCCTCCCAGGTGTATTTGTAAACTTCCTGACTGTGATGTCATCATCATGAGCCAGGAAGTGTTTTCCAGAGTGTTCTGCAGCACCTGCATTCAATTTGCAGCACAGTCGCAATTTGCGACACCCACTCGCAAGTTGCGTGTTCGTTTTTAGCGCGGTCGCAAAAAGCGACCTCGCAAACAGCGGACTCGCAATCTGCGGTGCGACTTCATTTGCAAGTCGCAGATTGAAATCGCGTTTTCTTCTTGGATGCCATTTAGCGAGTCGGAAATTGCGAGTCGCAACGACTCGCAATTTCCGACTCGCTAAATTTTTCCTACCCACATCTGGCCCCAAGTGTAGTTTTCTCACAATGGACGAGAGAGAACTGTGGCAGAATGGCTGTTCCCGTAATTATGTTGGTTGACTCCCAGACATTCACAAAGTTTAGAATGGATCAAACTATTAATCTATCAAGTCACAAACAAACACAATTGGCTATTTGCTAATTTGAGTGTGCAAAAATAGCAGTAGCCAATTAATCAGAAATAACAGTTTGGAGCATTAAGGGCCAGATGTAATAAAAGTGGTGCTGCACCCAGTGCAGTGCCACTTTTCTTGCACCCCTTAGCGCCACCCTAACGACACATGTGTGTGCCATATGTAAGATATGGCGCACAATGGCATTAGTTAGGGAACTAGAGTCAGAATTTTGACACTAGTTCGGAGCTTTGCATGATTTTTGTCAAAAATGTTGAGGTTAATCGTGCAAAGTCCATTCAGACCCATTGTAAAGAATGGTGTGCCTCCTTTTTACCGCCTGCTCTAAGAAGTCGTTAAAAGTGCCCAAAAAATGAACTAAAGAAATCTCTTAGATTTCTTTGGATTTCTTTGCACCATTTATTCAGCACCCCCTAAGAAGGGAATGCCCTTTTTGTACTGTAAAGGGTTAGAAAGTTGCACAATGCATGCACTGTGCCACTTTGTGAATTTGACGGAGCGATTTTGGCCTTGTTGGGCCACATTAGCTTTCAAAAAATGATGCTAATGTGGTACAAGGAGGCACTAGGGGCTTTTAAATCTGCCCATAAGTTTCATAAAACCACTCTGTATTATAAAAAATGTATTTCTAATACAATTTAAAAGAAATAAAAGTACAAGCACATGCAATGTTTTTGCATCTCCTGACTTTGAATATTAAGCAAAGCACACTTGGTAAATGCCTGATTAGCTGGTGAAGGTTTGTGAGTTTGAGCTTCTCTTTCCACTTTCCAAATGGGCCAAATATGGATAGTTAAGAAAATAAAGATTATTTATTGTTAATTGAGGACCAGCAATGGAAACTGCTCCACAGGTTTGAGGCAGCCTGGAGCTTGGAAAAGAAACACTAGTTGTTTCCAAGTCAGCGGCAGCTTGTGAAACATTTCATGCACTCTAAGGTCCAGATTTACTAAAAAGCAACTTAGGGTATTGTGCTGTGTTGCATGAAAGGAAGAGAGCAGAACAGTGCCATATCTCCTAAGATGTGACAGGAGACCCTTCTAGTACAGAAACTATTATTTAACAATTTCATGTTTTGTGATTGTGGTGTACAATGCAGCACACATGCAAAGTAGGAAAAGCAAGGAGAACTGAAAACCTTTCTCCTTGTTCCTCCTGCTTCGAGAAAGGGTAGGAGTTTGGGACAAACCAACGTCTACGATTGTTTGAAGATAGGGATTTGTACCAAAATCCATGGGGAGTTGAATGGGAACACCCATGCCCTACCCATTAAACTGCCCTCCCCATGACGCAGCTAACACAAAGCAGCGCATTGAACAATTTTACACTTAAAATTACTTTGGAAAACTATTTAGCACAAATCCTTTTGTGTTGTGTTGGATAGGAAATCCCAACAAAACACTTTGCTTTGGGTTTGCACAATAGAAACACAGACCCAGTTGAAAGGATTAATAATTCTAGACTAAGGTTTTTGCTTCCTTCTCTGAGTCCATGCACATTTCATTAAGAAGATGCAGGACAAGATACTAAGTGGTAACTCTACACAGAAATGACGCAAAGCAGCACAGGAAGTATAGTTGATGTGCTGTGTTGCATCAATGGGAAAGAGCAGAACAGTGCCTTAACTACTAAGATGAGACACTATTCTGCTCTCTCCCTGTGCTGGCCCAGTTATGACTGACGTGTACCAATGCAGACACCCTTGTGCCATAGTGCATTGGTGTCTGCATTGTGGTACGCATAGTTTTTGTAAAGGTAGGAGTCCCTTCCTGTACAATGACTATACTTTAAGACAGTTCCCTCTTTGTATGTGTACTGTAGAACGAAGAAATGAAATGAAAACATTTCTCCCCGTTAAGCTTGCCTCAAGGAGGATTCTTTTAGATAGGGATTTTCATTAAATCTCATGGGTAGTTGTATGACAACACATTTGCACCACCCATAGAATCCCCCCTTGATAGAAAGTAATACAAGGAAGCATGTTGGGCTGCGTTTTTCTAGTTTTGGTTGCAATCCAATGCAAATCTCAATTTGTGATGATTTGTAAATCCCACCAGTAGATTTTGCATCAAGTATGTGTTAAAAAGGTAGTGCAAACCTGATGCAAAGCCTTGGAACATCTGGACCTGAGTGTAAAAAGACAAATTTAGTGATTTGTCAATAGGATTCAAGGTAATGAATGCAATATCTGGCTCTCTGGTCAAAGTATGCCAAAATTTGCTGCTGCTGTTTATGTTTTGCTGACCTGGATTGGGAAAGTAAGAAAAAGTGGGCATGTGTGGATTCTGTGATGGCGAACTGCGGTACTGCATTAAGGCTGCATTAGTATTGCATAGGAGCAAGCCCAGCAAACCCAGTGTGCCCTCAAGGGCTTGGGCACTACATCAAAAGAGGTAGCCCAATCCAATGAGCTTGGACAAATGAGACCATTTGACAGGAAAGCTTAACACTCTCTTATAGGAAGTAAACCCATCTCCAGCTGATTAAAGTATTAAAGGGAAGGTGTAGATTAGAACAAACACCACAACAAACAAAACAATAGGAATAATCCAGTGAAATGTGTGGATAAAAAATGTCCAGGCAATTCCCACGCCTCGGAGTTTTTATATCGTAGGATCAGCATTTAGGGATTGAAACATACTGTATGTTCTTTGAAATTGTTGTGTAGCCATTTTAGTTATAGCTCCATGCACATTATTTTAACACACTAGGACGCTGTGCACTTTAACCTCGATATATTTTATTCAGCTTTGTCTTATTATTGTTACAATAACCAGTTTTACGGTCTTGTTTTATTTTCCATTTATCTAACTGTTTTGCCTAGGCCAGCTCTCTGTTCTCAAACAAGACATTCTTGATAACTCTGTACTTCTTCCCAGGCTACAGCATGGTACATTGTCGGTGAACATGGTAAAAGTTTAGTCTCCAACATTCGTAGAAAACACACATCCTTACATAGGGACATTTTCTAAGAACATTAGCTGTGTTATTGTAAAAACACTTCCTTGTCTCTTACACGTTAGAGGGATATTCCAGCCAGGGAACCACAATTGTATGCTGATTGCTGAATGCTTCGCTACAGATGCTAATGCAGACCGCAAGCCTTTGCTCAGGTATGGAGTTTGATGTCTTCCCAGGGGAACCTGAAGTCAGAATTAGAGCTTAACATGCTGTGCTCTATCATAGCCTACGTAGGAGCTAGTCCATTGATTACAGTGACAATATGATAGCGTTGTTTTTATGCTTCACTCTTCTCGTCACAATTTTAATACTGTTATGTTGTGTCGTCCTGGTTACCGCAGCTCACGCTTTGCTATCTAAGATGCAGTTGTTTTATTAAACTCATTATTGAAACATATACTGCTTCTGTTTGTCATTTATATATGGGACTAAATCATAAATGAGAGAAATGGATGAGACCTGAGTGACCACGACTTCCCTGAGAAGCCAAGTATGTCATGCACTCGGCGGCCCAGTCATCCCTATCCTTGGGTAGAGATGAGGCACTGCTAGTTAGCCGGAGCAAAACCCGGATTGGAGCGACAGGTGTCACCCGCAGTGGATTAGACTTATTCTGCCTCTCAAAATCCAGTAGTCGCATTAGAATAATGAGAGCCTACGTGACAAAATGATGGCTTTGAAAGGAAATTTCTGCTAGGAAGACATTAACCCACAGAAAGCAAGTAACAACAGCCTTATTTAGGGTTTGTCTTGTAATCTTTCTTTAAGTAATTTAAAGAAGCTTAAACACACTCTACTGACTATAGAAAATGTTCTTCAGAATTATAACCCAAAGAAAGTATTCCTGGAGATAATGTCTAAAAAAAAAAACCTCAAAGAAAAACAAGGCTTGTTTACAAACAAGGTGATGAAGAAAAATCTTGAAATTTACTGGAATTTGGGGGAGAATGCACTGCTAAGAGGTGCTTCACCTTGGACATAGTGTGGTGAAGTAAATCCCACTAGCCTTCTCTCCAAGGTTTAGCATTTTTTTCAGAAAATATTTCATATTTCATTGGTACTTCATTGTTAATAAGAAATTAAAACAGAGTTCGTTAGTGTGAATATGGAAGCAGGAAGACACAGAGAGAATAAATATGTGGTGAGCCGAAAGGTAGGGAGAAAGTCTGATTAGAGTGGAAAAAAGAAAACTATGGGTGACATGGTCATATAACAATTTCAAAAATTCGGGCGAAGGCAGACAAATACTACAAGGATGATGGATGGACGGTGGCAAGTTTTACTTTTCAGCCTTTTCTGTGCTCTCAGTTGAGGCCTTCCAAAGCAAACGAAAACATAGAGAAAAAGAGGTCCCCGTAGGGGCCTTGTTCCCTATTTCCGTGGCTGCAAAAATAAAATGAAATATTACTAATAACCTGCTTGTCTATCACGTTCCGGAGCTGCAAAGAAAGTTCCATTTGGGGCAACGGGACCAAGTACCATGTCGCGCACTGCTATTTATCATTTATCATTTCGTGTCTCAGGGCCTGAGATATCATTCATTCCTATTGAACAACCAAGTCTGACTAGTCATTTACTTTATTGGGAATTTCCCTGATGGGTGTGAGTCATCGGAAGCCATTATAAAGGCCTACAACTGCTGCCTCTGTTTTCAGTGCTCTCTCCAGCTTACCTGGCAGACAAATAAGGGGGCGAGACAGAGAGAGGAGAGGTGAAAAGGCAAGTGCTGTGCTTGGCTGTGAATAAAGTTATCTCATTTGTACATTTGAGGATAGCAAACAGTTAAGGACCTGATTATGTTTACACTGTCAAGTGTTTATTGCCTATGGCCCAGATAATATTGCTTTATGAACTGTTGAATATTGTATTGCCTGCTGAATTATTTTTCTACTGCTTTCAATAGGCTGCACTACCAGAACTCAATGGAAGACATTCGTCTGGGAAGAATCAATGATGGGATTCACTGAAGAGCAAGCAGTGCTGGAGTGACTCCAAGCTACATCCTGCGACCGGACCCAATCACAGTTTACCCTCACCCGTGCAGTTTTGCATTGATAACTGAAATAAATAAGACAAAGCTGTTTATTTAATTAGCACACTAACAAAGTAAACTATCTTCGCGCGCTATCTAGGTTTTCAAATGTTCAAATGTATTACTGGTTGTGCGTATGACCTTCACTGGAGAATTTTTTAATCCATTTTGACTACACGTTGAACCTGCAGACATCTTCTGGGCTCTGAGGATGCTAGCTTCACAGATGAGTGCTTCCAGGGTTACGTGCTGTTTTTTCAAACTCTATTACACCTTAAGGTAGCCCATTGTACCGATTTTTTTGCATTTTCTGAAGCAATCATGTTGCGCTTTTGAATTCTGTTTTTGCAGACACATACTGTGATACTGGGCGCATTAGGCCTTTCACAGCGAGACCATGTTCTCTGGCACAATAGTACCACAGTTAACACATAATTCATAGTGGTCTTTATACTTGGAGCTGTTGGTAAGTATAGTATCAGTGTCAAAGCTGCCACACGGTTTTCAGGGAAACTCAAAACTAAAACATGAAATCAAATGAAAACGGGGATTAGGCAATTGAAGACAAGAACACGAATATTAGGCCAAGGATACACATGAAAACAAAATAACCGCATGATTCCTGTGAGCATTTCCTTATGGAGTTGTGCAAAGAATATGATAACGAACCAGTTTATATAACTTGCGATAGTCAGATTTTAAAACAAATGATGTAATTTGAAATGTCATTAGTGATGCCATAAATGTCATAAAACTTGTTATAAGTGATGTAATATGTGAGGTCATAAGCAGTGCACGGTGGGGGGCAAGTTCTAATTAGTTTGGCTAAATATAACGGATGAATTTCTGTTTTCTGTTAGTTCAAATGTTAAAGTTGTCATTGACACATTGACTTTATTATAATATCACTTTACCCTTTGTTTTTTTTCAGTGAATTTCTAATTTTTTTTAAAACACAAACAGATCTTTTC
This sequence comes from Pleurodeles waltl, assembly GCF_031143425.1. Classification (NCBI taxonomy): domain Eukaryota; kingdom Metazoa; phylum Chordata; class Amphibia; order Caudata; family Salamandridae; genus Pleurodeles; species Pleurodeles waltl. The sequence continues at coordinate 639,843,480 of NC_090447.1, forward strand.
ATTGCAGCTAACTATAATGTTACTTTAACCTCGGTCATATTTAAGACCCCCTGGTGCTGCTTAAGTGCCACCTTAGCATAATTGTTTTTATGCTAAGGTGGCCTTTTCCCTGCACCATATTTAGAAAGTGGCACAATGCATGTATGCACCACTTTGTAACTCCTTGCACCAAATTATGCTTGCCGCAGGCATAATGTATGGAAGGGACGGCGTTCCGGCACAAGGAGGCCCGCAAAAATGGCTCAGTGAAATTTGCAAGATTTAGAAATAGAAACCTATGGGCCTCCTTGCACTTTGCTGCACTAGTGTCAAAATGTTTGACGCTAGTGTAGCAAAGCGCCACAATAGCATCAAAAGTTTGATGCTAATGTGCTAACGACCACCATGGTGCACCATATTATAAATACAGTGCAACCATAGTGTCGTTAGGTGCTGGTGGGGGGTGCAGAAAAAGTGGTGCATTAGCACTGATGTGCCACTTTTTCATAAATATGGGCCTAAGGGCCAGATGTAGCAAAGGTTTTTACCCATTCTGTGTCTATGGTAAAAAGTGTTCGTACATATGGCCCTTAGTTTTTTCAGTGAACATGTATATATATATAAATATATATATATATATATATATTATATATTTTCACCTAAAAAAACAAAGGTTACAGGGACGTTATAGTTAGGAGCACATTTTAAACGTACAAAACCATAGAAATTCACCAGTTATAGTTAGAATTACCTCAAGTAACTATAACTCAGGCCCTAAGGTAACTCTAACTAGTGCCCGAACAATCCATGTTTTTTTTGTTTTCAAGGAACTCATGAGTGCCGTAATTTGTGGGGTAATTAGCAGTGTGTTAGAAATGGGGTCTCTAGCTGGCAGAGGTATACACCCCTGTCCATGTATGGACCACAATCCTAGTCAGGGTAAGTCACACATAATCCAAATTATCCTGTACCTACCCTCTGGTAGCTTGGCACTGAACAGTCAGGCTTAAGTTAGAAGGCAATATGTGAAGTGTTTGTGCAATAAGACATGCAACAACACAAAAATACCACCATAAAAATACACCACACAGATTTAGAAAAATATAAGATATTTGTCTGAATGAATTAAGGTCAAGCGATCAAGATTTTATAAGTACAAGTTGAAATATCTCTTTTGTAATGAGACCACAGAGGAGGTTATGTGAGGTAAACGAAGGGTGTGCATTAGATTTCCAGGTGCACACGGATGATGCATCGATTATTTTCTACGAGGCAAGGACTTTGCATTGAATTCCGACGTTCAGGCTTGAATCCTCTTTGCAATGCGGTGTCTTTTGATGCCCAGGGACGATATGAGGAAATCCTGGGTGTACAGGGCGAAGTCACAGGTGCTGCATCGATCCGGTGGGAATGTGTTGGAGTTTCTGTTGCACGGCAGACGCTGCATCGATTCCTCCCACAGAGAGGCAGGCTGCGTCAATCCGGCTCGGTGATGCGTCGATCCGGTGGGCTGAGCATTGAAGTGCCAACAACAACGTCAGCGCTGTGTTGATCTCCACTTGGGGAGTCGGGCTGTGTCGATGCAGTGATTCTTTCACCACTAGGCAGGCTGTGCGTCAATTCTGTCAGGCTATGAGTCAATTTTCACTGTACAAGGAGTTCCTTTGCAGAGATGAAGTCTTTTTGTCCCTGAGACTTGAGGAAACAGGAGGCAAGCTCAATCCAAGCCCTTGGAGAGCACTTCTCAGCAGAGCCAGAGGCCAGCAAGGCAGCAGGGCAACAGCAAAGCAGCAGTCCTTCACAGCAAAGCAGTCTGCGTGAGTACCTCAGGAAGCCAGGCAGCTCCTCATGGAAAGTTGCAGGATCTGGTTCAGTTTATCTGTCCCAGGAAGTGTCTAAGTTGGTAGGGTCAGGGACCCAGTTTATATACTCAAAAGTGCCTTTGAAGTGGGGGACACTTCAAAGAGTGGTTTTGAAGTGCACAAGGTCCCCTTTCAGTACAACCCTGTCTGCCAAATTCCCAGTAGAGAGTTTGGCAGTCCATTGTGTGAGGGCAGGCCAATGTCCTTTGACATGTAAGTGTCAGGCTCTCCACCCTTCCAGCCCAGGAAGACATATTCAGTATGCAAATGTGTGCAGGTGTGATTGAGCATCTTATATTTGTGGTTGTCTGAGTGAAATGCATAAGGGCGCTGTCAATCACCCCAGCCCAGACGTTGATTGGAGATAGGCTGTAAGGCACAGAAGGCTTTTGAGTGCAGAGAAATGCTCACTTTCTAAAAGTGGCATTTCTAAAATAGTAATATAAAATCCAACCTAACCAATAGGCAGGATTTTCTATTACCATTCTGGCCATACTAAATATGACCTGTCCACCCCTTTCTGATAAGAATATACCACACAAACAGTATGTGAGGATAGCCCTAATGTTAGCCCATGAAAGGATCAGGCCTCACAGCAGTGGAAAACAAATTTAGGATTTTTCCACTACCAGGACCTATAAAACACACAGGAAGATGTCTTGCCTTTTACCTACATAGCACCCGGCCCTGTGGGCTGGGCTATCCAGGGCCTACCTTAGCGGTGGGATATATGTAGAAAAAGGGGAGTTTCAGGCTTGCTAAGTACTTTTAAATGTCATGTCGAAGTGGCAGTGAAACTGCACACATGCCTTGCAATGGCAGGCCTGAGAATGATTAAGGCGCTACTTATGTGGGTGTCACAATCAGTGCTGCACACCCACTAGTAGCATTTAATTCACAGCCTGGGCACATGCAGTGCACTTTCCTAGGGACTTACAAGTAAATTAAATATGCCAATTGGGTATGAGCCAATGTCACCATGTTTTAAGGGAGAGAGCATATGCACTTTAGCACTGACTAGTAGTGGTAAAGTGCGCAGAGCCCTAAACCCAGCAAAAACAGTATAAAAAAGTGGAGGGAGGCAGGCAAAAAGTTGGGGGTGACCACCCTATGGCTTTCAGGTCTAACACAGTGCATGGCGAGGGAGCGAGTTATAGTTACCTTAGGACACGAATTATAGTTACTTGAGGTAACTCTAGCTATAACTGGTGAATTTCTGTGGTTTCATACGTTCAACATGAGTCTAACTATAACGTCCCTGTAGCCTTTGGGGCCAGATTTAAGAAAAGTGGCATTGTACCCAGTGCAGCACCACTTTTCTTTCTCCCCTTAGCGCCCACATAATGCCACCATGTGTGTGCCATGTCTAAGATACAGCGCCCCATGGTGGTAGTTAGGAACTAGCATCAACATTTTTGTCATTAGTTTGGAGCTTTGCAGGATGATACAATGTAAACAATGGTGTGCCTCGTTTTAGCCTTTGTTCTGAGCAGGTGTTAAATGTGCTGAAAAAAATGACGCAAAGAAACCTCTTAGATTTCTTTGCGTCATTTGTTCTGCCCCCCTAATGTAGGAATGCCCCGTTTGCATACATTATGCCTGGTCAACGCATAATGTAGTGCAAAGGGTTACAAAGTGGCCCAAGGCATGCATTGTAAATTTGGTGTGGTGATTTTGGCCTCGTTGGCCCACATTAGCATCAAATAAATCATGATAATGTGGTCCAAGGAGGCACTAGTGGATCTTAATTCTGTCCAAGTGAATTTCTAAGTTTAAAACAAATTCTATTTACTATAATGTCCTTGTCACCTTTGTTTTATTCAGTGAATTTCTATGTTTTTTTTACCGTATAACTATGGGGGTCATTACAACCCCGCCGGTCAGCGTTAATGTGGCAGTAAGTACCGCCAAAATGCTGGCGGTGCTTAGCGCCATATTATGACATTGGTGGGTTGGCTGAAGTCAATCTGCCAATGTACCACTCCGACCGCCACAGCGGTAACAGCCGCAGGCCTGGAGATATCCATCTCCAGCCCAGCGGCTGCCATTGTACCGCCTGCGGGATCATGACTCCACCTACTGCCATGGCTTCTGTGGCATTTGTAACGCCGCAAAAACCATGGTGGTAGGCCATATCAGTGACAGGGAATCCTTTCCCGTCACTGATAGGGGTCTCCTTCCCCCTTCCTCTCCAGTTACCCCCCAACCCCCACCTCTCCAACCCTCCTACCCCCCTACATTCATGCCCCTTCACACACACACACACACAATTACACATGCATGCAGACATGCATTCACATAACACAACATACACGCATTAAACACGCAACACACACCCGCATCCACGCACACACAAACATTCACCCCACACACACACACAGCAACCCCCACTCCCCTCCCCTGTCGGAGGCCCAACTTACCTGGATCCAGGGGTCCTCCGGCAGGAGACAGGACAGGGCGCTGCTACCGCCAGCAGCGCCCACCAGCAGAACACCGTCAGGCCATATTATGGGTCATAATATGGCTGGCGGCGGTCTACTGGCATTGCGCTGCTGGTGGCAGCAGCACCACCTTACCGGCATCTGCCGGCATGGCCACAGCAGGATTTCCACCATTCTTGTAGGGGAAATCCAGCTGTGGTTATAATATAGCGGACGGCTGGTAGCCACAATGACGGTCTTTTGGTAGCCGTCGCCGCGGCGGTAGGCGGTTTTTACCGCCGAGGTTAAAATGAGGGCCTATATGTTAAATCAATCATTGCTGCACGCAGTCTTCAGCCTTGTGAGAATAGGTATGAGAGGGTATATCTGGGGGTGAGAGTGGCTGTGAGAGTGTGTGTCTGGGTGTGAGAGTGCATACATCAGTGTTTTAGTAGGTGTGTCAGTGTGTGTGTGCAGGTCTGTGAGTGGGTCCATGAGGGTATCAGTGGGTCTGTGAGTGGGTGTATGAGAGTCTTAGTGGGTTTCTGAGTGGGTGCGTAAGTGTCTGAGTGGGTCTGTGAGTTGGTGCATGATGGTCTAAATAGGGCTGTGAGTGGGTGCACTAGGATCTGAGTAGGTCTGTGAGTTGGGGCATGATTTTCTGAGTGTGTCTGTGAGTGGGTGCAGAAGTGTGTGAGTGGGTGTAAGTGGGAGAGAGAGATTAAAAGAGAGAGAGAGAGAAAGAAAGTGAGATATATCTGCACAAATTGAAATGACAAATGTTTTTGTCAATTAAAAAGAGTAAGATCACCTTTCAATATGGGCCTTAAACATTTCAATAACAAATTTAAATAAGAGGGAAACAACCTATAACACACCTGGAATCGAACCCTCAACTCTCAGTGTGAAGGTCTGAAAACTGAGCTAGGTAATTCTTTTTTCTGGTTTTATTTGGCCCTCTATGGGCTATCAGGGACTGTGGGGGAAGCCTCATGGCCTCCCCCATGGTCCCTCACTATTTTTTAATCTATTTTGTAATATGCCCTAATGGGCTCTCAGGGACCGCAGGTGAAGTCTGAAGACCTCTCCCGCAGTCCTTCACTATTTTTTTATTTGTTTTGTAATTTTCACTTACGGGCTATCAGGAACCATGGGGGAAGCATCAAGGTCTCCCCCTTGGTCCCATAGCACCAGCAAGCAGACAGCTCTGTCTCTGCATGCATACCTGTGTGCAGGGAACAGAGATTAAAAGAAAGTCCTCTTTGGGACAGTGGGACAGGTCCCACTGTCAAAAAGCAGACTTTGTTTGCTGTGACTTGGCCTGCAACTTCAAGGCTGCAGCCAAGCCACAGCAAACAGCTGTGTCCTGGGGTGGCCACCTTGTTACATAGCAGGAGCCTGGGGTAACAATCTCCAGGGCCATCAGTGGCTCCATTATGGAGGCCGCGTTGCCCCCCCCAATGAAAATAGCCCCAGGGAGGTGGTGGTTACCGGGGCCTGGGGGTACAAAATGGACCTCCATCACTTTTTTATTATATCCCCAGGGAGGTGGTAAACCCCGGGGCTGTGGGGGAGGCCGAAGGGATTGCCCACACCAGTAATACATTTACCCCGGGAGGTGTCGATCCTCGGGTGTGGGGGGCAGTGCAGTCCCCCAGCACAAGAGATAAATGCCCTAGGGAGGTGGTGTCCTGGGGATATGGTAGGCCATGCAGCCCCCCAGAAAAAATTAAATAAATGGCCCAAGGAGGTGGTCGTCCCCAGGGCTGTGGGGGGGGCAGGCACCTCCCCCATATTTACTTTCATTAATGCCCCTGGGAGGTGGCGGTCCACAGGGCAGTGGGAGTGGGTCAGGAGGCCCACTGGGACTTGGACCACCGGAGGGCTTCATAAAGATTCATTTTTTGGGGGTTGGAGGAATTTTTGCCATATCTATGGATCTGCCGCAAATCACACCGAAAATTGTTTTAAAAATGCTTTTTAGCCCAGGTTGGGGTCCCACTGGGGCCCCAGCACTGGAGCTAAAGGGTCAGAGTCTTTGTACCCTGGCCCCTTTTATATGTTTTATTATTTTTTTCTGGGGCTCGGCTGCATAAGACTTCAATGGGTTATTTGTTGAAGTGTTGTCAGCCAATCAGATCTCAGCATTAGATCAGGAGTGGTGGTGAATCGTTTCCGTCCCTATATATACAAATTTGGATTTTCTTTAATTTATCTAAAACTACTGAATAGATTGTCACCAAAACAAAGAAATGTTGCTTTCTGGACCAGGACCTACCTTTCTTCCAAATTTGATGTAATACCATCCAGTAGTTTTGGTTCTATCACTGGTCAATTTTTCCTATGTAAAAATGAATGGGAAAAAAGTGTTTTGCGACCCCCCTTTTTCTCTGTCCCCTTTGGATAGAGGGCAGCTGACTTGACTGGCAAATGTTTTGGGAAATTCTTGTAAAGATTCATTAAGATTCACCAAGTGGAGCCAAAGGTACATGCAACTTCCTTCCATAACGCTCTCTCTAAAAGGGTAAAGCTTTCCTCTGCTTTTGCAGTCTGTTTGGCAAAAAGAGTCTCCTCACAACTTCCATACCGAGGTAGTCCAAACTACTGCTTTATTGAGATACTTTCTTTCTGCTGCACTATTAAACCTTTCCCCATAAAAAATCGAGATTTACTGTCTCAATTAATGCTTGTTTGCTCATGCTTTAACTTTTTAAGTATTTGTAAAATGAGGATTGATCCATGCTTCTCTTTTTCAAAATGTAAAAAAATATTAACACATATAAATCTTTGCTGGCAATTACCATAATTTTAGAATTTTCAGTTTCCAGTTTTATTACCAATGATAACTGGACTCCCTGAATTACAATTACCTCTGTCATGTCATATACTAATGAATATGGGCTGAAGGAAAATAAGGCACAGTTAATTGGTGCTCCAGGATGAATAAGCAAATGTGTTTGTGACACTGAGCTTTTTATTTTATCATTTTATAACAGCAGCAAAGCAAGTTTTCACAAAGAAGTCAGCTGTAAATAAAAAGTCAGAAAATGAAAAGGTGGAGATTGGACTTAATTTGTCCTGCAAATGCTATTGATTCATTGCTGACAACACTGATGGGTAGCACAGAGGTATGTGATGTATATTGCATTGTAAAATAAGTTTGTGTGTACTCATATGGAAGTCATATAGATTTGTTTGTAGTCATTTCTCACATGCTGAATAGACATGCAAAATACCCCAAGTGGTTCAATATTCCCGTACACTTGTAGAATGGTAGGCATTATTTTACAGATAATTCTGTTTGCACACCTATTTAGGTATAGGGTGGTTAGTTTGTCCAAGGGTTTTACTGATAATCACAACCAAGTAAGCTACTTTGTGGGACATACTGAAACTCACTCCACATTGCAAGACACCACACCTTATACAGAAAAATGAACTTTGTGATATATTTATTCCAGAAAACATGTACATTGACATGTCAGTATTAGATGCTACTACTTTAAATTATTGCAGGCAATAGATCGCCATGAAAATATGTAAACCACAATGCATTAACTATCTAACTATAATGTCTCCTACCCAGGAAATTCACAAATACGCTCCCAAGCCAAGGCCTGGATTTACAAAGACTTTGCATCAGGGTTTTGCTACTTTGGTGTCACAGCCCTGATGCAAAATTCATGTTGCGATTTACCAAGCCAAGCAAATTAAGATTTTGCTTTGCATGAGATTTTACCACAAAATGAATGCCTTGTGTTAGATTGTGTCAGGGAGGCATTACATGGGTCCTGCATGGGCTTTTCTCTGCATCCACAAATGTATTTTGAAAGCAAATCATATTTACCAAAGTCAGTAAACATTGGTCTGTGCCACAATGGTGGACCTACTAGAGTGTGGCATGATGAAGACACATTTCTTTATTTTAATCATATTTACTTATATCAAGATATATATCTACCTCAAAACAAAATGGGTGGATTTGTTATGAAATCCTCAATCCTGACCCCTGTGCTTTTGTGATGTGTTGCACCTCTTCAGCAACATGACATGTTTCTTTTTTGGATGTGCCCAATCAGAGGACATCTTTGCCTCCTATTTTCGTAATGGGGTCGATGTGATAGTTACTCACCTTCTTCAGTGGGTTTGGTGCCAGAGTAGATCAGGCTAGAGATAGAAGACAGCACTGAGTAATCAGTAGTTGTCAGACCAGATTACTCAAGCAGACAGCAAGAAAACATTAACTGTGCAGCATCTCCAATAACCTTACAAAGGCCCACCTCAAGACCTGGCTGAAATCTGAGTAATAGCCCAAGTACAATTAATCACCTGATTAATGTCTATACCATTGGGCATGGTATTTAATGGGTGAAAAATCCACAACCCATTATGATTTACACACTTAAGAGTATGGAATAGAGTGCTAACAGCCCATGTTCTTAACTATTCTGACATCCACAAAGTTAGAATTTTCACTATTTGCCAGCACAATTTTGTGGGAGGAAAAAACATGTTAGGTGTACAGTTTACACCAGTGTAGGTTGTTCAATTTGGACTCAAATAGGAGTTTGATAACATATTGGGATTAGCAAGTCAATTAGAAATAGATCTAAAGTGTAACATTTGAAACTCCCATCAGAGAATATGTAATTTTCTAACCACTCTTTGAGAATAGGTGTGGCAATGTGGCCTAACTTTCCCACAGTCTGGAAGTAATATGTGGACAACTCCAGCAGAACCTGTAGCTCAGTTTCACCTTTAACTCAAACATAGAGTATGGTGTTTGCAGATTTACTTTTTCTAACTGCAAATTATGATTTTATAATAAAAAGATAAATCTGAAACTTACATTTTGCTTTTTCAGTTTGTTAGTGAATTAGTTGACATTTGTTTTAGCTTACATTTTGTACATTTAGTACATTCAGTAAAATGTGTTTGTTTTGGATTACTCATCATTTCTTTTTCTGTTTTCCTTTTCTCTTCCTTTATTAATTTTATTTCTCTCGCTCATCAACTAGTCTTTATTTAATATAATCAATCCTTTGTTTGTTGTGGGATCAATTTTGAAAATTCTAAAAGCATTTTTAGTTAAAAAATTCATGCCCGGAACTATCTACAAAATACCCCATAAGAGTCAAAACGTTTTTAGCATTTTCAGTTTTCCCTTCTCAAATGGATGCCTTTGGTTTCAGTGTTATCAAATTATTTTTAATAAATCAATATTTTCTAAAAATATTGTGTCGGACAATATTTTTTTGACACCCAATATTTTTTTACCGTAAAACAGTCTGATTTACATCAAACCCAGCAGAATAATATTCGGTTCAGGTTGCAGAAATACATAAAACTAGGCTGGATGATCATTAAGCCACACTGCTCTGTTTAATGCCAGTGCGTACCCCAGTCCATACAAGCTCTTTACGCTCAATTAACAAAATAAAAGGAGGGCTCCATCACCAAAATAAAGAGCTGTGTCAAATCAAATCAATCAAACAAAATCATCCATCCATGCAATCAAATCAAATCCATCCATGCATCCATGAGCAGCATCCACTCCGGAGCCCCAAAAGACCCCTGTCCTCACCACATTTTCAACAAGGCCAACACATTCATCGCACCCAAGCTCTGACACACCCTCAACTGTTCCATAGAGACAGCAACCTTCCCAGAGGACTGGAAGAATGCAGAGATCCACCTGCTCTTAAAGAAACCCAGGGCCGACCCCCTTGGACCTCAAGAATTACAGCCCCATCTCTATGCTGTCTTTTCCAGCCAAAGTCATTGAGAAGGCCATCAGTGCTCAGCTCCATAAGCACATTGAGGACAACAACATCCTATATGTCTCCAAATCAGGCCTGAAGGGCAATTACAGCACAGAGACCTCTCTCCTTGCTACCACAGTTGACATCTGCTTGCTCTTTGACCGTGGCCATACAGCAACCCTCATCCTACTGGATCTATCGACCACCTTCGACATGGTCTCACACTTCACCGTCTGCTCCAGGCTCCACACCGCTAGCATCCACAGAAAGGCCCTACAATGGATATGCTCCTTCATGTCTGTCCGAACACAGAGAGTCAGACTCCCGCCTTACCTGTCAGAACCTACAGAGATCAGCAGCCAAGTTTCACAGGGCTGCTCTCTGACCCCCACACTCTTCAACATCTTCATGGCCCTTCTCTCTTCCATCACCAGGAACCACGGACTGAACATCATCTCCTACGCCGATGAAACCCAGCTGATCATCTCACTGACCAAAAACCCCACTACCACCAAGAAGAATTTCCACGATGGGATGGATGCCTGGATGGACAGCTGCCTCAAGCTCAACTCTGAGAAGACTGAGATCCTCAGTCTGGGACCATCTCCATCAGCCTGGGACGACTCCTGGTGGCCATTGACCCTTGACATCCCCCCACCCAACAAACCACGCATGCAACCTCGGCGTCATCATGGACTCATCGCCCACCATGACCCGCCAAGTCAACGCAGTTGCATCCTCCTGCTTTCACACACTCCAACTTCTCAGGAAGATCTACAAATGGATCCCAAAGGACTGCCGCAAAACCATAACCCATGCCCTGGTTATCAGCAGATTAGATTATGGCAACTCCCTCAATACCGGTACCACCCAGAAGAACCTTAAGAAGTTACAGCACATCCAAAATGCCGCCGCAAGACTCATCCTGGATATTCCCTGCTGCAAACATATCTCCAATCAATGGAAGAGACTTCCACTGGCACCCTATCGAGGAGAGCATTACCTTCAAGCTTCTTGTCCATGCCTACAAGGCCCTCCAGGACCCACCTACCTCAACCACACCATCACCTTCTTATCCCCCACTAGACCACTCCACTCCGCTCAACAAGCACTAGCCACTGTACCCCACATACAGAAGACCTCAGCTAATGGATCCTTCACCTACCTCCCAGCAAAGAGCTGGAATACCCTGCCCATGAACCTCAGGCAGTCACCATCGCTACCCCAATTCAGGACGGACCTTAAAACCTGGTTCTTCAACTGAAGCTCACAGGACAAAGTCCCTTAGTGCCTTGAGACCCTTACAGGTGAGTTGTTGCGCTTCATAAACCTAGATTTGATTTGATCCTGACATCAGTACAGCTGTCAATTTTTTCAGGAGCTGCTCAGGGCCACCCATAGCCTCTTTTTGGACGTGGGCAAAGAACCCTCTGTGCAGTCTCTGAAAGTATGCCAAGGTCCGCCAATAAGTGTGCCACATCTATTAGTAGTGTACATTTGGTGCATCCCTCCTGCTCCTTTTGTCCTTGTGCCTGTGTTTACTTTACGAAAAACATGAAGACATGACCTTATTTTCATGGGACCATACCACATAAAAAATCTGGAATCATTAATGGTGGTATCAAAAGGACCTTGCAACTATCTGCAGAGTAAAGCAAATGTGCATATCATGGCCTGCTGCTCACCTGTGAGAATTTTTAACACGTGGTCGTAGATGTTAATATTTGTCACTTTTGTTTTTATGATCCCCTCATTTAGAATTTAAGTTGTATTCTTATGCTTACAGGCAGATTGATTCTGTTGCTTGAGAATGTGCAGGGCCTCTCTCTTCTGTGTTTACTTCGTTAAACATTAATTTCATAATCTCAGAAAATGTGTCGGAACAGGGCCCCAATGGGTGTTAGTGTAGGGACCCTTAAATACGATGAGACCTTTCTGAATCAATACCCAGATAGGGCATTGATCGTGCCCCACTACCTGGGAGGCGCAAAATATGTAATAGCGGTGCAATAATGGTGCACCACCTTCTGGGAGGAGCACAATTAGCAACAAAGCTAAGGATGTGCTGTTAAAACCCTTAACATCCTTAGCATGTGTAGGGATTGTTTTTCCACAAGAAGGATCCCTTCCTGCACAAAAACAATCCTGCCTGCAATGTAGGCACCCTTGCACCATGGCGCACGGATGCCTGCATTGGTGCCAGGCTGCACATACTGATCCAGCGCAGTGAGAGCAGGAATGCTCCATATCAAATATTGATAAATCGGATCCTAGGCATATAGGAGGAGAAAGATAACTGCTCTGTGCTGTAGGTTTGAGGCTGCAGGGCTTCCATTATGCACTGCATAGAGCAAAGTGCCAAGAAGGGAACACAAAAAACAGAGGTTTTCTGTTCTTTCATTCGAAGCCTAAACATGTCACAGCCGTTCTAATTCTAATAAATACGTTTCTTTTTCAACCTTTAACGCACAAAACTATTTCCAACGATTGTGTGGATAATCGATTTATTTTAACTGGTCTATTCGTCATTTTCGGACACCGTCTATTTCAAATGTACAATGTAGGGCGTCCTCGGCAAAGCAATTTAATTTGACAGTGATATTGTGCAGAGAGCCAGTGACGTTATCAGAGTAACAGCAGGAAATGTTCGAATTTTTATCACTGCAAGTCTACCAACCAGCAGTGCGCTGAATCTTTTTAAGCTAAAACAGCTGTTTTTCTGCAATTGACAATTAAATTGCATTACAATAATCTAATTTACCAAACATGACTTTCGAATTACTGTTCTCTGCTGTTGTTTTAGCGTGTGAAATTGTGTTAATTTTTTTCTAAATCCCCCCAAGCACGTTTTGGCTATTGTCTTAATATGATTTTCCAGAAATACAGATTGTTCAATAGTGAGGCTCCCGGTGTGTAAAGTTGATTTTTAGGTTATTGTAAGAAGTATGCACAGTGTTACCTTCGCTTCAATAAATGAAAATGAAACTAACATAGTAAGAAAAATGTATTGATACTGCTGTAAAGTAAGACAAATCAGAGTCTCCAAAAACTACTAAAATTTACCATAGCACCGACAATTTCAGAGAAGTATGAATAGGAGTAGCCAAGGTGACATAACACTTCTAACGATCTAAGCAACGCACACAATTTAGAGCTTACTGCTTTAAGACTGCAAAGCTGTTGCTAGGTAATGTTATGATATGTTATAATCTTATTCTAGACTGCTCATACACAGACGTATATTGAGATTGTTGGTTGTCACAACCTTGAAATCGAACCCTAACCATGAGAAAAGGCCAGGAGAAAAATTCAGGTTTCCAGCTAAGTTTTGTCTGCTGCTGTAGAAAAAGCACACTCTGTATAAGTGACCATTCCAGTCGTAGTGATGGTGAGCAAAAAACAAGCATTTGCAATGCAATGGGTCTCGCGTTTGCTTGAGCTAGAGCTAAGAGCATTGTAAACTCCTTTCTTGCCACATAAATTGAAAATGAAAATAAAACAATATCACATAACTAACTAGACTTTTCTTGCCATATAAACTGAAAAGTAAAAGTTTCACATAAGCGATCTGACGGCCACCATCAGTGCAAAGCAGACACAAAAAGGGAAATAAAAGTTAATTTGTACTGAAACCTATCGGCAAAAGTGCAATCATCCATGTCACAGGCAAAAGTGCAATTATCTACGTAACAATCAAAAGTGCAATTAAATATGTAACAGGGTCGATGTCATGCAAAGCGCTCAACCTCTGCCCAGCGAGATCACGCTGCGAAAAAAGAGATATAGTAGTCCAGAAACCGGAAGGAAAACATGGAGCCTTGTATGTTTTCACTACTTGGTTACTGCGCTCGAGGAGGGCTAAACACTGCAAAAGGCATGAGGTATGCATGCCTTTCACTAATGAAAGCAAGCAGATTTTAAAAGGCAAGCCCCCAAACCAATGAAAGAGACTGACATGACATGGGCGTGGTTTGAAGCCCAAAGAGAGATTACAACACAGGACGCAGCACTTTGCGCTAGCCCCTAAAACAGCTCTTTCACCCCTCACACTGGAATCTGTTAGCACATTCTGCTGTGTGTTTGTTACCGGGCACCCCTGAACAAAAGTGACAAGAAGAGAGGGGAGGCTCTTAAGCGACACAGTATCATTGCCCAAGGACACACTGGCTCTGCAACTGGAAAACAGCTGGCAAATAGGCCCCTTAGGTGCTGGAGGCGCCCAGTGTGACAATCTTTGTTGGATCCCCCCTCATGACCTTCTCCTCGGCTTCCCTCACCACCACTAGTTAAAGTGCCTCTCAACTCTCGATGGCCCCTCACTCACATATATTTCATTTGTTTTAAAGCATTTGTAAAAGCAAGCTTTACTAATACACACGGCTATCCACATAAAATGCAGATCTGTTCTTTTCAGCAGGCATATTATGCCTCTGTGTTACTTTATGCTGAGTCAAAACTTCCACTAGATAAAACTCTGATCTCTATCTGTCAGGAGCAGTATTCACAAGAGTTTTCTTGGCATTTTTATTTCTGCCTGAAAGCTGGGCACAAGGAACTATGCATCAGGTGCTTCTAAATCGTAAGTGATAGCTAAACACAGTGACCCCCCTCTATCAGTGTCCCCCCTCCATGTCAGCACCCAGTGCGGCCTCAACAGTTACATCGCCATGAATCTGATTCTAGCAAACATCTGCACATAAATGTTTGCATAATCAGCAACTGGTTACATATTTTTCAAGCCATACAATCACCAAATATATAAAAAATTCATTAAATATTCAATATTAGTTCATCAAGGTGCAATCCACAATCCACCCTTCAGACTCAGAGTCATTTTGTGCCGGATCAAGTGTAAAAACACCACAAATCTGCTGATGAGCTTTGGAGATGCACCAGTGTGCCTGTGAGTGGTACTTGACCTGAGAGGATTTTAGCAGCATTTCCAGCAACCCGAGATGAATTTTCTTTGATCTCTACTCTCTACTGATGAAGGGCTAAACCCAGAAACACGTTTCTAGAGATAAACAGCAATGTCTGCACCAACTTTGGTGAAAAACTACAGATAATTTTCATTACTCTTCCTGGGCAGGATTGGGTCTGTGTTACAAAGGGCAGCAGAGGAAGGTGTGCAATTAGTGAGTTACACGGGGCTGAACAGAATACTCACCCAGGTGTAGAGGGGATTGCTTAGTATTTATGAATGAATGTCATTACGCTGACAGGATGATGAATTAACACGGCTGGCTTTGGTTGCTAGTTTTGATGAGCAGATTTACCTGATCCAGTCAGATCTGAGCTCTGTGGGTTGCTGCTACTTCTTATGCAGCCGCATGTCTTTGTGGAGAGTAATCTGAAGCTCGTATTAACTACAAACTACTCCTGCGGACTACATTCAGGTGAATTTTACATAAAAAGTAATTGACAATTTCATAATAAACACAGTAAGCATTATTACGGAAATTCAGAGTTTTATTTTTGAAAATCATATTTTAAAAATACTCGCAGAAAGGCTTGTCAAGAAACGTTTGGAAAAATGTTAGAATGAAAAATGTATAGCTTTCACTATTTATACATTTGCTCTCAACTGGTATATATGCATGGAGGTTAAATCACATGTTGCCACTTTTTTACATCACAATATCAGAGGTCTGCGGTTCTCTATCCCTGTCTATGATTGGACGTGTGTGCTTACTATTTCAAGTGGCTTCTGAGAACTCACCCATTTAGCGAAAATTCACCATCAAAAGAAAAGGCTCTCTTTCTCCACTATAAGTGCAGCGCATGTAAAAGTGGAAGAACCATAAAAGAAAACCACTATTTTATTTACGATTTGTCTGTTGCATTTTTAGAGGATTCATTTTATTACCAAGTAAAAGCACATTTTCAAATCATGGCATAACAATGCTACAATTGATAAACAAACTCGTATATTGTTTATCAAAGCTGTTTAAGAAATTTAATTGGGCGCTCCATCTGCTACTAAGTCTGTAGTCATCTTTTTTCAAAAGCTGAAACATGCCGGGGGCGTGTGCGCCATTTTCTGTTTGCGTTTGCTGCTTGAGAGAGACAGATTCCCGTAGTCAGTTTTCTCTACATCTTATTGTTTCAGAGCATGGGAAGGAGTGGCGTGGAAACTTTTTCGAATGTTAAACCTAACTCCTTTGAATTAATTGACTCCTGATGCACCAGGTCCAGCTGACCCGTACATACATATTGTAGAAGACAAGTCGAAAATTTGATCTGGCCTGTTTCATTAATCATAGTAGATGGTTAGATTAAGAAAAAAATCAGTTTCTGCCTGTAACTGTTACTGCTTGTTTCTTGCTGGGCACTTTACGGAAGCCATAAATTGTTTTCGTCTAGGTAGCCAAAAATGTAACAATAGGATAGCGCGGTTAGGAGTTTAGAACGCTAATAGCTCTAACTCGAGCAAATGCGAGACCAGTTGCGCTGGTCAGCACACACAGGGATGAAAACAATAAGCTGTACAGCTCAACTCGCAAAAACACATGGGTTGTGTTTTGTGACCTTTTAAAAATAAGCACGAGAAACGGAATCATGTTTACACAGCATAAAAAAAAAAAGTGAAGGGAGAGCAAGCTGGCCCTGGAAAAGCCCCGCTCTGTTTTATTATGTTTGTAAAGGGAGCTGGTGGGGAGGAGGGACTGAACAATCACCCACAGTGTTGAAGTGAAACAGGCAAATACTAAAAAAAAGTCCCTTACAGAAGAGATAAACAGAACATAGCATAATTACACAGTACTTTGTGCTGCTCCCAAAGTGAAAAAAGGCAGGACAAAGAGGCAGAACTGACCACTAGCAAGCAAGGATTTTTGAAGGACACTGCAACTAACAAATGAAAACGCTGGAACTCACTCTATAGTATACTTAAAAGTATACAGTAGGCTGAACACTAACGCTCGACCTAATGAGTAGCCAACCTAAGGGAGCATAACGGTTGATAAAAGGAAAAATTATTGGCTAGATAGAAAATTGATCCGAGGTGCAGGGCTTTATGGAAAATGGTTAGAGCCTTATAGGCTACTCATTATTAAATGGGTAGCCTATGTAGTTACCACATTACTGGCAATGTATGAACTCATCTGGCAGCTTTAGTAAGCACTCCTGTTGCAGCTACATGAGCAAGTTGCAGTTGATTTAAGATTTTTTCTGCTGGTTCAAGGTAGATTGAATTAGCATAGTCAAATGTCATAGAATAGAATCATATTGTTCATTACTTGTGTCCACAAAGACGGAACAATACAGGTCAGAATCACTTTTTTAAGTTGAAGGTGAACGAAACAGGTGCCCAGGATGCTGTTCCCCAAGAACACATACATTTCACACCACTGTTGAAGGATCTGAAGGATGACAAATATATCTGGCCATAATGTTTGTTAGACCTGACAGCCCTACGGTGGTCATCCCCCAACATTTTGCCTGCCTCCCTCCACATTTCTAACACTATTTTTGCTGGTTTTGAGACTCTGCACACTTTACCACTGCTAATCAGTGCTAAAGTGCATATGCTCTCTCCCTTAAACATGGTAACATTGGTTCATTCCCAATTGGCATATTTGATTAACTTGTAAGTCCCCAGTAAAGTGCATTGCATGTGCCCAGGGCCTGTAAGTCAAATGGTACTAGTGGGCCAGCAGCACTGAATGTGTCACCCATATAAGTAGCCCCTTAAACATGTCTCAGGCCTGCCATGAACAACCTGTATGTGCAGTTTCCCTGCCACTCCGACTCGGCATTTAAAAGTATTTCCCTAGCCTTAAACTCCCCTTTTTCTACATATACCAGCCCTAAGGTGGTCCTAGATAACCCTTAAGAGAGGGTGCTATGTAGGTAAAAGGCTGGACGTATACCTGTGTGTTTTATATGTTCTGGTGGTGGAAAACTCTTAAATTTGTTTTCCACTACTGTGAGACCTGTTCCTTTCATAGGCTAGCATAAGGGCTACCCTCATATACAGTTTGAGTGGTAGATTCTGATCAGAAAGGGGTAAACAGGTCATGTTTAGTATGGCTGGCCAGGATGCAATAGAAAATCCTGCTTATTGGTGAGGTTGAGTTTTAAATTACTATTTTAGAAATGCCACATTTAGAAAGTTAGTGTTAGACTTTTTCATCCTTGGTGTGGTCTCCCTTAACTTTTTGCCTCTGCTTCCCAAGGTTGATGATGTGTGCTGGACTCTGTTTTTGATGTTTTTGTTACTCTGGGCACATTACCACTGCTAACCAGTGCTAGAGTGCAAACTTTCCTATATAAAATGTGTATGTAATTGGTTCATCCATGATTGGCATATTTGATTTACTAGTAAGTCCCTAGTACAGTGCACTAGAGGTGCCCAGGGCCTGTAAATCAAATGCTACTAGTGGGCCTGCAGCACTGGTTGTGCCACCCACATACGTAGCCCTGTAATCATGTCTCTGACCTGCCACTTCAATGTCTGTGTGTGCAGTTTTAAACTGTTAATTCGACTTGGCAAGTGTACCCACTTGCCAGGCCTAAACCTTCCATTTTCTTACATGTAAGGCACCCCTAAGGTAGGCCCTAGGTAACCCTAAGGGAGTGGTGCAGTGTATGGTTAAGGTAGGACATATAGTAATGTGTTTTATATGTCCTGGCAGTGAAATATTCCTAAATTCATTTTTCACTGTTCCAAGACCTGTCCCTCTCAAAGGTTAACATGGGGGCTACCTTTAAATATGATTGAAGTGTAGATATCCTTTGGGAGCAGATAGACATCTGGAGTTTGGGGTCTCTGAGCTCACAATTTAAAAAAAAAAAAAACATATTTTAGTAAAGTTGGTTTTAAGACTGTGTGTTTGAAAATGGCACTTTTAGAAAGTGAGAATTTTCTTTCTTAAATCATTTCTGTGACTGCCTATTTGTGGATTCCCTGTCTGGGTCAGTTTGACACTTGAGCTGGTTGCACCTCTCACTACACAGTGACACAAATGGAGCTGGGGTGTATTCTGCATTTCCTGATGAGCCATCTGTGCTAGGAGGGAGGGGAGGAGTGGTCACTTACACCTGAAAGGGCTGTGCGTGCCTCACACAATGCAGTCTCCAACTCCCTGGTGTGTGTCTGGGGCCTAGCCTAGGCAAGGCAGGAATGCACAATCAGGAGAGACTTTCCTTTGAAATAGGCCTACTTCAAAGGGCAAAATGGGTATAAGAAGGGCACCCAAAACCACAGACTTTAGAACACTTCTGGAAACCAAGAGGAACCTCTGCCTGGAGAAGAGCTGAAGAGCTGAGGAAGAAGAACTGACCTGCCTGTGACTGTGCTTTGTGGAGCTATCCTGCAGTTGCTGCTTCTGCCTGTGCTAGAGGACAAAGACTGGACTTTGTGTTGCTTTCCTTCTTGTGAAAATCTCCAAGGGCTTGATTTAGAGCTTGCCTCCTGTTATTTGAAGACTCCTGGACAGCAAACACTTCTCTCTGCCAGCACCTGGAGTCTCTGGAGAGACTCCTACTCTGCCAAGTGGTGCCCATCCAGTACCTGGGACCCTGAAAGGAGCAGCTGGCAGCCTAAGAGGGAGAAATCCACGCACCGACCGCCGTCCGGGGGAAAAGATAAACGCGACTCCGATCTACGGCTGAAAAATCGACGCGCAGCTGGCTTTGCAGCTGAAAATCAGCGCTCACCTGCAACGCAACCCAAAGATTGATGCCCGGGGCTGGAGAAACGACGCACAACATCGCTCAAGAAGGCTTGTGAGATTGCAACCCCTGCTGCGTGTTTTTTGGATTATCGTGCAGCTGGATTTTCGATGCAAACACCGCTGGGCATGTAAAAACAATGCAAGGCCTGCTCGGACCTGAGAGTGCTGAAAGGACCGACGCATCACTCTTCTGTGGAGAGAAGAAACGACACACACCGACCCGACTAAAGGAGAATCGATGCAAGGTCTCGCTCGTGAGTGATATTGACGCATTGCAAGCCCATTTTGAAGCACACTCACCCATGCAAGGTTATTTTTGACGCACCCAAGGTACATTTTCACGCTAACAGCGTTAGTGTGTGTTTAAAATTACATGAAGCCTCTTTTTGCATTTTTTGTGATAACCCAACTTGTGTATTGTGGATTTTGATTGCTTTTGTCTTGTTTTGTTTAGATAAATATTTTCTATTTTTCTAAATCTGTGTTGTCATTTTGTAGTGTTTTCATTAAGTCACTGTGTGTGCCTACTGCTCGTGCCAACCTACCAAGGGGGTAAGCAGGAGATAGCTGAGGGTGATTTTCTTTTACCCTGACTAGAGTGAGGGTCCTTGATTGGACAGGGGGTAACCTGACTGCCAACCAAATACCCCATTTCTAACAGTGAGCATTTGTGTGCACTTAAAATCCATCTGTGCCTTACAGCCTGTCTTCAATCAATGTCTGAGCTGGGCTGGTTGACAGCTTCCTTGTGCATTTCACCCTGACAACCACAAACACAGGATACTCAGTCACACATGCACTCATCTGCATACTAAATGGGTCTTCCTAGACTGGAAGGGTGGAGGGGCCTGACATTTACATTTCAAAGGCTAGTGGCCTGCCCTCACACACTGGACTACCGAACCCCCTACTGGGACCCTGGCAGATAGACCTGTATTGAAAAGGGATCTTGTTGTAGGAGGCTGGCCTGGTTTGTAGTGGGTACCTTGGGTACTTACACCTTATACCAGGTCCAGTTATCCCTTATTAGTGAAATGTAGTAGTGTTCTAGCAGCTTAGGCTGATAGAGGTAGCTATAGCAGAGCAGCTTAGGCTGAACTAGGAGACATGCAAAGCTCATGCAATACCACTTATAGTTACACAGTACTTATACACAAGTAAATAAACTACTCCGTGTTACCAAAATTAAAGGTAGTTTATGTGGGTGACACAGTACGAAAAATATCTTAGAGACAATACTCCTTCTGGAGGAAAGTTATACACAATATATACACTAGACACCAAAATAAGGCAAGTAATTAGTCATAGGATAATGCAAACAATAGGAAATGCTTTAGAATGCAATGGAGAAAATAGGTCTAGGGGCAACACAAACCATATACTAATAAATTGGAATGTGAATCACGAATTCCCCCCTAAACAAGCGTAGTGTGTGCAGAATCCTTGGGAGAGTAAGAATACAGTAAAGGTAAGTAAATTACCCCACAGCAGATCCCAGAAAAGCAGGAGTAAAGTACTGCAAGTTTCCTTAGGACACACTACACCTCATAATTGGAATTATTGCAAGAACCAAACAAGTCTGCAAACAACAAACAGTGGATTCCTGGACCTGAAGACCTGCAAAAGAAGGAGACCAAGTCCAGAAGTCGAACGAAGTTCCAGGAAGGACAGGAGCCCCTGCCAACCCAGAAGAGGGTGCAAAAGAAGAGTCCCTGGTTGGACGAGGACTTCAGAAATGTACCCTAGGAAGATGCCAGCGGGGTTCCTGCATGATACAAAGGATGTTGCATGTCATAACGTTGGATGCAGGTGAGTTTTGGTGCTGGATTTCTCCAACAAGCCTTGGGTCCGGCAAAGTCGCATTTTGAGTCAACTAGGTGCTATCTGGACCCAGGGAGGAGCTGGGGGCCTCAACTCTGTGTGAGGAGGAAGAGGGGGCGCTCAGCACTTTAGAGATCCCTCAGAGCACCAGATATCACCCACAGGTGTCCCAGTACACGGGGACAAAGGAGGTGCAAAATGCGGTTGGTGCAGCACTACAAAGGAAGGTCCCATGCCGCTGGAGATCAACTCAGCGAGTTGAGCGTCACAGGATAGAGTGCTGGGGACCTGGGCCAGGCTGTGCAAGAAAGGGATTTTGCAAATAATGCACAGAGGTCTCAGGAGACAATGTTTCTGCCCGCCGGCCCAGCAGAATGTTCATAATGCAGCCGGCGGGGTCTCAAGGGGGCTGGCGGTCAATGGAAAGACTGCCAGTATGAACACGGTGGTGTTTACCACTATGTTCATAATGACCTCCTTAGTAACTTTGCAATTAACCTTCAGCAAGTGAAGGTTAGGCATATAGGTGACTTATAAGTTACTTAAGTGCAGTGAAAATGGCTGTGATTTAGTGTGTGCACTATTTCATGCAAGGTGCAATGGCAGGCCTGTGGAAGGGTTTGTCTGAGCTCCTTATGGGTGGCAAAAGAAATGCTGCAGCCCATACGGATATCCTGGAACTCCAATGCCCTGGGTACCTAGGTACCATATACTAGGGACTTATAAGGGGATCCAGTGTGCCAACTGAAATTGGTAAATTAAGTCACTAGCCTATAGTGACAAATTTAAAATTTGAGAGGGCATAAGCACTGAGGTTCTGATTATCAGACCCTCAGTGACATAGTTAAGCACTATACAGACACACACATTAGGCCATAAACTATGGGCACTGTGGTCCTGACCATCAGGATCCCAGTGAGACAGGCAAAAACATACTGACATAAAGGTAAAAATGCGGGTAACATGCCAAGAAAGATGGTACTTTCCTATGCTTGTGTACTTCAAAACCACTCTTTGAAGTCTCACCTACTTCAAAGGCATTTTTGGGTATATAAACTGGGTCATTGACCCTACCAAATCAGACAATTCTAGACCTGAACCTGCAATTTGTCAAGAGGAGCTGGCAGGCTGCCCAAAGGACTCACCTGGACTGCTTTACTGTGAAGGACTGCTGCCTTGCTGTTGCCCTGCTGCCTTGCTGGTCTCTGACTTTGCTGAGAAGTATTCTCCAAGGGCTTGTTCTGAGCTTGCCTCCTGTTTTCTGAAGTCTCAGGGCCAAAAAGACTTTATCCCTTCAAGGAAACTCCTTGTGTGCCGAATATCACTGCACAGTCTGACGGAAATGATGCAGAGCTTTCCCTGTGACGAGAAAATCGCCACACAGCCGAACTGGAACGATGCAGCCCGACGTCCTGAGCGAAGATCGATGCAGCACCTGCGTTGCAACCAGATATTCGATGCACGGCTCTACTGGATCAACACACAGCCAAGCAGGTACGACGCAGCCTGGCTTCCTGAGTGAAAAATCGACGCAGTGCTTGCCATGTGAAAGAAAAGTTGACGCATCGCCTACCGGATAGACTCAACGTCTGTGACTTCTTCCTGCACGCCCAAGATTTTGATTTGCCTCATCCCTGACCGTCCAAAGATCCCTGCATCACAGTGAGGAACCAAGACTGCACACCGGAAATCGACGAAAAAGCCCCTTGAAGTGTGAAAAGAAACAACGCATCATCTGTGCCCCCTTGGAAAATCCAATGCACACCTTTTTTTCATGCATCTCCTCCTCTACGGTTTCCATGCATGGTAATTTTGACGCAAGCCAGGTACTTTGTGCAAACAAGAGACAACTGTTGATTTCTAAGATTGAAGACTCTTTTTAAACTTGCAAAAGTGATATCTCAACTTGTGCTTATTGAATCTTGATCGTTTTCACCTTAATTTAACCAATTAAATATCTTATATTTTTCTAAACCAGTGTGGTGTATTTATGTGGTGTTTTCACTGTGTAACTGTATGATTTATTGCACAAATACTTTACACATTGCCTTCTAAGTTAAGACTGACTGCTCAGTGCCAAGCTACCAGAGGGTGGGCACAGGATAATTCAGATTGTGTGTGTCTTACCTTGACGAGGATTGTGGTCCCTATTTGGACAAGGGTGTATACCTCTGCCAACTAGAGACCCCATTTCTAACAAGGTTTTATTCCCATTCCATGACTGAAGCAGACATAATTAGATCACAGTTTTGAACATGTTCCATCTTGAGGAAGTTGTTGGCTGTCCATCCTTTGACAATGGTGAGGGCATCTGTAAAAAAACTCATCTTTTAATTGGGACTCTTGTGCACTTCACAGGTAAAGGATAAGTGGCGTGTCACCAGCAGACACATAAAAGTGTGTGGGAGAAGAAAATGGCTGTTAACTATATACCCCCTCATCCTATAAATACCCAGTTCTCTTCAGAAACACAGTGGGGCAAGTTTTTGGTTTTGGTCATGCATCCAACCTAGGTAAAGCTCTTTAACCTAGTTAAATTCAGTATTCTAGATAAAGTGGTGAACACACAAAAAATATGAAAGTACTATAATTTTTATAATATATGCAATCTAATCACGGTGCACATCGAAATGGAAACACAGAGGATCATGCTTAGTTCACAGTAAATTTTATACAGATCATTTAAAAGTAATGATCATTTCTGTTCTGTATACAGATTTTAGTTGTTCAGCCAACAAATAAAGTTCCATAGGCCTAGGATCTTTTCAAGACTTTCCAAAATCTTAGATTATTAATAAAATAATTCATGGGAATCACTGCAACCTGGAATGTAAGACATAGACATGGGGGAACATTTTTGAGTTTATATTTTGAGGCTGAAGAGACCTTTAAGCATGTTTTATAATTCCTGACGTGACTTTTAAGCCTATAATGTAGTTTGATTTTTATTTAAGGACAAGTCTGTAAAAGAAATTTCAATGATGGAGAATCTGTTGTGGGAATCAGATGTTTTTGCACCGCTCTACAAGGTTTAAATCTCAGCTGTCACTGGGACTACTATGACCAACTGATGAACAGAAATGTTATTGCTACCTTTCACATCACAGTAATCATATTCGTGACAATCACTGCATTTTGTTATTTGAAGTCTTAGTACATTGAGGCCCTGATTTATACTTTTTGACATAAGCCTGTGCTAACGCAGGTTTGCGTCAAAAAGTATAGCGTCGGCTTGCGCCATTCCAGGACGCCAGCCAGGTGACATATTAATGGAATGGTGCAATCCGGTGCAAAGGGTGGGCTAGCGTCAACATTTTTTATGTTAGCCGGGTGGGGGTGGCGATATGGGAGTTTAGCACCAAAAAATGACACTGGGCTGGTTGGAGTAAAAAAAAGATGACTCTAACCAGATTAGCTGCATTTTATGGCGCTAAACCTACCATGCCACATGGCTCCTGCCTGAGAAAAGGCAGGAGTCATGCCCACCACTGCAATGGCCAGCACAGGGGACAAAGGTCCACTGGGCATGGCAATTGCACCCTGTGCCACGAATGGGGGCCCCTATCTGGCCCTCCTATGGTATTAAAAAAAAAAAAGGTAAATACTTACCTTTACTTACCTGTACTTAACTGGGATGGGGTTCCCCATCCTCCGCTGTCCCTCTGGTGTGGGTGTTCCTGGGGAGGCACCTGTGGACTCATTCCATGGTGTTCCACCATGGAAATGAGCCCCCAGGTCCCCTAACGCCTGCCCTGACCCAGGCGTTAAATAATGGCGCTAAGCAAGCTTAGCGCCATTATTTAGGCCCGCCTCCCTCCCGTGCACAATTTTTGCATGGGAGGATAAATAAGGCGCAAGGGTCTTAGAGTCATTTTTTGCCCGGGAACGCCTACCTTTCATCTCATTGACGCAAGTTAGTTTTCCGCAGACAAAAAATTAATTTAACTCCAATATTTTGACATTAGATGGGTCTAGCGTCAAAATATAAATATGGGGTTGAGTGTGCGCTGAAATAGATTAAAACAAATGATGCTATTTTAGGACAAACAGAGTATAAATATGCCCCTAACTGTGCAGTGGTGCACTGGAAGTCTATATTAATGTGCATTCACTGTAGAATAGTGATTTTAAGTGATGTGGTATAGCCCTAAAACTTCATGTATAACCAATTGATTTGATTTAATGTGTTTCTTTATGATGTTAATTAATAGTCTGCACTAGACCTATAATGAATTTCTACAAGGAAGTTTTAAATGTTACATGCAAATATCAAAAATGCAGTTCTGCATTATATCTAATTAAATATATTAGCAAAGTTATCTTATTTTAAATCTACTGTAACATGAACACTGACAGAGCTTATTAATGATGAACATTCTGAATGTTTTATACGTTATTTTGCATAAATTATTGTGGCATTTTAAGTAATTTTAGTTAGCCTACATGAGACCTGCAAGGCCATTGTTTATAAAACGTGTAGAAAAATGTTTAGTCATTCTCGAAAATGTGACTTATTTTTTAAGGATTAGTTCCCATAAAATGCTAGCTTGGAAATAGATGCCCTATTGTTTTATGCATAGTGAGCCTGAGAAAGTAACCTTGAATCCAGTACATTGAGGAACTGCAATTGTTTCAACCTGTACAGATGAGCTAAGATGGATGCTTTTCTCATGATGGACTTGGGGATATGTCCCTAGTTGCAGTTCCATACCGCATGATGGACTTTGATTGGACAGTAAACCTTCCGATTCGTGTGGAATGCTGAATGAGCAAATCATCTTGCACTTTGGAATTTAATATACCGTTTTCCACTTGGAATGACATTCATTCTGCTAGAAACTCTTTCCCTGGCATCCTTTTCTGGATCCCCTTGGACTCTGAGAGGTACAGACCTGGCTGCCCTTACCCTTCATTTTCAATGCTTCGCTGAGACTTGAAAATGTTCCCCTAACCCAAGGAGAAGACTCTTGCCTGACCTTCTTAAATGATGACTCCTCTTTTTTCCTACTTTTTGCCAAACTTGGTTAGCCACATTTTGCCCCAGGTGTTGTTTTTCCAAATACTTTTTGTCCTCTATTTTCATTGTACTTTTTTATCACATATGTTTTAGCCCAGCACATGTTAACTTGAACTTTCCAAATTGTAGGTTTTCCCCTTTGTTTCCAGCTAGCCAAACTTAGATTACTTTTAAACTGTCTTCATGCTTAAAATAATTCAACAGGCCTTGTTTTCAACTCATCAGATAATTCTGTTGATGTTTTGTATTGCTATTCTTAAGTGTTTAGTCCTTTTGATGTTAGCTCATCCAAACCTTTTCTGTCACCTTGGACAACCCATGGTGATTCTGTACCTTTAATGCCTTGCTTTTAGACTCATTTACATAAAATTGAGCATGAGTCTGTTATAAAATCCTTAACTATATTTCCAACTGGAGTTTTCTTTGTATGGCCAAATAGATTATACTATCATTTTGAATTATTGTTTCAGTTTTGAAGCCTGACCTTTCTACCACTGATCTCATTAAAAGCATAATGGTAAATGCTTTACCACCACTGTGTGATCAGACCCAATAAGATTAGTTTGGACAGATCGGTAATTCTAACAAGACTGAAATGGCTTCTGAACCCAACTTTTTCCCAACTAGTCCCTGATCAACGTAACCACAGATCTCACCATTTGTGATTAGTGATGTGTTTTGGTAATTTTATGTGAAATGTGATTCGAAAGTGGCCAGACCAGATTACAATGGCAGT
This sequence comes from Pleurodeles waltl, assembly GCF_031143425.1. Classification (NCBI taxonomy): domain Eukaryota; kingdom Metazoa; phylum Chordata; class Amphibia; order Caudata; family Salamandridae; genus Pleurodeles; species Pleurodeles waltl. Next base: position 639,870,754 of record NC_090447.1, read on the forward strand.
TTTAAATAGTTTAATTCGATCATTAAGATAAAAGGCAAATAAGTGTCTCTGGAGAAGGAAACACAAATGAAAGATTACCTTCTGCCAAACAGAACCAAGCTGTAATTTTTCTGAATTTCCAATATAATCCTTTCCAGTTTACAAATGTATCATGTGAATCAATCCCCTCTACGGCACACATCTCCCAACCCCATGAGATATAGTGAACCTTGCTTTGCTCTTGCTGCAGCAGAAACCGTCAATGTCAATATGCTGCACACATAAACAAAATTACACTACTGAAGGGCAAAGCCAGGGTTATTAATAGTGACTGCAATCTGTCCATTGCAGTGTTGCTAGCCATGTCTAATTTTAAAGTAATATTTTTAATTCCACCCCTTTTTATGAAGGGCATATCTGGGAAGTGTGTTTTTTATGCTTCTCCCTAAAAGACTTATTGAGTGAAAAGATGTTAATTGTTAATTTCATTTCAGTGCTAAGAATTGTTTACTTATATGTATATTATCATATTACTGTTGCTTAATGTTGCTGTCATGGGTGATAGCTGCAATTTAAATGAAGATGTTAAAAAACAATTTAATTTCTTTGATGTGCATATTTGTCCAGCCCAGAGTAGTATTATTCATTTTTCTTTAAGGCAATGGTCCTAGCCCGTGAATTATTGTCCAATTCGGCAACTTTGCATTTCGTGGAGAACGCGGAGTTACTGATAGACTCCGCACTCTGCAATGGAGAGGAGTTTTTTCCCTTTGGCGCTCTTCATGTCATTTCCTGTGCATGGGAAGCGCGATAAGAGATGTGCTGGGTACTCGTAAGTGCAAATTAAATTTTCTACCCGCCCTCGAGATTTTGCAGCCACACCAGTGACTTCTGACACTTCTTTTTGTGATGTAGGTGAGTGCGAGTGAACGCGAGAGGCTGCAGCTGCAACCTGGAGAAACTCAAGCAGCTAAATCTCCTCAAACAGACAAATTTGAGGTAAAAAAACTCCTCTAATTGACCATTCCCATAGTTTTTTTGTGTGAGGAGTACATTTTAAATTTCCTTTTTTTCAATAAGAGGAAGTGCCCCAGAGACTCCAAATTCCTGGTCCTATACAGCATGCTCCTTCCAGTGCTTTGTCCATCTCCTTGTCACTTTTCACTTGTATTTCAAGCTAGAAGGATCACTCTTTTTGTCTCCTTGATGTATCATTGGGTTTAAGGACTTTGTTGTATTTGAGATTTCACCAGTAAGTTCAAAAACACTTGTCTAAGGGTGTTGTACAAGTTGTTTGTTTGATAGAGTGCATGCATTAAGATTTATATGTACTTTTATTTTATTTTTTCAATTTATTGTGGTGGGTGGCCTGAAGTTTCAATAGGGGCCTAATTATTGTTTTAGTGGAAATTTTTCTTCTTTAAAGGAAAAATGTTTCACGGTTCAGTATATTTTCTCCATGTTTGTAAATCTGCAATATTCATTTAATTCCTAATGTTATGTGGTCTAGTCTGCTAATGGAATAGGCCTTCCAACTGTAGGCCCAGGCCAGTACCATCATTTGGACCATGGATGGCATTGGATTAAATAATTACAAAATGTTGTTGGGTGGTATTTCATGTTTTTTTCCTGCAAACAGTGTATGGTGGGGTAATATATTTCACGCCTTCGTATGATGTGTGCTGTTGTAAAATGTACTTTTTTAGCCGATTTAATGTTTGTTTTTGTAATTTCTGAATTAATGCTGTTTTTTTCTACTGTACCAAATGCCTCCTTTCTCTGGCCAGTGTGTGAGAGTGTTTGCCATAGGCCACCATTTGTCTTTGTTCCCTATGCCATGTGGCCAGGGACCCTTTTTGTATAGTTAATTATAGTCCTTTATGTGTTTTTTGTTTTCTTCAATTTATCGTGCTTGTTTTAACTTGTTTGACCATGTGGCTGCTGAGCATTTTGTGCAGGCGGCCAGTGTGCTTTTGCCATGGCTCTGCACATTCTTTGTTGTTATGGCCATACCTCCTTGCTTTTTGTTGTTGTTGTTTGACCAGTTGGCTGGTGGGCATTTTGTGTAAGCAGCCAGTGTGCTTTTAGGCCTGCACGTGTTCTTTGTTGTGGCCATGCCTCCTTGCTGGTTGTTGCTGTTTGACCATGTGGCTGGCACCCAATTTGTGTAGACAGTCAGTGGGCCTGCATGTGTTCTTCTTTGTTGTGGTGGCCATGCCTCCTCGCTGGTTGTTGCTATTTGACTTGGGGCCATTTTGTGTGTTATGCTTGAGGCCTAGTAGGTCATTGCTCATTACTAAATGTATTGTATGAACAGTGTTTTATATTACATTATATTTTTTTTTGCACTATTCACCTGCACCACTCTTTGACTCCTAAATCCCAGTGGTTTTTTATGATAGTCCCCTTCCCTTACTAACTCAGCAATTGTATTTTTTTATTTTTGACTACTTTTTAAACAATTCATTTAACAACTATTATTTAATTTAATTTAATTTAATAATAATTATAATACAAAATACGTTTTTATTAATTTTAGAATTAAGAAAAAATAAATTGCAGTTTTCTATTTCATTTTTTTTTCCATGTTCACCATCAGCCCTATATCTGCCGTAGGCGCACAGCTGCACCACATTATTCAAGGATTATTAAATTTTTCACCATCTCCTCCCTGAGTGTCTCATGCCAAGCCAACTTGATCCACATAAAGCTAACAGTTACATTCTGTATGTTGTAGTTGTTGCTCTTTCTTATGCTTCCTGAGTGTACATAATGATGAAAGTTAATGCTGGTGTGGTTTTATGAATAGATACACTGTATTGTTCATTATTTATCATTTAAGTAACCACTAAATGATATTGTTTCTACTACTACTAATTAAAATTCATCAATGTCATGATAGAAGGCCTGTGCACAACATGATGCATGACATTTCTTTAGCTTGTGAAGCTAAGTACTACTGCCAACTGACAGCTTCAAGATAGCCCCAAAGAGGTGCTACCAAGAAAGCAGCCAGTGATTAAAATGAGCTTTCCACTACTGTTATGTTGCCCCAGACCTTTTTTAGGCAAAAACTAGTACCTGACACACTGGCCTCTTGGAAGCAAGCTTGGAGCAGCACTACCGCATCAGTGGCTCCATTGCAAACTAAGCCCAAGTCCATGGCTCAGAGGCAGCCTCTCTAATCACGGCAATGCCGATGAGTAGTGAGTTTGAATTGGACTTATCTCTTTCTCAAAGTAGTACCCAATTGTTGCTCGAAACTCAGCTCAGTTGATAACAATAGCCACAGCCAGCACTGGTAGTTCCTTCTGAAGTAGGAGCACATCAGGAGGCTATTGAGCTTCATGCAGAGGAAGTCGAAGAAGCCCCTCTTTCACAAAATCCACTGTCATCCAGATCTCCGCTATCTTCTTCTTCAAGCTCCCCTTCTGATGATCAAGACTCCACTTGGATGCCAACTCAATCTGAGACACGCTATGAGAGGCAAGGAGTGAAAAGAAAAGTTCCTAAAAGCCTTAGAGTTATGGATGAAAAAGAGGAGGATGAAGAGTCTGATGACAAGCCAGTCATCATGAATGTTAGCTCAGCTCCAGTGGAGCCGAGCATTACCCCATCTTCTCAACCTGCTCTGTGGGATGTGGCACAGATACCACCACCTCCAGCTTCCATACATACAACAAGGCCCCGGGTGTGGCCTACAGCCACAGCCACCTCAGTAGAAGTAGTCATTGCAGAGAGGCAAACATCATCAAAACACTCACCTACTGCCACTTCTTCCGACATTGGCAGTAGCACAAGTGTTAGAGAGATGGCCTCCCCAGTTTGGGGCTACTTTACTGTCAGTGAAAAGGGGACAAACATTACTGAGTGAGTGTTAGTTGTTATACGCTTTATAAAAACTATGTTATCAGAGGCCAAACAACCCATTTGGGAAAACACCACGTAGTCTGCTGGGAGGTGGACTTTAGTGGCCAAAAACCGGCAAGTGGTGTTGGTGAAGTTGGTGAGAGAAAGGAATCTGATTTCATCATGATGGAAGGTAAAGGTAAAGAAGAGGGTGACATTTTCGATGCACAAATCAGAGTCCTGTCCCCAGCAGTGCAGTAGTATCATTGCCCACATCAGCAGCATCTCAATGGCACAAGAAGACTCAGAGTCAGGTGGCGACACCAAGGCAAGAACATACAGTGGCTGCCCCACTGAGACACACATTGAGCCTATCACCACTTTCTGCTCTCAAGAAGTCATCTCCATCAGTGGCACCGGTGAAGAAAAAAATCCAGGCTACTATTACTGGTATGTTTATGCAGGAAGGTCAGTACGAACGCAACCACTCAATGGCACGTTTTCTCAATGGGAAGCTGGCAGTGGACTTCCTCCTTTTTTCGTTTGTGTAAGGAGAGGGTTTTCTAGAATTTATGATAGCCTTCTGCCTGAAATTAAAGGTTCCCTATTTTGCTAGAGCTGCTGTTTCAGTGCTAGATCACAATGTGCTGTAATTGGTTGAACAGGTTTTGCAGCAGAGTGCTGTCCACACAGTCCACCTGGTGACAGACATGTGGACCAGTTGCCAAGCCACTTGGTGATGTGAATCACTGCACAATGGATCTCTTTTGTGGGGGTTAGAGAAATGATATCTGTAGGTGTTGACACTGCTGAAATTTGTAATGGTGCTTGGAAGCATGCAACGGATGCCATGGATAAATCCCAAACAGCTGTGAACATCTTGGATGACTTTAACAACAAGGTCTTTGAATGGCTGCACCCCAGAGGGTATAACATTGGATTTGTTGCCACAGACAATGGCAGTAAAATAATTAAGGCCAAATCAGATGGGGGATATTTCAGGGTCCTCTGTTTGGCGCACTGCATCCACATTATTGTACAGGACTTTCTCACAAATGAACCCTACGCCAACAACCTACTGTCCACATGCAGAAGAATCTGCAGTCATTTAAACCATTCTTTTAAAGTCTGGAAGCTGTTGAGGATTATCCAGTGTGATAATAGAATGCCAGTTAAAGCACTCATACAGGAGGTGCCACCACCTTGGAATTCAATTGATTACATGTTGCAACGGTTGTTTGAGAGGTACAGACCGATCAAAGAATATATGTCATGCAAAGAGGGGATGCAGGGGATGCACCTGTGAAAGGCATGATCATTGAGATGGACCAATGGGGCCTGGTCAAATAACTGACAGAGATGCTGTTTCCTCTTAAAAATGTTCAAAAGGGAAGTCAGCAAGGAGGGTTCTACCCTGGGACAAGCTACTCCATTGTTGCATATGCTTCAGAAAATGCTAAAGGAGGTGTCTGAAACATACGCAGGTATGAATGAAAAAAGAGATGTGCAGGTGTTGGTGGAGAGCTTATTCAGTTGCTTATCTATTAATGGAAGGCTGCAAAGAGATTTAGGCCCTCATTACGACCCTGGCGGTCGGCGGTAAAATGGCAATAATACCGCTAACAGGCTGGCGGTAATTACCTCCAAACTATGACCATGGCGGTGATATCTCCGACAGACAGCCAATGTACGACACCGACCGCCAGGGTGGAAATAACAGTCACCAAGGCGGTAGCCGCCTAGAACTAGGCGGAAGACAAAGTACTGCCCATCATATTTTGACACACGATTCCGCCACCTTTTCCAGGGTGGTACCAGCACCATCAAAAGCCTGGTGGAAACACTGCACAGAAGAGAAAGGACTCACCATTGGAGACACAGGGAAGAATCACGCCGCCATGAAACCAGAACTGCAAGTCTTTTCTATGATCTTCTACATTATGTTCCACCTAGAACACCAACATAGACGAAGACGACGAAGGTGAGTACAGACACCTAGGACACAAGGGAGGGAGGAAAACAAGAGTGATTCACACACGCACCTCACACACATACACAACATACACACACCATACACACAACCATATGCATTACAAAAACAATTTGACCACGAAAATCTTCAGAAAAATCAAAAGCAGCAGGAATTTACGGACATGATTGTAATTAGTCCAACAATAAAATGAAAAATCTGATTTGGCCATGAAACAGATCTCTTTACGTGTATAACAAAGGGACACTGCCCATTTCATAGTTCACAGGTCCCACATGGCCACAGGGCACAGTCCAGGGCCCCACTCAAGTCCTGCACCAATCCGGAGAGAATACTGGAGGGGCATCAGTTGTCAAATGGGCAGGCACCTCAGCAGGAGGGGGGGCACCTCAGCCGGATGCAGGAACAAGCCCACTGGTTCTGGAGGGGGCAACATGCGCATTTCTCTTTGTCCTGGGGAGTGCAAGACAACAGCCTCTCAAGTGGGTGTCTTGCCCACTGGTTCTGGAGGGTGCTACATGCTCATTGCTCTTTGCCCTGGGGAGTACAAGGCCACAGTCTCTCAAGTGAGTGTCTTGCCCCTCTGGTTCTGGAGGGGTCAATGGGCCCTGTGCTTTGTCCTGGGGAGTGCAAGGCCACAGTCTATCAAGAAGTGTGTCTTGCCTACTGGTTCTGGAAGGGGCAACATGCCCTGTGCTTTGTCCTGGAAAGTGCAAAGCCACAGTCTCTCAAGTGGGTGTCTCGCCCACTGGTTCTGGTGGGGGCAGGCAGCACAGCAGCCCTGGAGGCTGGACTACATGGCATCCGCCAGCGGTGACGGCTGCACTGTGGTGGTGGTTGTGGGAGGCTCCTGCTCAGCCCCTGCACCCTCTGATGGCTGCACTGTGGTGGTGGTTATGGGAGGCTCCTGCTCAGCCCCTGCACCCTCCGATGGCTGCACAACCACGGCTGGCAGTGTGGCCCTGTGACAGCTGCTGATGGTGGCGGTGTTTGGCTGTCAGCTTCCGCTGGCGTAGATTGCCTCCTCTCCTCCTGCTCATGGGTTGGGGATCCCTTACCCTTCCTGGAACTGGTGGATGCGCTCTTTCCCCCTCTGCCTGGTGGTGCAGGCTCCTTCCCCTTCTTTGCAGCTGGTGCAGGCTCCTTCCCCTTCTTAGCAGCTGGTGCAGGGTCCTTCCCCTTCTTTGCAGCTGCTGCAGGCTCCTTCCCCTTCTTTGCAGCTGGTGCAGGGTCCTTCCCCTTCAGTATTGCTGGCCTGGAATCCTTTCCTCCACGAGTAGGTGGTGCAACCACTGGGTCCGTGGGCTGTTTAGCTGAAGTGCTTGGCTGGGTCCCTGCTACCATGCCCATGTTTGCAGGACGGGGGGAAGGACAGGGAAGAGGTCAATCTGGGAAAGGAAAAGCTTTTTAGGGATGTTGGGGCGGGAAGAGGGAGGAGTAATGGGAGTGGAGGATGAGGGAGTGGTTGTTGGAGGGGTTTGTCTGCTGGATATGGGTTCAGGTGCAGGGGCTGTATGCTGTTTTGAAGTAGATGGATGTTGGGTACCTGAGTTCTTGCGCTTGTGTGTTTTAGGAGGGGGGGACAGACACGGTGGGAGAGGACACAGGAAATGCGTGCATGGATGTTGTGGAGGTGTCTGCCAGTGAGGTGTGTGTTCTGCTTGGTGTGGTGATGATGCTGGTAGTGGATATTGATGTAGTGCATGCAGGTGTGAGTGTAGACACAACTGGGTGGGAGGTGGAGGAGGAGGAGGAGGGGGAGACAGTGGAGATAGTGGATGTTGTTGTGTCTGCAACTGAATGATGTTTGTGTGAGTCCCTGTGGGATGAAGTGTGGTGCTTGTGTTTGACTGTGACACTCTTGGGTGTTGTCTTGTGTGCATGCTCATCCGGCTGTGTGCTTGGGATGGGTTGGGGTTGAGGAGAATGGGACTGGGAAGTAGAAGTTGGAGGGGGGATGGTCTAAACGGGGACAATGGCTGCCATCAGAGAGGAGGCCAGAGCCTGAATGGATCTCTGTTGGGCCGCCAATCCACCGAGAATGCCCTCCAGGAATGCATTTGATTGCTGCATCTGGGCTGCCAGCCCCTGGATGGCATTCACAATGGTTGACTGCCCTACAGAGATGGATCTCGGGAGGTCAATAGCCTCCTCATTCAAGGCAGCAGGTCTTACTGGGGCAGGGCCTGAGGTGCCTGGGGCAAAGGAGATCCACACCCACCTAGGTGAGCGGGCACAGGCAACTCGCTGAGGGGCTAATGGGAGGGCGGTTCTGTTACGGGGTGGTGGCTGTAGCTGCAGCTGGGGTGGTCACAGAGGTGTCCGCCACCACCAGGGAGCTCTCATTGGAGGAGGTATCTGAGTCTGTATTGTCTCCTCCAGTCTCTGCCATGGAGCTCCCCTCGCCCTCCGTCCCACTGGTGCCCTCAGCATCGGTGAACTCTGCCTCCAGGGTCCTGTGGGATGCAGCTCCCTCTGTCACCGGTGCCTCCGCTCCTCCACCAGATGATGCTAATGCACATAAGGACAGGATGACAAAACAAGAAAGGGGGGGAGCGAGACAAAGGATATACTGGGTCAATGACTGCACCAGCACCACCGGTGGCATACACAGCACCTTCACACACAGAGAACAGGCCTATTCACTATGCATGGCACTACCAGTGAAATGGCTAGTTACGAATTAGGAGGGGCACACACCACCAACTGCAGCACACTTTGGACCCATGCAGCCCTGCCCATGAGTGAATACTAACAAGCAAGGAAAGCAATATTTCACATTTGAACCCTTAGCCACCAGAGGACCTATGCTGCTATGTCTGGCCTGGCCTAAGGACACCCACTGATACACAACCACCACCCGGATACCACCCCACCAGCCGTAAGTTGTAATGATAGCCACTTTACTCACCCCCTTGTAGCTGCTGTGATGCCCTCAAGCGCCCATCCAGCTCAGGGTAAGGCAATCTGGGGCGCAGGGTCCGACGGGCACCCGTTCATCACTGGGAGGCCATCCTCAGCTGGGCCTCTGCGGTCTTCTGTGCCCAGTGCCTCAGGTCCTCCCACTGTTTCCGACAGTCGGTGCTCCACCTGCCAAAGACCCAGGGGTCCGCATCTTCTTGGCGATGGCACACCATATTCCCTTCTTTTGATGGGCGATGACCTGCAGAGGCAATACAGACAGGAGAACACCATTAGACAAACAGTCCGGCCTGTCACACAAATGGCCCACCATACTCGTTTGCATCACCATTGGAACACACATAGCCCAGCCCACAACACTGCCAAGAGGACAGCCACCCACCCCCTTTACACAAGGCCTTCACATGCAACTCCAAGCATTCATGCCACATGCATCGCACACAAGGTGTACTCACCTGTTGGTCTGGAGACCCATACAGCAGACCGTACTAGAGTAGGACCCCATCCCCCAGTCACTCCAACTGCTCCAAAGTGAAGGCTGGCGCCCTTTCCCCAGTCACACGGGCCATGGTAGGTTCCAGACACAGGTCTGGTGATTCGTGGCTCATACTGTGATGGGCGTTGGGCTGTTGGCGTAACGGTGTGGGTTTTGGGACCACCACTTTTGCACTGACCTTTGGTCTGGCGGATTTGTGTATGTGGCTGTCTTTTGTCGGATTGTTGTGTGTGTCTCATAATGTGGTGAACGGATATTCACCAGCATGGCGGTTAGTTGGCGCCCGTCAGCATGGCGGTAAGCAGCATTTACCATCAATGTCATAATGAGGGCCATAGACTCATCCAAACATTACATGCGTGCCACAATTCTTGACCCACGGTACAATCATTTACTGGTCCCTCATACCTTTTTCAGACAGGGATGTTTTAACCTACAAGATGTGGATTGTTAAACAAGCCAACAACCTAGATAAAGAACAGCTGGGAATTAGAGGCCCACTCATGGTTGGAAGTTCTCGGGTGCAGCCTACAACTTCCATAGAGCCTGCGGACAGTGCTGTTGGCTCACAGTAGCCAAAACAAACACCAGCAACAACAGGAACAGGGGCAGCAGTCCCAAAATCTGCACTTGATTGGTTTATGAAGGCAGGGCTTACGTCCACTGCAGAGAAGGCAAAAGAGGTTGAGCAAGAAGGAGCACCAATGACTATTCAGAGGGTGGTCCAGGCCTACCTGGCTGACCCAACGGAGGACTAGCTGGATTAAAACCCATTGGTGCATTGGTATGGGAAGAGGCGTTAATGGCCAGTGCCCTGCAGGCTGGCAATAAAGTATCTGGCTTGCCCTGTAGCAAGAGTGTCTGTTGAGCTTGTGTTCAGTGCAGCTGTTTCAGTTGTCACAGTTAGAAGGACCAGTTTCTCACCCCACACTTCGAGAGTTTGACCATGATAAAAATGAATCAGCACTTCATATAACCCAATTACAGCATACCTGAAGTACGACAGGAGGAGGATGAAGCTGATTGGTCAGACTCCGGTCATGCTAGTGTGTTAACTGGCCAGCTTCTGGGCAAACCATCTGAGGACAAACTCCACTTCCATGACTACTGATTCGACCTAGGCCACCAAAAAACTCTTGTAGTTTGACTCTTGCTCTAGGCAAGACTGCTGTTTTAAGGATGACAGTCCTTATGTTTGCAGGCAACTATGCCAATCCTACAACAAGTCGCAACTGTTGTCCCAATCCTCCTGGCTCACAAGCAACACCTCATCAAAAACCCAAATAATAAATGGTGATTTGTGGCAGCCTTTACACACAGACTCCAGAGTGTGACATCTCAGAGTGTGTTGTGATTAAATGAGAGTACCCCTTTCTCACAAGAACTACATGTCTCAATCAAACACAGGCAATGAAGGAGATACAGTAAGGGTTCAATAGGTTTTATTTTACAAAACTGCAATCTACGATAAGTTGCATGGGCTGCAATGATTAGGATAATGAACAATGCAAGAAACAGAATTGAAAAGACGAGAGTCATTAATACAAAGACCCCCTCCATCTTGCAACAACATCAAATGACATGAGATATGAAATATGTCCTAATACCCTAAAATCATGTACCTAATCTTTACCCTAGAAGAGAGCTAGGTGTGTTAAACCTAATCTGCCAATGCCATGTCCATGAGAAGAGCCCTCCAACCCTTGTTACCTTGGAATGAGTTCTCTAGCTCAGACTCTTTAGGGACACGAAGACTGGGTCAGCATCAGAACAACGTGCAGCATTGATAGCAGTGATGGCATCTGGCCGGAATCCCTTTGACTATCTGTCTAAGTGAGGTGCATTAATAGAGTACTGCTCGGACCCCTGAAGTAGGTCTGTTCCCAAACAATAGATAACAAGACAGGCTTGGAATGGCAATTTATGTAAACAATTCCCTCGTAGGCGTGAAGAGGGAAAGTACCTAATGTGAATATCTACAGTTTATCTTTGTCTCTTGATATTGACCTCTTAGTGCGGTGGCACTGATAATGTGAAACTAAAACATTGGCCTAACTAGAAGCAATGCAGCTGTCTTGGAAACATATAAATAAATAATTGCGCTAAAACAGAGCAAGCTAATTAGGGTAAAAGTCAATAGGTGATGAGGCACAGGTCCGCAAGCCAGAAGGCTAAGCTAGCTCCTGTTTCCCATTAAAAAAAGATAGGATACACAACAGAACTTTCTATTGATAAACTGCTTGAAAAAAAAAAGGATTTAGCAAGCTAGCAGATCATTATTATTTTGTTTGTTTGTGTCTTGCTGACTAATGAAAAGCCACCATTTTAAAAACATGTGTGGCCGGATTGGAGTTGTACCAGTCCAGTGTGCAGTGAAGAAGCCTACCCCTCAACTCCCTTCAATGACGTTGGAGAGACAATGCCTGGCTCCATTGTATTCCCATCCTTTCTTTTATCCTCTAGCTGGACTGCACCAGAATATTTGATTTATAACTTAGACTGGCCAATGTGTGCATCATGAATCAAAGAGGATCAGGAATGCACCACAATGCTTGATTGGAACAGGTAAGTAATTCTTTATACCAATGAGTGATAAAAGAGTGATTCTTGTTTCAATGTTGAGATGATTCATGTGGTGGCAGTCAGTGAGAGTGAGTGTTTATTGTTTAACTGTAATTATTATGCTTAGTTGGGTTTGTGATTGATTTACAATGTTGGTGGCCTAATGAGTGATCTTTTATTTTTAAGGTGATTTGTTTTCCTTCCCCCTTGATACTTAACAAGATTTGTTTGTCGGCTTTATACTACTTTGTTTTCTAGTTCACACTCCTCACAGACCTGACCACTCCTTTATCTAACAAACACAAATCTAGTCTACACAAAAAAATAAATAAGGGCCGTATTTATACTTTTTGCGCCATGCGGGCAGCTTATTTATGGAATGACGTTAGCCGGCGGAGCTGCCTGGTGTACGTCAAAAAAAATGACTTACACCAGGCAGCACCGGCGTAGGGGAAAATGGAGCTTGGGCGTCCAAAAATGGGGCAAATCAGGCTGAGGCAAAATTTTCGCCTCGACCCGATTTGCGCCATTTTTTTTTACTCCCAACCCCCATTGAAATGAAAGACAGGAGTCATGCCCCCTTGCCCAATGGCCATGCCCAGGGGACTTATGTCCCCTGGGCATGGCCATTGGGCATAGTGGCATGTAGGGGGGCACAAATCAGGCCCCCCTATGCCACCCAAAAAAAAAAAAAAACACCTACCTGAACTTACCTTAAGTTCCCTGGGATGGGTCCCTCCATCCTTGGGCGTCCTCCTGGGGTGGGCAAGGGTGGCAGGGGGTGTCCCTGGGGGCATGGGAGGGCACCTCTGGGCTCCTTCCGAGCCCACAGGTCCCTTAACGCCTGCCCTGACCAGGCGTTAAAAAATGACGCTAAAGCGGCTGGACGTCATTTTTTTTGGCCCGCCCACTCCCGGGAGTGTAAATACGGCGCACATGCCTCAGAGTCATTTTTTAGAATGGAACGCCTACTTTGCATATCATTAACGCAAGGAAGGTGTCCACGCTAAAAAATTACGCAAACTCCAAGATCTTTGGCGCTAGACGGGTCTAACGCCAAAGTATAAATATGGAGTTAGTTTTGCGTCGGATTTGCGTAAAAAAAACTACGCAAATCCGGTGCAAACAGAGTATAAATATGCCCCTAAGTGTTGCTCATCACAGCATTGTACTACAGTTTGATCTCGCTCAATTGGGTTGGACTCTCAGGATCAGTCAGTATGGAGTTGGACATAATCGTTACTCGGAGTCAGGAGGAGGATGGAAGGACTCAGGGTGTTTCTTGACAACTTCAACAACTGCCAGAAGTAGGAAGTTATCAACTTCATGGAAACCAACGTAGTGAAGTTGATGATTCTAAGAGGCCTACTCAACTCTGTGGACCGTTGAGAGTGAGAGGTGTGTTGATTACTTGATTTGGGAAATGCAATACTTCTGTATATGTGTGTTGGCTGGCTCAAATTTCAAACTAGGTGGATGGGTGGGGGCCTGTTGTTTTAGTAGGTAACTGGAGACAGACATGTGATGATTTCACATCTTTACATTACCAACGTGCTCTAGCCTAAATGTTATGATGATCATGACAGTTGAGAATTTGATCAGCCCGGTACATACAGCCACTTGTTTGTGGTTGTAATTGCTCTCACTTAATTGTTTGCACATCAGTCATAAAATGAATGATTGCAAAGGACTATTCTCTTGCAATTACTCCTCTGAGTCTTACTAGTAAACTACTACTCATGAAGCTTATCTTCCATTCTATCCTTCTTGATTCTACAATATAATTATTTCTTTTTTTTTTTTTTACAATCTGCAGGCCTTCACTTCTCTTGCACAAAAGACAAAAGCACCATAACATTCATGCTTACCTTATCAGACCACTTCAGCCAAGCAGGCACTCAAGATTGATGGGGCAATCCAAGAAGTATGCAGATGCACCACCCAATTTGGCAATACAGACTAGTATTATTTTTCTTTTAGTAATCTTTTTTTAGATCTCTGTGTCTTAGCTTCGGTCCAACATTATTTGCAGGTGACAGAACATTTAGATACATACTTAAATAACTTGGGTCTTTCTGGGGCTGATGGAATTTTTGCAATCCATTTAAGTTAACTATGTCATACTTATTTAGCTCTATTCCTCCCACAACAGGCTGCTGATCATTGCCCAGATGAATACTGTGTTTGTCTTTTTGTCACACCTTTCCCTAAATCCCCTTTCCCAGCCATTCATCAAACCCCTAACCCTCTTCACCCAGGCTGCTGATTTATTGAGGTGTGACTTAATAATTTACACCATTAATTAATCATACACTTGGTAGAGCAGATATGGTGGAAGCAACACCAACTCAGTGTGCAAGATCTTCATTTGAGTTCCTCTAGGTGGGAGTGGGACCTGGCTTCCATTGTTAGTGCGCAAGCATGCAACTACTACCACCACCATGGCACCTTGAGAAACAATGCAGCCCTCCATTCATCAATATATCAGTTATGGAGCATTGTTCTACTTTTAGGCAGTACAATAGCAATGGCAAATCTCTCCCCACTCCTTATGGGTGAAATGTAGGGCCAGATGTAGCAAACGTTTGCGAGTCGCAAATGGCCCGAATCGCTATTTGCGACTCCGCAAAATCGGAAATGGGATGCAAAAATCCCATTTCCGACTCGCAAAAAGCGATGCGACCCGTTACCGACTCGCAAAATTTGCGATCCCATTTTGCGACCCGCAAATTGTGACTAGTCGCAAAAAGCCCAGTTTGCATGTCCCATTTACCACTAACTCAGAGCAGGTGGTAATCATTACCAAAGTATAAAAGGAGACCCAGAAGGCATCTGGGTTACTCAAGGTGGCGGAGATATACCTGATAGCAGTGAGGAGGAGAGCCCACGCAGCCCAGCTGAGGAGGAGGAGGAGCCAGAGACAGGAGAAGATTTACAGAACAAGGCAGACTCTTTTCCAGCAAACTGAGGAAGAAATCTATGATAAATACAAACTTAGCAGCGCAGCTATACTAGATTTAATTGAATTACTCAAACCACAGCTAGAACGCCAGAATCTGCGCGGCTGCGCCATCCCTACGCATGTGCAAGTGCTATGCTCACTGCACCTCTTGGCCTCGGGGAGCTATCAGGGGGTCATTGCTGTGGCAGATGGGGTATCCCAAAGTGCACTATCAAGGTTCCTCAGGGCATTCCTAGATGCCTTACTCACACACATGTCCCAATACATATACCTACCCAGGAATGAGGCAGAAATCAACAGCACCAAGCTGGACTTTTACCGGATTGCCAACTTTCCCCATGTCATAGGGTGTGAAGATGGGACACATATTCAAATATGCCCTCCTGCAAACCTGGAATATCTGTTCCGCAATAGAAAGTGTACCCACTCACTCAATATTCAGGTTGTTTGTGACGCCCATTATGTCATCACTGACATTGTCGCAAAATTTCCAGGCAGTACTCATGACTCCTACATGTTTAGGCACAGTGGGATACACCAACGCCTGGAACGTGGGGAGTTTGGAGACGGATACCTCCTAGGTAGAGCTGCATACACCTTGTAGACATGCACACAGATCAATGTGCACACCAACCAGGACTTTCTAACAGTGTACTTTTTGTGCCCAACAGGTGACAGTGCATATGCACTACGGCCATGGATAATGACTCCGTACTTATCACCCAGCAATGAATGTGAGAGGCGATACAACAGTGCACATAAGAGGACCAGGAACCTGATCGAACGAACCTTTGGATTGCTGAAAGCACGGTTCAGATGCCTCCACCGAAGTGGAGGTGCCCTCCAGTATACCCCCATAACGGCATTCAAAATAGTTGTCGCATGCGCTATCCTGCACAACATTGCCACCCGTCGTGAGCTACCTCTGACCCCTGCATACCCGGATTCTGAGGATGGAGAGCAAGAGCAACCACATCGCCATCATGGGGATAGGAGCATCGCAAATCAAGGTAGACTGAGACGGGAACACATCGCAACACAATACTTTGGAAGGTACGTGCCAACTTCTACCATACTCACCAATTGAACAAACACTCCATTTGTTAAGTGGAACAAAAAAATTATTTAATATGTGCAAAAACCGAATTATTTACAATGAAAAACTGTTCAGGGACTTCAAGAAGCCCACCTGGCATGGGGCACATTGCACATGTTGTGCCCCAACATCAGGGACAGTGTTTAGTTTATTGCCTACGGCGGCCTCTGCCAGCCTGGCTGGTACCAGGTTGCTCAGCAGTGCTCTGCCTCGTACTCCCACTCTGGAGCACCCTGGTGTCACCAGCAGAATCACTGCTGACAGTGGAGCCCTCCTCGCTGTCTTGCGGGGTGTCCCCTGTACCCCTGAACACCTGCTGTGCCTCCATGAGGTCTATCACATGGGTGATCCGGCCCAGGCCCCTTGCCACATCACCCGCAAAGTGGCCCATTTCCACCTGGAGGCCGACTGTTCTCCTTGATAGCCCAGTAGTGTTCACTGCCAGTCTGCAAATAGAGGAGGCCATCCTGTCCAACCTTTGGAGCAGCTGGCAGTCCCTGCACCGCGCACCCTCGCTCTGTGTAAGCAGTCCAGCCACCAGTTCACGCATGGACAGGGCTAGGTCACCAGTGTTGTTGCCTATTACGTCCAGTTGTGCATGAAGCTGCTGCATGCTGTTTTCATTGTTCCTTACAAAGCGGTGCAGAACCCCACTAATCCGCCCTAACCTTTGATTCTGCAGGCGCTGACCACGTAGCAGTTGTGCCTCTGTCAGTGTGGTGGACGGACGCCCTGACTCGGCCTGCAGCCCTGCTCTTCTCATCCTGCGTCACCAGCGCAGGGCTGGATGCCCTGTGATATGTGCTGTGGCACTCCTGGTTGTTGCTGGTGCAGGCTCCGAAACCACTGTTGCAGCGGGTATTGTCATAGAGGGGATGGTGTTGGTGGTGCAGGTGGGAGTGGTGGCTGCTCCTGTTGTCTCCTCATGGGGCTGGCTGACCAGTGGCACCTGGCTGCTGTGGCTGGTGGTGGGGTCTTGTGGGAGACCTGTGGGACATGGGGAAAACACTGTCAGTGTCTACTATCTGTTGCACACTTCCTAATAAACATTTGCCTATTAACTGCCTACTTGACTACATTGCCCATAATGCATCATGCTGGTATCTGCAACTCTGAAATGGAGCTATCTTGGTTGTGCATGCCCCTGTGTACATGGTGGGTGGGGGTATGGCGTTGATGGGGGTACAGGCATATCACATGGTACTCACCGGTTGTTGTTCTGGGCTCAGAGGTGTCCAGTTCTCCGAATCCTGTTACAGACTCCGGCTCCAGGGTCTCCTCCACCCTTTCCTCCAGGGGTGTGGGTGGTAGTATGAAAAATGGCCCCCCTCCTGTGCCTCTCATCTCCCGGAGCCTTTCTGCCACCCTCTCCTTGGTCCGGGTTCGGAGGTCATACCACCTCTTCTTCATCTCATCGACACTCCTGTGGCTGACCCCCAGGGAGTTCACCTTCTCCTGAATTTCCTGCCAAATTGTTTTTTTGGCAGAGTCTGGCACATTGAGGGCTGCATTCCCAAATAGCTCATCATGGTGCTGACAGCATTCCTC
Organism: Pleurodeles waltl; assembly: GCF_031143425.1. Lineage (NCBI taxonomy): Eukaryota > Metazoa > Chordata > Amphibia > Caudata > Salamandridae > Pleurodeles > Pleurodeles waltl. The sequence continues at coordinate 639,888,158 of NC_090447.1, forward strand.
TGTGAGCACCTCCTGCTCCTTCTCAGCAAATTTCAGTTTCCTCTTTCTGGGAGTGTCAGCCATGGTTGCTGTTGCTCTGTTAGCTGTGCAGCAGTTAAAAAGGGTGTGGTCCTCCCTCCTCCCAGGTGTATTTGTAATCTGTTTCCTGGCTGTGATGTCATCATCATGTGCCAGGAAGTGTTTCCAGAGTGTTCTGGAGTGGTTTCTGGAGTGTTCTGCAGCACCTGCAATCTATTTTCATGAAAATCTCAATTTGCGACACCCACTCGCAAATTGCGAGTCCGTTTTTTGCGCGGTCGCAAAAAGCGACCTCGCAGACAGCGGACTCGCTATCTGCGGTGCGACTCCGGGCGCGAGTCGCAATTTGTCCCCGCAAATTGTACCTGCATTCCAGTTAGCGACACTCAAATTGCGAGTCGCACATGCTCGCAAATTGCGAGTCGCTAATTTCTTTGTACCTACATCTGGCCCGTAGTTGCAAGCTACAGGCAGAGACTAGGAGAGTAGTACCACAGGGGTACATAACCGCATAACTAATTGTTACATACTATCAGCAGATTTTAAAAACATGCTGCGCTAAAATGCAACAGTGTGAAGTCAACAGCCCCAAAAATATTTGAGGCATAAATAACAATAAATAAATATTTATTTACCCTAACAAAAAGAATATAAACCCACCCAATCCTCCTGCAACTGGCCCACCTCTCTCCCCAAACAAATCACCCTGTCTTCAACCAATGTCCACAAAAACTACTGTCCATGAATAAAATAAAAGAAAGTCCAACAGTCCTGGACCTGGCCCAAAAATACCATTCCCACCCTCTCCACCTACAACAAGTCCCACCCACCAAACCAAATGTTAAAAAGGGGCAGAAAGGATCACCAACAGTGGGCCAAGAGTTGTTTGAGGAGCCCCTCCATGCGTGCCTGCCTGGATTCTATTCGTGCCGGCCTTTGAAGGACACATTGTTGAAAAGCGGTGTCTGGAGGGTGGGGCAGTAGTGATGGAATGGTGGCAGAGGGCTACCAGCGAAATGTGGCACCGGTCTTCTGAGTGAGAGGCTGGAGGCACTGGGGGCTCACTTGGGCCCTGGGCATTGTCAGCAGCTGCTGTTGCCTACTTCTACTCCAAGATCATAAGCCGCTGATTTTCAGCCCTTATGGACTCCAGCTTCTGCTGCAGGAGCCAGGCTGCTATTTCCTGCTGTGATGGTGGACCACCAGTAATAGCTATATCACGAAAGAAAAAAGAGAAATTGTAAACAATGGTTTGTGCAAAACACTTGTTTAAAATCATGCAGTGGCATAGTAGCAGTACATTTGCTGTTCACCTCAGGCCATTCAATTTTGATGTTACAGCCATTATGCACTATGGAATACAAGTATTCTTCTTGCTCCTGTTGTGCTAGATTAATGGAGGCATGTTAGGTCAGTTGGTGCCCACAGCGCTAGTTGTACTTGTTACTTTCTGCAGCTGGGCAGCTGTAATGGGGCAGCTGTAATAGACAATTATCTTATTCCAATGGCCATGTTCTTCTCCGAAATGCCTTTCAATGTTACCCTGATTAACCGGCAGATGAATACTAAGAATGATACATGCCACATACTATAATAGAATCAATCATGCAGACATCATGTATGCTGTAAGTAGACGGTGGGAAGAGCGTACAGGGAAAGGAATATAATTAAGGAATAGGATATATAGATTGTATTTGTCACATTTGTCACAGACTATCCCATCTGCAAAATTCAAATTACTTACTTAGTCCCACTTTGCTCCCTGTCCTCATCACCCTCCTCCACCACACTTTGTAATAATAATAATTACTTCTTTCCAGCAAAATACATTTGCTTGGCAGTAAGGAAAGGGATCTTGACTTACTCTACTGCTGGGTAAGTGTAGGAGGCTGGCCTGCTTTGTAGTGGGTACCAAAGGTACTTGCTCCTTATACCAGGTCCAGTTATCCCTTATTAGTGAAATGTAGTGAGTGTCTATAAGCCAGGCTGTCTAGAGGTAGCTGTAGGCAGAGCAGCCAAGGCTGAACTAGGGGACATGCAAAACTCCTGCAATAACACTGTAGTCATACAATACTCACACACATGAAAGACAATGCCCAGTGTTACAAAAATAAAGGTACTTTATTTTAGTGACACAATGCCAAAAATACTTTGGAGACTATACTCCCTTAGAAGGTAAGTAAATAACACAATATATTCACTAGTAACCAAATACAGGTAAGTACACAGTAGGAAAACAGTGCAAATAGTGAAAATCACAATAGGTTGCAATGGGCCTAGGGGGAACACAAACCATACACTAAAATAGTGTAATGCGAAAGTCAGTTGCCCACCTTGGCAAGTGTAGTGTGTAGAGGGGCACTGGGAGCATAAGAAAACACTAAAGGTAAGTAATGTACCTGTTGCCGGGTAACAGAATTCCCGGCTACATACCGCGCCAGTTCCCGAACCGAGAAGTACCCCGGGGGTCCCACAGGGAATGACGCCGTCAAAGCCGGGAACCCAGATATCCGGGTTCCCGAAAACCTAACAAGAGAAGACGGACAGCGCGCGTGGCGCGCAGAGGAAGGAGAAGCCGCCGAAGCCGGGAACCCAGATATCCGGGTTCCCGAAAACCTAAAAAGAGAGGATGGACAGCGCACGTGGTGCGCAGAGGAAGGAAAGGATGCAGAACGGAGAGATGCCGAGAGACCAGAGGAAGGAGACATCGGAGAGGATGCGAAGGAGAGCGACTCTGACATTGAGGAAGGAGATCCAGTTAATAGAGGTCCATTGACCTCCTGAGGCAACACCACGGAGGGACAGGAAGGTCCCAGGAAGCAAGAACTCCGCCACGTCGGTACGGTCCTGCCTAAGGGATAAAATACGATCTATAGTCGGAAGGGAAGAGGGTGGAGGAGACGAGTAGAGGGAGGCTGGGAGGGGAGTTTGGGAAGGAAAAAGGTACCAGCACCAGAGAAGCACTAACCATTGAACATAGGAATAGCGTGGTTCTATTGTTGGAAAGAGGGGATTGAGTCCACAGAGGTGAAGGGACGGGACCCTATAATCCATAAACATTATTTTCTAATTTCTTTATCTTCCCCTTGGAGTGGAATCTTTTACCCAAATCACCACCACTCACTCCCCCTTCTCTTTCTCTCTCTATCTCTCTCTCTCTTTCTCTCTGCACCCTCCCCACACAATAAATAATACAAACTAGTCCCCAGATACACCACTTACCTACCTTTCGTTCCTCTTTTTCCGGTCTACCTGACTATACCACCGCCGGGGAACCACCATCAGCCGCCGGGAACCCTGAGGAAGAAGAGAACAGAGGAAATCACCAAAACATAACGACTACAGACAGTGACTGTTATGAAGGCATGAGTAACTCACAATAAAATCACATATACTCAAGCACCCAGCTGAGTGTCTCTTTACTCCCTATCGCTCTACCCACTGCCACAGTACCCCACCCCAGAGCCCAAGAAAGCCAGAGTAAAACACAGCAAGTTTCCTAAAACACACCAGAAGTCATGATAGAAGATAATGCAAGAACCAGAAGAGACTGCAAGACACTACGAATGGATTCCTGTACCTGAAGTTCTGTGGAAGAAGGGGACTAAGTCCAAGAAGCACTGAAGAGTCCAGGGAGAACAGGAGCCCCTGCTAACCCAGATGAAGGTGCAAAAGACGAACCGACGGAAGAACCAAAGAAGACGGAAGCGTGTTCCTGTTTGTTGCAGAAAATGTTCCATGCTGGATTCCGCCAACAAGCCTTGGCACACGTAAGGCTGGTGGTTAACAGAAAATGGCACTGCCCAGGACCAGGAGGAATATGGTGGCCTCTAGCCAAGAGGGGGCTCTCAGGAACTCAGAGAGCCCTCAGAAGACCAGGCAGGATGCACAGGAGTCCCACAGTCCCACAGCACGGGGACAAAGAAGGTGCAAATGGAGGCCCACGCAGCACGACACAATGGATTCCCATGCTGGGGAGAACCACTCAGGAAGCTGTGCGTTGCAGGATGTGCTGGGGGCCTAAGCTGTGCTGTGCATAAAGAACTTCCTGGAAGAACGCACACAAGCCTTGGCAACTGCAAGTCATGCAGTGCATGGAGGTACTATCTTGCAAGGGGAGGCAATACCTTACCTCTAACAAAGTAGGACAGCTGGACATTGGGACTGTCAGAGTCACTTTAGTCCACCACCCGTGTTGCTGGATCCATGCCTGTTGTCTGGAGAGGGGACCCAAGCCACCTGTTGTCGCTGCAGAGAGGTGCCTGCTGAAATAGGGAAGTGACTCTGTCACTCCACGGGAGATTCCTTTGGTTCTTCTGGTGCAAGCTGAAGACAGGCAGTCCTCGGAGGATGCAGGAACTGGAAACAGTTGCAGTTGCTGGCAGGAGTTGAAGATACAATGTTGCAGAAGTCATCTTAGCTTCTTTGTTGCTATTTGTAGAGTTCCTGGAGCAGTCCTGTTGGAGTTTTGCAATCCGAATCTGAAGAAACACCCAGGGGAGAGACCCTAATATCCCTGAGAGATGGATTGGTCACATAACCAGGTAAGCACCTATCAGGAGGGGTCTCTGGTATCACCTGCTGGCACTGGCCACTAAGATGCTCCCAGAGTGCCCCACCACCTTTGAATCCAAGATGACAAAACCCAGGTACACTCTGGAGGAGCTCTGGGCACCACCCCTGGGGTGGTGATGGACAGGGGAGTGGTCACTCCCCTTTCCTTTCTCCAGTTTCACACCAGAGCAGGGAGTGGGAGTTCGACTGCACACATGTACACCTTGTGCCACCTGCTGCAACTGAACACCTTTACCGCAACAGGAAGCACCCATATTCCATCAATGTGCAGGCCATTGTCGATCACCAAGGATTGATCACCAACATTGTGGCAAAATATCCTGGGAGTGTCCATGACTCATTCATCTTCTGTCACAGCACCATCAATGAACACTTCCAAGATGGACGGTATGGCAATGGACTACTTGTTGGTAAGTACAAAAACCTACTTATATACACACTGCACAGCAACCCTCTAGGACACATAACACAACCACCACAACAGCAACATGTCGACAGGCACACACTGAGGTTGTGACACCACTAGCCATATTTCTTAGGTCACCATTGAACCTGTCACACATCTGAAAATATACAGCCTAATGTTAAGACGTCAATGATCACAACGTTTGGAGTGTGTCGCCTAAATGTCACCTTGCAAATTGTAGGCGTCTCAATAATGTTTACATTAATCCATTGCATAAGTCTAAAGGTATGGGATGTCCAGGGTACATTGATATGAACGTGTTACCACCACTGTCAATTTTAACCTGTGTATGGAACTATCAATTCACCCCCAGTGAAGACACAGGGACACCTGTATCACAAGTCACAATGCTAGGGAGGGCACACTGTACTGCAAATCCCAAAACATACTGCTGACAACTGGTTAGCAGCCAAACACTTGTTCAGCCAAGGAAACAACACAATGTAGATGGTACATCCTACTAGCCTAGGATGCGACATAATAACACAAAAGAGTCACAGACAACACAACTACTGCCATGAAAGGTGATTTAAATGGGGTTAGCTACATCAACATGATCCCATTCATTTTCTCTTGCAGCTGATCAGGGGTATGGCATCCAGCCATGGATAATGACACCTATTGTCAACCCGAGTACTGCAGCAGAGCGTGCCTACAATGACGCACATAGGAGGACATACACCATAGTCGAGAGGACCTTCGGCATCCTCGAGTCGAGGTTCCGGTGCCTCAACATCACTGGTGGTAGCCTCCTATATTCCCCAGAAATGGTCTGTAAGATCATCCTAACATGTGCTATTCTGAACAACATTTGCATAAAAAGGAACATTCCCCTCCTGGAACCCGAGCCACACATGCCTGAAGAGGAGGAAGAGGATGATGGTGGCCTGCAACATGAGGGGTAACAACAAAACACGGGTGCTGGTTTGCGTAGGCGGCAACATATCGTGAACAATTTCTTTTAAATATAATCACCATCACCACTTAATGAACTAATTTAAATAAACACCTATAATAATCACCATATCATGGTTTGGCTATTCATTTTTGCACACCTTTATCTCTAACTATCAGATTAAGAGTGTTGCCTCATGGAGCATTGCTGATATACCGATTAGGACACTGAAAATCCCAGAGCAAATCTGATGCATACGATACAACGGTCACATACACACACACAGTAAATGACATATATCCTGTACATTTCACCTTTGAAGGGCAATTGCAGAGGACCACACCTATTTCACACATGCATGTTGGAAACATGGTTCATCGCAGCATATGGCTCACAACTAAGACACCATCACTCAATAAGGGGAAAACAAGCTGCATACATGAGGCAGTTTATGTGCTTTTGCATCAGTAACAGGAATGTCTGACCAGACCCTTGACAGCAGTAGGTCCAACTGCATCCAATCTTTGCAAGGACTATATGTGACTAGAGTTCCATATAAGCAGAACATAGACAGCACAAGTGTCACACATATGAGCAGCATTGCGCATGTGACATTCCATGTACATGTCAGCCCATTTCCTAACTCCTGACACACCCATGCACCTGGTCACAACCAACCTGTCTGAAGAGGTCCCTGGAATAGTAAGATGTGTACCCTGATATTCCCTCTTCTACACACACAGCTTGTCAATATCAATCCAGTGTGCTACACCCTTTCCTATGGTATACCATTGTCATAGAACATCTGACTGCATGGAAGTCAGGTCAATTAATACACTGGCTTCTAGTTTCCAAGCCCTGTTAGCACCTGTAGATTGCTTCCCATGTGAAAATGTCTGTTGGCCATTAGAATGCAAATCTCACCTACAGGACTTGTGAAGAAACTGATGCAGCCCACACCTGTGATCACCTCCATGTACACCACCCATTTCAAAAAGCACTGCCCCTGCTGATGCCTAGAACAGAATAGGAGTTGCCATTTTGTCAAATACACCGTTAAGCATTGCTACTAATTAAGCCGTGTAACACAGCCCTTGGGTTCATTTGTCACCTTCAAAAACACAGGACATACACAGTTTTACATGTCAACTGTCTAGTTCGACCTCCAAACAGTCGTAGTCAGACCACTGATTATGTAACTTGTTTAATTGCTGGATCCTGATTCACCCTGCATCCTGTCAGCCTGACTGGCATCTGTCTGTGTGTCACCCTAAAGTTTCCCTGTGGCTACATATGTACCACACTTGCGTTAGCAAAGCTCTCATTCCTTAGAGGTTATTTGGGCATGTGCTTCATCGATGCATACCCAAATACATTGTATAGCATCATCTGCCTTTTAATTGTACCATGTGAGTTAAATCCCCTGTGAATACCAAAATTCATGGCCCATCCCTTGTCTGGGTCTCATTTATGCATGAATGACAAAGTGTGACAGTGTCCCAGGGCCGTATGCAGGGATTGGGTATGGGGCCTTCAGCAGAACCAGCAACCTCTGATAATGTCCATGAAAAATCCACACGTCAGGACCCTGACAGTTCACACACAGAATTACATTGCTCACAACATTTTAATGGGCCGTGTGGGTGAATAGCTGTGAGAATAATCAGCACAGAAGCTATGATGTTCCCAGATGCATTGGGAATTGCAGAGGCTAACCTGTGTACTAATGCTTTAATGACACCTGCCGGAACCTGACACCTGAGACATTATCTAACTCAGCACACCAAGGTTGCCCTGTTGACAGTCTCATTACACGTCTTCAGTGATAGGGTAGGACCATCTCCATGTAGGTTCTCATGTCCATATCCACTTTACTCACATTGATCAACAAAGGATACTCAGTAGATACAGGAATAGGTGCCACTGACTAATGATGAGACCTGGACCTAACTGTGACAAATTACACCCCTAAAACTATACAGGCTCAAAATTGGACCACACACATGAACAAGACACCTCTGTGGAATTGATCACTGGAAATATGTGAACACGTGCTGCCTCGTCTGCTGGTCCACCACAGCCACTGGAGAGTTGTGGCTCAGTTATATGACCTCAACTGTGGCGTTATAATACATTTGTGGTTCACCTTTGGCTGTCTGGGCCAATTACAAGGTACCCACTTCGTCAATGCATGTGCCTGACTCACTGTGGGATTCACCAACAAGTGCCTAGGAAGCAGTTACCAAAAATCTAGGACATGGGATGGTGAAATTGTGGACCATTGACATGAACAAGCGTCTGCCATCTATCTGGTGCATGCTTTGTCATCTGTGGTGTCTACGTTACCCAAAATCTTGGAAGTGCACATAACGGATGTTGCTACATGTATGACTAACACATGTCCTCTCTCAGTTCCACAATGACTTGCATCTAAGGTTTCGACACATTGACTTCACATTTATACAAGCATATGTTCAATAATGCATCATGTGATGCACACACACTTGGTCAACAAATACATTATTTCCCACTGCACACACATTGAGCCATAGGCATTGAGGTATTGTACATATTGCTATCCGTTCCTGATGCCAAACATGCCCAAATTGTGCAATACATATATGTGGGCCACACATGGCCATCTAGTGCGTCAGCCAACCATCAAAATCCTGTTAAGGAAGTAGCGGGTCATGGTCTGCTGCAGTATGATGTCTCACATGTGAACATACACCATCAACACTATAGTGGGTGCCAATAGCCTATCTCTGATGAGTCCCAAATGTAACATAACATAAAAAAAGAAAAAATGCCCAAAACCAGTTCATGCACTGAAATTTTGACGTTGCTAGCGCTATTCGTCATTTTTTTCCACAAATACTGTTTGTGCGTCATATTTTTTGATGCACAGGAGTAAAAATTAGGCCGCATCCAAATAACTGTACAGACTATTTACTATTATTTGTATGCAGGCTAATTTTCACTCCTGTGCGTCGAAAAATATGACGCACAAACTGTGTGCATGGAAAGATATGACCCATAATGCAAAAAACGGCGGCCATTTTATGCAGGAAGTGATGTAATAGGATATCCTGTTTACAGATCATGTACAGTGGGTGTATTTTCACTTTCACTTTGCAGTCTGTGAATCTTCTAGACTGTGTGGCTGTTTACTGAGTGGTGTCCAGTGATTTTGTGCTTTTGTGTCCTGTGTGCTGTCTCAATTGTCATTTTGTGAAATACATTTTGTTGGTGTATAGTGTGCTACTGTGTTTTGTTTACATTTGTCCAGTATTCTAGTGTTTTTGTTGTTTGTGGGAGTCTGTTGTGGGTAGTGCTAGTTTGGGGATAGCTGGGCTCTTTTAGTGGTTAAGTTTACTTTTCATCTGTTTTTGTACCCCTAATTTCCCCCTTTTCCCCTTTCTATTTCTTTAACCCCTATTCCCCTTCTCATTTGCAAGATGTCTGGTAGGCCACGTCTTGGCAGGATGGGTGAAGAGGAGTTGGGAGTCTTCATATGGCTTGTGTGCCATTTCTTACCACTGATGATCGAGGCAGGGGGCAGGGTGATACAGGGGTATCACACTGAGGCACGCAGAATCCGGTAGGGAAAGGTGCTGCATCACCTGCTGCGCGTGTATGCCAGCCAGAGGAGTGACCACCAGCTGAAGCATCAGTGGGCTGTCCTCATCACCAGGGAGCAGGATCTCTTGGACCACCTGGGAATCGTGATTGGTGGCCCTGTTGGTGAGAACCGATCATGTAAATGTGTCCTATTAAATGCTCTGTAGTGACATCAGATGATTTGTACAATATCTGCCAGCTAACTTGCTGACTGTGTGTAATGCTGTGGAAACATACAGGGTACTTGATGCACTATGGGAAGGATCACAATTGCTAGCTGTCAGGAAGCACGTGCTCTGCAAACTTACAGGATACTTTTCCGTTAAGTAAATTGGTGCTGCCTTTGTGTCAGACAACCAAACAAAATAGGAGCCAATCATGTCTATATAGGCCACATTTGCCAGAGTATTGGCTAACTTTGTTGGCGCAATAACTAGGCTGACTTTAGAAGCACTACATGATGCAGAAAATGAGTGCTGGCTTCACGTCAATTGATGATAGCAAAGTGGCCCAGATATATGTCTCATGTGAGTCTGGTGAGTGTGGAAGGAAAGCGTTCACTGAAGTTCTATGAATGTTAGAGATTATTGTGGTCCTTCATCTTTTTGGATTCATGTCAGATCAGGATTTGAAAACATTGTGAAAAGGTGTAAGGTGCCCTCAGCTAACATCTTAGATGGGTATTTGGAGTTAGTTGTGCCACATTCCAATTAGGGATGGCAGTCCAAAGGTATGCACATGGCTTCACATCTCCATGGTTGGTGCAAATCACCATTGCAGGGCCACATCAAATGAAGAAACTGTAACAACAGGAGGGCTTACAAAAGTCCATGCCCCTCTGTACATTGTTCCTATGTGTATGAAATGTGTCATGGCCACATAGGCTTTTTGACTGGTAATGCAGTCCTCAAGTAACCGGGCTTTGGATGTCTCTCTTGGATGCACATGATGAGACGATTACACTCCATTATTTTTTCTGATCACTAATGACGGGGCATGTTTGCCACCACATGATAGTTAGGGCCAATGCATGTGTGTGTAACTGTCACAGGAGACCCATGCTATGTACATGCTGGCCGTGCTATACCAGATGCAGTATCATCATGTCTGAATGGCTGTCCTTTTGTTATTTAGTGTACACATTTTATATGTCTTTGAAATTATTGGTCAGTGCACAGATTTTGAGCACATTTCTTCCTTCCATGCCTTACAGGTGGACCGGCACCCTGCACTGTGGGACAGGTGGCTACATTTGAGGACCCCGACCACTCCAGTAAGTGTTGATATGTCTGTTATGTGTTGTGTTTGCTGGTGATGTGTGATGGACTCGTGTGTGTTGAACGCATAGCAAGGTGTGATGCGCTTTCCAATCATTTGTCTTGTTCCATGAGTGGGATTTCATTTTCTCAAAAGTTTTGGTTGGCCAATGCTTATCCTACTGTATTATCTAGGGATTGTAGGTCATTCCTGTAGGCCCCACAAAGAGTACTGGGGTGAGTCATGTGGATGACACTTGTATCAACAAGAGTCGCACTGGAAGTCAGCTTTAGTCAGCCTGTCAGACCCACATCCTCCCAGACTGGTACTGCAAATTGCTTTCCAACAGACTTCTGCTTCCCTATTCACCAAAGTACTTATTAAACTGTAGGTAGAACTTCCTAGCAGCATGTACATCCACATGTAGTGCTACATGTATCTGAAACTTGAGTGCAATGGCCTAGGTGTGCATGCTAATCATGATCATGGGTGTTCTTGCAACTCTGTGTCTGGTGTAAGTCATGCCTTACTGGAAGTATATGTTGTGTACCAAGCTCTGCATGTCCTGACATGTGTGGCGCTATGATTGGTCAAGGGTTTGCAGACTCCTAATTGTTGAAGGACCTTACCTGTGGTGTGTGTGTAGAGCCAAACACGTGTGGAGTTTTCTATACACTACTTGGTGTCCATGTTGTTTGGAATTGTTAGTTGTTTCTCCACCTCCCTCCCCCTCAAACACAGGCATGGGTTTGTGAATAGGGTACCTAAGACTGGTGCTACCAGTATGTTACACATACATGTGAATAAGTGACTGTTTGGTCGGAACCTAGTATACACACTCAGGTATGGCACATGGGTACTATACTGGCAAGTCCAGTTACAACTTGCAGACCATGTGGCTTTAGTTTTGCATTCCGTACACTGACTTTTGTAGCCCATGTATTGGCGGAGGATATGCAGCATGATTGTTAGCTGATAACTGGCAGAACTCAGATGGTAAGTCAATGCCAGTTGTTACCCATCCCGTAGGTTTTGCATGTGCTATGTGTGATGTGACCTTTGTAGGCTGGCCTGCCATGTACTTCCTCAGGGACATTCAATGATCTGTATGGTGGTATGAGCTGTTACAAGTACAGTAGATGTATTGTCTGATTGACTTCTTGTGCCATTTCAGACAATGCAGTTCCTAATGTAAATTATTTGCATTTGTCTTCACAGCTGCAAATATGACTCCCAACCAGGTCCGTGAGTTCCAGCGGCGGGCCATGAGATACCAGCATATCCTGCTGATAGAGTCGGGGTTCAGGAGGATGGCCCGTTGATACCGCCATGAACGGGCCTCCGGGGCATGGAGGGCCTTCCCACAGGGTGGCCCTACTTTGCCCACCACAGCCACCACCAGCATAACCACCAGTTCTACCCAGGTGGCCCCACCCACAGCAGGGACTGTTGTCCCTACGTCTGCTGTACTTCCAGGCCCCAGCATTGCAACAGCTGCAGGACAGCCCACTGGCCTTGGCTCCACACGCGCACAAACCTCCTCCGCCAGTACCCAGACTGCCCCAGCTCCAACAGTTGACCCTGCAGCATTCCACGAAATGGAACGGAAGATGGACCTTGTCTTGAGGAAGATAAGCAATCTGAGCCGGGATGTTCGCCACATTAACAGGCGTGTGAAGTCAATAAAGCGGACCCTCCGGAGGGCCAACCTCTAGACTTTGGTGACAATGGACATGATTCCCTCCCCTCCCTCCTCTTTCGTTGTTCTCATACTTAGTGGGCTTAGGGGGCTTAGTGTTAGGTTAGTATAGTCTGTTAGTTTAGTTAGTGTTAGTGGGTAGGGGGTGGGGTGTCCTGATTCTTTCTATTTTTATTTATAAAGTGTGTGAGTGGGTGGGGGTCTATGTTGGGGTATATATATATATATATATATATATATATATATATATATATATATTTGTTTAGGATAGCATAGTATGTGTTTAGGTTAGTATGTGTTGTCCTCCATGTGTCCCGTCTCATAAGGGGGTGGGGGGTTGATGTTGAGAATGTTTCGTTACATGTGATAAGTAAGTTTAGCTTAGGTTAGTTAGGGACAGTTGTGGGTAATGAGTAGTCAGGGTAGATTAGGGTAGGTAAGACTTTTCCCTCAGTTTACTCTTCTGTGATTACCATTTAATAAATATATACTTAACCCTTTACAGTATGTGTTAAATGCTACTTGATCATGGCCTTAGCATTAGTGTACACAAATTTTGTTCTATTATATTTTTGTCCTATGCTATGAACAAATCCAAACTGAGCTGTAAGATTGGAACTACCCCAGAGCTACCTTGCAAAGATTCCACCATTCGTTGCAACCACCAATCACAGTTATTATGGACCCCAGCGTGTTTTTGTTGCTAAGTATGTTTTCTACGTCACAAACAGTGCTTCCAGACTTGGTATTGGGGGAACAGTTTTAGGTCTGACTGCAGTATGATGTTCAAGGACACCCTTATAAGATGAGTTCTCGTAAGCACTCTTGTATTCTTGTCTTCGTGACTCACATAGATCATTTGTGACACTGTTCAGCATGATTACCTATTTGGATGTGTACTCAGACAGCTTCATTTATCCAGTTTTTGTAGTGTTTGCTTAGATTTGTGTGCACTGTTATATGTGTTAGTATTGCATGGTGACAACATTTTGCTGCCACTATTTGATGACTTAGATATCCCTTGAGGAAGCATTTTTCTGTCCAACACAGCATGATGGTGTATGGTTTCTCACTTCATCAGAAATTACCCTATGGAAGGGTAGAGTACGATGCAATCATGGCCACTGTGCAGATTTATCTGACTACATAATATCAGGACAGTTGTATTGACAAGCTACGTAATTTGACAGTAGGCACATTTCAGTTATCTACTGCACAGTTGATGTGTCACATTAACCAGAGACAGATGTGTTGTGTAAGTGCTATTTATTGAAAAGTGCTGTAGTGCTATATGTACATTGTCCATGATTGTGAGTCCATTATAGTGACATCTTACATTGTGATCCTACACAAGGGGTTAAGGAAATGCTATTGACATGCTGGGGTGATGTTTCAGACAGTGCAGAGGGACAGGATTTGCCAATGAGTAAGAGAGAGACAATCACTAGGCAGGCTGACCAGATATACAGTGGTTAGCAGAACAGTCATTGAGTAGGGTTGTTGTAAGAGTGGCATGTTACAAAACGCAGGACCTTGGTAATAGTTGGCCATGTGGCAGGGACTAGTGCTTCCGGGTACTTTTCCGTGTGAATGTGATCTGTTCCATGTCTTCTTCGTCTGATGTGTGTGTTGCCTCCTCTGTCCTTGTTGGTGGTGGTTGTGAAGGGGCAACACACACCTCAGTGTTAGAAGACGTGGAGTCAGACATCCCGGTCGCTGCTACCTGTGAAGGTCTTAAGGGCAGTACTGCTGCAAGGACGATCTGCTGATTCTTAAGAATAGCAGCCACATCACGACGGTAGGCAGCCAGGTCGGCCCTGAGGGGTTCAATGTTGCATTCATGCACGCGTTGACAGGATTGCTGTTGTAGGTGTTGGGTCAACTGTATTACAGCTGTGCTGATTTCCTTCAGGCTTTTTTGCTGTTCCTGCAAGATAGATGTTAGCACTTGCATAGCTGCTGCCTGATCTGCAGATGACATCATGCACGAGCGCACCCCCTCAAGGCTGGCTGCCATAGTTTGCATCCTTACCCGCACCTCTTTGGCCAGCTCCCACTGTACTCCGTCTACAGTTTTGTCAAAGCTGGTGCCTGTGTCGTCTGAATCCTCAGCTGTATTGGAGCTGTCAGGTCTTACAATTGGGGTGGTGGGTGGGTCCTCTGTGATGTCTGCTTGTTCTGTGCTCCTCCTTGTGACTGAAGGTGGGGTCTGGAGGGTTCCAAGGACCTCTTGGATGGTCTTCTGGGGAATGTTTGTCAGCTCGTCATCCATGTCATCAGGGTATTTTGGGACAGGCATATCCGCAGGAGATCTATCTTCCTCTGCAATGAAACGGGGTACAATTAGTGGGTCTGTGTTTTGGCATTAGTGATGTGACATGCCTGCCTTGTGATGAATTCACATTGTGATCTTGTTTCGTGTTCATTGCTCTAGTCTTTCAGATGGGCATTCTCCCAGGCCTATGGCCCACCTGCATGTCACATGTATAGTATTAAGTTACTGGACTTCTCTGCATCATCTCCTCTAGTATTGTTTTAGGCCAAATAGTGAATTGCCACCTTCTTGTCCTACTTAACCATCTGTCTACATCCATTCTCATGGTGAGGCCTTTCACTGGCAGTGGGTGTTCTGAAGGCACTGGCAGCACACTTAACATTCTGGACCTGCCCCAGTCTCTGATCTTTCACATCCACTTAAATGTAGTTGACATGTAGCATATCCTATGCATAGCATTGTTATGGCACGATATGGATGTTGGCATTGGTAATGTGTACAGCTGATGTTGGGAATGTGTGGTACATTGGATTGCCCTGATAATCGTAGCAGTGTCCTATTTCCTCCTCTGACTGTGCAGGTGTATTTCAGTGACCAGTTACATGTGTCCTACCCCTCAATACTGTTGTCTGAGCAGTATGACATTTGGGATGTTACATTGTGACCCAGGCACAGGATGGACCCTGACACATGCAGCATGGGTATGTCCTTAGTGCTGTGTAGCTCCTATTGTTGTTGACATTGGCTAATGTTTGCGACAACTATGGGCATTGACATTTGACAGTACTGGGGCATTTGTCTTTTTTCAGGGGATTACTGGAGCTGTCATCCTCAACCCTTTAATTTAGGTGTGTATGATCCATGGGGAAGTTACTGCCATTGGCTACTTGAGCTGCACACAGAGCAGAGGTGGTAATGGCAACTGTTGTCACAGTTACATTCCAGTTGTCAGTATGGCTAGAGGTTGTTAATAGGGCCCTAGTTAATGTAGGGGGTATGGTGGCTGACGTGTGCCGGGATGTCAGTTTGACGTTGTGCCCTTCCCTCCTGGCGTGGCTTACCCTTTGCTCCATCATTGGCATGGCAGCATGCCCCCATGGGACTGTTGTTGGTGTAGTGTAATGGTGTGCCCCAGCTTCTGTCTGTGCAGGCCATGCCCTCATACCATCCCCCTTTACCCATGCCTCTCCATGTATGTGATGACTTCCATGCATTTTGTGGTCAGTACCCCCCCCAGTTGTAGTTGACATTAGTGCATTTTAATTCCCCATGCGACTTACCCTGCATGTGCGTTGTCTCCTGGTAGTCTGCGCTGTCCTGTCCTTGAATGCCTGTGACGATCTCCTCAGGGATGACGGCTGCGACCATCTCCTCCATGTGGTCCAGGGCCTCCTGGTGTGCTGGACTCCCACCTCCGGTCTGTAGTGCTGCCTTCCTGTTCCTGGCCATCTTTTCCTTGGTCCTGCGCTTGCAGTCATGCCAGCGTTTCTTGCACTCGATGACTGTTCTGCGTACTTCTGCCACACTGTTGATCTTGTCGACAATTTGTTGCCATATAGCCTCTCTCCTACTAATTGGCAATTTTGAGGTGACAAACAGTTGGTGCTGGTGTTCCGTCACCTCTTTAACCAGAATTTCCTGCTCCTCTGCAGTGAAGCAACACTTTCTTTTCTTCTTAAAAGTGTCCTGGTTCTTGTGTGGGTCCTCCTGGCTGGTTCCTGGTCTGTTATCATCTTCCTGGGGTCTGTAGAGGCATCTGGGATCCATTTTGGCTCTCCTCTGCTGAAATGGCAGTGTTTGCGGAGATTTTTGACGCTATTGCGTCAAAAAACGCCACACATCCAGTTTGCGGGGTCGTAAATCGACCCACAGTCATTTCCGCCACGTTAACGTCATTTTGCTTTACGACTTGAGGCTGCGGCATGAAAAAAAATGACTCACACCTGTGGTTTGCGCCGTCGTGCGTCAAAGTATAAATTTGACACCCGCACGGCGTAGCAAAATGGCGTTAACCGGCGGTATTATTTTTGAAGCAAAACTGCGCCAGCGCAGTTTTGCATCAAAAAGTATAAATATGGCCCCTAACGTGGCCATATTTGGAGTTACCATTGTGAAGGTGGACATAGGTATCCATTCGTGTCCAGTGCACACTTAAAATGGCATCCTCACGCTCACGATGTCTACGAAAATAGGCCTGGACAGTTTGGGGGCACCTCTGCTAGTGCAGGGCTGCCCTCACACACAGGTACTTTGCACCCAGCCTTCAGGGTCTAATAGCCTGACATATAGGTGACTTATAAGTGACCTGTTGCAGTGTAAATGGCTGTGAAAAAGTACATGCACTATTTTACACAGATTGCAATGATAGTCCTGTAGAAGCCTGTGCATGAGCTCCCTATGGGTGGCAAAAGAAATGCTACAGCCCATAAGCATCCCCTGGAACCCCAATGGCCTGGGTACCTAGGCACCATATACTAGGGACTTATAATGGGGGCCAGTATGCCAATTTGGAGTGAAATACTGGGTTACCAGTATGTAAGGACACATTTGGAATCGGAGAGAGCATGAGCACTAGGGTCTTGGTTAGCAGGGTCCCAGTGACACAGTTAAGTATACTGACGAAAACAGTGAAACACGCTGACAAGGAGGTCACGAACAATAAGCACTGGGTTCCTGACTAGCAGAATCCCAGTGACACAGTCAAAACACATTGACAAAGAGGCCAAAAATGGGGGTAACCATGCTAGAAAGAGGCTACTTTCTCATGGTAAGTTAGAGGGGAATCAGGCTGGGTAGGTATAGTAGACACATTATTGATCAATTCATCATCATCATCATGTGCCTAAAGTTTGACTAGTAGCCTGAGTCACTGTGGTTGGCAAATGTTGATAGGGAAAAATTTGAACACATGTAAATCCGTTATGGAAGACATAATGAAATACATCACTTGTCTAGAAAAATGTGGCACAAGCAAGGAATGGATTTTTCAAATTTTTCAGAAGGCTGGGACAGAAATTAATAAAGATTAAAGGAGTGAAGTAACAGGATGTGACTGAGTGAGTGGGAACTGGGAGGGAAGGAAAACATACATTTGTTTTCTCATTTCCATACATTGAAAGCTTTGAACATGAACAACACATTAAATTAACTTAAGTAGATGCACATTGCACAGCCAACATTGCAGTGCCAATTCTGCCAAATTGAACCATGGAGCTGTTAGGTCATTATGTACTACTGGTGAAGTGCCATACGTAGGGAGCACTGTTGAAATGCCATAAGTGGGGAGGGAGATGCTGATTAATGGTGATAGGATACATATCTGCCTCGCTTGAAAAATTACTCTAAGTGAAGGGAATAGTCAGAAATACCAACACAACCCTTTGAATCAAAGCTTTGATAAAATCATTCCAAGCAATTAAAGTAGGTGAGAAGAACATCCCTATCCAGAAGAGCTCCCTTGTTCTTCATTTCAAGCACTTATCATTGCATTGTTCTTCTAGTGTTCTTATTCTTGACCTTTGGATATGACAGACACCATTTAAGCTTTACATTTTCTCACCCAGTCTTTCACCATTGAAAACCATCCAAATTCCAAACATGGCTCTCTAAGAACTTTTCACCAGCATCCATTTACCTAATACCAGTCCATGCATCCTTTCACCCATTCACCAATCTGAAATTCAACCCTCCTGAGGATTCCTTACACCCATCCAGGCAAGAACCCTTTCACCCATATTCCCCCACCCTCCTGGGCAAGTATCCTATTACCCGTATACACTTTCAACCATCCTTCACACCCACCCATGCATCCTATTACCCACCTATATAATTATTATGCCCCCTTTCGCACGCACATCATTTTCACTCATACTATATTTCACGCATCCTTTTTCCTTCCATCCTACTTTAAATTTTCCATAAAACCATCATAGTTATAGTTCATTATGAACCTTTGTCGGCTGAGTTGCAGATGGAAGAGGCCATTAATAATACTTAACTCCAGCAGTATCTGCTAAAGCAGGGTGTTCACGAGCCAGTCAACAACAACATCAGTACATCCTTGCAGTGAGTATATCACTAATTGTCAATAAGCAAGCAATATGACTTACCACCCCCTACCACTGACACCGCCGAGCCGCCCCCTTTTATTGCTGCCACATCTGTGCTGGCGCTGCTGCTGTTGGCTCCAGCACTGGTGTTCAGTGTGCCTAGAAAAAAGCGTTACAGATTTTAGATGCCCCATATGCCTCCCTGTGTTGTTTTTTCATTGCAAAATACAAACACAATACATCATTACAATTCGGTTACAGATTTATCTTATATCAAAATATCAGGTGGGCATTTTGTTGGTTGGCAATTTTTGAACAGCCAGGTAGTCAGCCAAACAAGAACTTTTTGTAATGAAGGAGCAGAACTCTGGATAAATGTGAGATTTTGAAGAGAAATAAAAGGGTGCAAGATTTGGTCAATGAAGGACATATGGTCTTGGTTGGCAAATGCAAAGGGTCGTCCTCCTCATACTTCCATCCATGGTGCACAGTGATCATCAACTTCTGTTATACAATAATAATATATGACATTCACAACATTGGAGGGTCCAATTACATGACCACGTCCAAACACTTTTTTTTTTTACTGGTTGAGCTGGAGCAAGAAAAAGAAAAAGAAAGCCTTCTCAACAAACATGTGTAGAATAAGTTACTTTGGCATGCAATCTTCACAGTAGAGTACATGGGTTCTCTGAGCCTTACAGTATCACCAGTCCTCAAGATATATAGGCGGAGAGGGAAAGAATACTGACAAAACTGAAGAAAGGGAGCTAATACAGATAGACTAATACAGACAGACAGTTTGAAGTAATATACAGAAACTTGAAATACAGAAAATAAATCGGATAATGCAGGGACAAGAAGAATTTATGAAACAGATAAATTGAAGAGGAGTTGGAAAAATTTGGAGCCAGGCACAGAAAGAAGGTAAAAAAGAATTCAAAATGTGTAGCGATAAAAGTTAGGGAAATAAATATTAATATTATCAACAGGAGGACTTGCTTGGGCCAGCAGAGCCATCCCCCCTGGCACTTGTGAAGGAGGCAAATCCAGCTCCCTCACCCACCTGACCCAGCCTCTTCTTGTCCCTGGATGCTTAATGATGTTAGTGGTACAGTTAATAATAACCTCCCCAAAAATATTTTTTGAAACGAAAAGGCAAATGCATTAACATTGGAATTTCTAAATCAAATTTCCTAACCCTATTCCACATTTCCTAAATTATATTTTGGAATTACTAATGAAATGCAATAAATGATGTTTTGCTTCTCATATCATTCTCAATATCTCAACACCCTTTGACGGGCCAACTAAGTCTACATTTTTTAATGCATAGTTGGATGCATCCATGCATAGCTACATATCACAGGGAAAGTGCTTGGCAGTGTAGGAACTGCACAGAGAAGTGAGAGAATGTGCTATTGATAGCTCACAAATACTAATACCTATCACTATCTTAGCGACAGGACACAGGAAGAGTCTCCACATTAATTCTTAAAAAATCAGCCCAAGCGATCACCAAAACAAGTATAATTAGGTAGCTCCGACCACCTCCCTTGATGACGATCACATAATATTTGTAACATAAATTTAACTTACCTGCGTGAAAGCATCATGCTTGGTATTTGGGAAAAAAATACTAGCATAGAACAACACTAATATTTAATTATTACTCATGAAGCCCCACAACCTCCACGCCTAGAAGGTCCAGCAGGTCTGTCTCCTCATTCAAGATGTCGGCCACTGGTGTGTAAGCTTTTGCTGGGTGAGCCAGACTCCAGAGCTGTGTCGCACAGCCCGGTACACCGTATCCAAGCTCTGCCTGTGCTCCCGGAACCCGTACCCACTCCCAGGCCTGCCGTCTGCTGCCAGGGTGGAGGGGAGGTGGTGCTGAACATAGAAAACTAATGCTGCCACCTCTGAAAAAATGGCGCCGCCGTGAGCAAGGAATGTGGCTGCCGGTGGCGGTAGGGGGGGGGGAGGGGGTGGCTGGCACTGCCGGTACCCTGTTCTGCCTTGGCCCTTGGCACTTGGAAGTAAAGCAAAAAAACGTAAAAAGTACAAAAGACGCGAAAAGACACAAAAAATAGATCATATCATAAAATATAAAAACACAAAAAGAAAAGGGAAGATAATAAATAAAAATTAGGGGAAATACATTTTAAATGTGAAGGATTGAAGAGATTGAAAAGGGATAAATGTAGGACATTGCACCATAACAAAGCAAAACTCAAGATGGCCACACCCATGGAAACCGCGTGGTGCCGTTCGGGTGAGAATTCCAGGGCAAGAAGGCACTTCGCAATGCCAGTGATGTTAAATGTCAAATGGGTGCGGAAAGAAACTCCACCTGCTCGTGTAACGCCCCATAGTGAAGTTGAGCTTTTTTTCCACTTTGCTTGGCTCCGCGTAGAGCGACTTTGTGAATTCCGCCCTGGCCTAGTAAATGCTGGCATTTTTCACATATAAAAAGGAATGTGTTTTGTACAACACTTCAAACAATATAAAATGCTAAGGGAAATATAGAACTTAAAGTGCCAGTGTATATTGTGATGAAAATATTGCTATCATTTAGATGCCACAAAAGCAGACAGACTTGAGCTTTTCTGTTTGCCAAAAAAGCAAAACACTTATAAAGGAAAGTTATCCGTTCACAAAGCAAACAATCAAAATGTAATTTCAGTAAGACCAACAGGACAGGAAAAACCTTAAGAAGTCAGAAGGTAAGTCTTGGGGGCACAAAGTAACACCTGGAACTCAATCTAAGCTCACTACGGAGTATGCAAATCACAATTATGTTGGTTGGGCTGGTCAAATATTTTGATTTCAAAGTTATGGTGCTTTGTGAATGAATAATCTGTCAAATGAGCTGCAGTCTGCATCCACTGATCCTTATTTGAGATTGGATATGCTGCAGGAGCGATTAATGAGAAGAGAAAATCCAAACCCAATAGCATAAGCTGCCGTAGGCCATCCACCATCTGTTGAAATACTGACATAAGGCTACTTCAATTCTCTGAAGGTTGTCTGCCAAAGTTCTCACAAATTCATCCCGCTTGGTACTGCTTCTGTGGCATCTCTTCAAGTTGTACAAATGGTCTTTTACATTCAGTTGTCCATTAGGCCAGACAACTGGCCGGGGTCAGGTTCCCTCCTTTTAGGACAATGTGACAATGTGAGCAGGGGAAACAGGCTCCAAAGCAGGTGACTATATCAGCTCTAGTAGCAATTCTTTCATTCATGATGGACTCCAACAATAGGCTTCATCTAGTCCTTCATCTGTAAGGGAAAGTCAATATTTTCTTCTATCGTCCAGGTAGGTCCAAGATAGTTTGGTTCAATCGTAACATTTTAAAGAAGCCAATGTGTAAAATCACTGGACAGCACTCCTCAACCAATTCCAAAATGTTCCAATTTGACTTACACCTCTTTCTTCAACACTGTGATATTATATACTGATTTGCAGGGTTCATTCCTCCACCTACGATGCTTTTGAATTGTATTTCAGTAGACGTGAACATAACAGTGTAAATCAAATTTTTTATTTATTTAATAGATGGTCATTTGTGGCCTTTTAAAAAGGACAGCAAATCCTTGACCACCCAAGATACAAATTTAGGACCGTATTTATGAGCCCCTTTGTAGTCATTGCATCACTTTTTGTGATGCAACATTGGCACAAACCGTGAACTCATATATATGAGGCTACACAAAGCCACTTTACGTGGCTTTGAATGGCCTCATTGATATGGAGTAAGGCAAGGAGGAGCAAATCGATGTGTTGCCTTACCCTGCTCAAGGGAGGCATTCCATGGTCATTGCAGTAGGTGTTCCAAAGTAACATCTATAGATTTTATTGCATCCCCAGATTTACCAGTGCTTGTAAATGTGGGTATGTGCCACAACCTTATGCCTCCACAGGAGAGGCAGAACGAGGAGAAATATATTTATTTTTCCTTGCTTTCGCCTCCTCCTAAGTGTGCTATATTCTGCAGCACAAATAGAAAGAGGAAAAAGCCTCCCTGGATTGTTTTTGTGCGTGAAGGTTTCCCTTCCTGCACAAAAACGATCCTGCCTACAACACAGACACCCTCGCACCATGGTGCACCGGCTGCCAAAATGGCACCAGTCCAGGGAGAAAGAAGAGGAATGCACTATATTGCTTAAATGCAATGCATTCCTACCTTTCCCTTTGATGCAGGAAAGCGCAGCAAGGTGACTTGCTGCACTGCCCTGCACCAAAAGCCCATAAATAAAGGCCTTGGAGGAAAACTAGCTAGTGTGGAGAAGGTGGTTGTCAGCTAATAAATGCAATAAAATAGGCCCTCTCAGCTAGGGCCTGGCTAACATGGTAGGATAACAGGGAAAAATGCCATAGTCTTGACAAAAGAGTTCTTACTGGAGGCAAATAATGATGCATGAAAAAATATATGACATAATTCCAAATTCAGTTGCTTTTAACTACAGTGTCTACTAGTTTCATAGAGCACTGCAGCACATATGATTGAATGCCTTCTATTCCAGTCAGTCAAATTAGAAATGTTGCCTATTCTATTCAAATCTCTACCATCTTTTTTTTCGAAATATCAGGAAGGCATAGTCTTTCTACAGCTACTGGCTTTTGCTTAAACTAGTGCACTATTACTGTACATCCATCACAGACAGTTTTTATACCAGGTGGCATTGGTGAGACAGTGATGTTGGCCATTCTAGACAATCTGCAGATGCAAGCAGATGATGACATAGTTGCATGTTTACTGCTGTTAGATCTTTCTGCACCCGTCAACACCATGAATCATCAGAGCCTACTTGATCATGTATATATCATTTATCGCAAAGGCTTGGCATAGGAATTGATCAATTACTTTTGGTCAGAGACATACAGAACGTAAAGTGCAAAACTATATTGATATAAAATTATTGCCATTATTTAAATGCCGCAAAATATATTTTGATGAAATGATTGCTATTACTTAAATACCACAAATAGCAAAACATGCAAGCTTTTTCATCTGCAACCTGACCAATAGGTAAGGGAGTTTACTCAGGGATTAATATTGTCCTATTATTTAACCCTTAATTGCAGAAGTGGCTTGCGTGGCTGGGCAGGGTGGTGAGGAGGGCGTGGGACAAAAGTAATAAAAAAAAAAAAAAAACACTTACCTGCTTTGCTCCTGCGCCGCTCCTCCCCGTCGCTGCTGTAGGCAGAGGCTCCCAGTCTGCCCTGCGCCAATCCTGATGCTGCTCAGAGCAGCGTCAGGATTGGCTGAGAGTGCCCAGCCAGGGTGCTCCCAGGCAGACTGGGAGCCTGTGCAGGCTCTCTCCAACCCAGCAACTGTGTTGCTGGGCTGGAGAGAGCCCTATGTGCATGTGTGTTTGGCCAGCCGGAGACATCAGGGCAAAGATACATGTGCTCTGAGGGGAGTGCACAGTGCACTCTCCTCCGCTCGTCACCCCCAATGCCGTGCCCCTTTTACATGGAAAGGATAATAAACGGAGTTTATCATCCTTTCCATGTAAAAAGATTTGCAGTGGTTGCTGCTGGCGGAGGGGGGCGATGCTTTTCCGCCCATACGGAGGAGCCGCACCTGCGTAATTGGCTACTTCGGCTAAGTTGATTCACACCTTTGGTCTGGATCAGTGTATGTACACAGATGATGCACAAATCATGCTGGCATTCACAAAGGATTCTGAAGCCACAGCCCTCCAATTTTCGAACTGTCTATTCCAGGTCAAATAATGGATGCAGTCGCATCCTCTGAAACTCAATGGGAATAAAAGTGAAGGCCTCAATTACAAAGTTTTGGTGCATGGCAGCATCACAAGCCTTTTTGCTGTGCTGACCTTCATCAAAACAAAAGGGCAGGAATGCACCATATCTACAAGACACAGCGCATTCCTGTCTTTGTCCCCTCCACTGGGCCACAAATTGCTGTTAAGCGGCAATGCAGGTCATGGGGCAAGGATGCCTGCTTTGCGGAGATGACTCCTTCCTGCATGAAAACAATCACAAAAAGGCATTTTTCTCTTTCTATGTGTGCTGCAGGCTGCAGCACACATTGAAAGAGGAAAAACTGAGAAAAATAGTGTTATTTCTCCTTGTTTGCACCACCCTTATGCCAACCCTGAAGTGGCCTGGGAAACTTACGCATTGCCATGTTTAGAAACCTTGCAAATCTGGAAATGCATCAGATTAAATGGGTGGTGTGTGGGAACACCCCCAGCACACCTACAGCAACACCCATGGAACGCCCCTTTCAGGCAGAGTAATTTGTGAAAGGAGGCCATATCTATCAGGCCGTGTAAAGCCACTCAAAATGGTTTTGCGTGGCCTTGTAGACATTGCCTTGCAGCCTGCATAAGTGGTGCACCATAAAAAGTGATGCACTGGCGGAGCAGGCCGCATGTAAACGAGGCCCTGAGTTTCTCTGCTCCTTAAAACCTACATCATTCAAGAAGTCACCTTTTCTCTACTGAAGAAGTACCATTGTTTTGGGACACAACTTGTTGGCTGTGTGCTTTTACCTATCTCAATATGTCAAGCAACAAATAAAGAAAAACATATCTGCTTAGTGAAAAATCTTTTGCACATACATTAAGAATTTGTGTAACTCCAATCTTTTCTATGTGTGAGTGCTTCTTCCTTTGGTTATGATACCAAAACAACAAAGCCTTGGAGGCTTCCGCAGATGTGTTGGTGAGGTTCCACACCCCGTAATGGACATTGACTTCTCAGAGCATCCAATTAGTTGGAAACCTGCTCTCGGTAGGGGTTTCCAGCTAATTGTTTGCGCACTGTATAATATCGGCTGCTCACCAGGTGACTGTGTGATGAGAGCCAATATCATGTGGCACACGGAGGGACTTTGTGAGTTTGGAAGGTATGGTATTGGATTATCTAATAAGTTTCTCTTAAGAATTTCCTGTTAAACCAATGATTTTCAGATAACATATATTTAGAGCGTGTGCTTTTAGTGCCATTTAGTCCAATTTCTAAAGAATATGTTCAAGTTTACAGCTCCGCAAAAAACTCTCATTGTAAATTACAAACTTGCTAGGTAGGTTTGCTTGTTTGGTGCAATCCGAGGGTTGGAACAAAACCCTTGACAAGATGGCTTTCAACGGCCTGTCACTAATAAGAAACAACAAAAAGAAATATAAACAGTTTTTTTATTCTAAAGAACTCAAAGCTACCGTTGATTGTTTCTATAAAGACCCTGTGGTGTATGTATCAAGTTGATCACACCGCTGGATTCTTGATAATAATAGGATCAACTTCTTTACTTTGCATACATTAATATGTGAAGAGCAAAATTTTACGTTTTCTTTCAGACGATATATGATTTTGCGAACATACAATCTAAAGAGTAGATTGCTCTACTGTGTGGCTACTAAGGCAAAGAAAGTAAAGAGTAACTTCAATTGTCTTTTCAAACAAGGAATCCTCATTCCGTCGAGGTGTGCAGACTGCAAAGATCTTGTTAGGCAATAAAAAGCATGCTAGAAATTGTGTAATGTACAGCATAACCTTGAAAATAGGCAACCATTGTAAATGTGAAGATATTCTGAAACTTGAACTTGCAAGTTTCATTCCAAAAATATACTGCAGCATTCCCCGTGGATTGAAAAATAGGGATTATCTATAATCAAGGCACAACCTTACATGCCCAGTCAGTGCTGAGATCTGATTTTCTAAGGTCAGAAGCCGTACACTATTTTTGGTCTGCTCTGGATGGTGGAAATCAGAGACAAGTGGTGATTTTACGTGTTAGGTCAACATTAGCACATAGTTAATATGGCAGCCTAGATTGAAATGATTTTCCTAGAAATAGACATACTCACATCAACAGGAAGACAAAAGGAAGGAGTGTCAGCTTGTTGCTGCTTAGGTACGCATCATTAAAAGGCTGTGCTATCCAATTTCTGATCTCAAGTAAACATAGATTTAAAATGTTTTCTCCATAACACCTATGATACTTTTAAAATTGAGAAGGAATTATGGGCCAGATATATACATAGGATTTTACTGTTGCAAACCCTGCGGTTCACAAAGTCACAGGGTTTACAACAGCAAAATCCTTTTTTGTAATGTACAAACCCAATCTTACTTTTCCTTGAAGCACTCTCAAACCGTAAAATGGGGTTTGCGTCCCATACTAATTAGCAATTTGAAAGGGGCGTAAAAGAGGCATACCTTACAAACTGCAAATAAATATTCAATATGGAATGTACAGGGGTTTGCAACTGCAGTTCCAGAAGCCCACCATTGATTAGTTGCTAACTCCCAAGTCAGGGTGGTAACTGATTCAAAAAGGGGAAGTGGTTACCTTTGAATTCATTCCCCTTTAGGAATCGGGGTGGCAGCCTCAGGGTTAGCAGGCAGTGGTCCAGGTAATCACTGCTTGCTCTCTAAACATTTCCTAAAATGGAAACCTTTTTTTTAAAAGAACAGCATTGGGTCCTTTAAGGAACAGTCAGATTTAAAACAAAAGGCCATATTTACAAGGCCCACTGCGCCACCGGAGTGTCGCTTGTGTGACATTCCAATGGAGCAAACTGCAGGGGCTTTTCATGGCTTTGTAGATATGGCATTAGACAACCAAGTGCAAGTCGTTGCTTTGCCTCACATTCCATTAGTGAGGCATGCCATGTGCGTTAAAGTGGGTGTTCCCATGTAACTCTGATGGCATTTGACACATTACCAGATTTATGAGAAATCGTAATATTGGGAATGTAAGAAAAGTCTACACCTCCTCAGAGGTGGCATAAGGGAGATGCAATGGGAAGATATAACATTATTTTTCCCAGATTTTTCCTCTTTCTCTCTGTGCTGCATTCTGCAGCACACATAGCAGGACAAAATCTCCGCAATTGATTGTTTTTATGCAGGAAGGTGTCGCTTCCTGAGCAAACACAGTCATCCCCCCAATGCAGACACCCTTGCATCACAGTCCGAAGAGTTCCTGCATTGGCTCATGGCAGCCATTTATGTGCCAGCTCAGGGGGAGAGGACAGAAATGTGCAGTATCTAGTAGATATGGCACATTTCTGCCCTTTCCCAGTGGTTCAGGGCAGCGCAGTAAGTCACTTGCTGCGCTGTCCTGCGCCATTGGCCTTGTAAATACGGTCCAAAGTTTTTAGCTTGAGAATGCAAAGATAGAGATTGTAATCTGCTGTCTCTTGCAGGCCACTACCATTGTCTCTGCAGCCAATTGCAAAGGGTGTCGCAAATTGTGACTTGCCTAATTAATATTAATTTGGCAGGTTGTTCTGTGATCCACCTTGTGATTCATTATTTTGTGAACCAACCTATTAGTGCATAGATCAGTTCATAAAAGTAGGTTCATTTACAAAATAATAGTGCACAATATGAAATCACTTTTTGTGAAGGGAATGTTCGTTCATCTGGCCTTAAGTGTCATTAGCATACAAAGACAAATTAAAAATACAAATGCAAATTAAAAATGTGAGACTGAACAAGTCAGCAAGAAGCTCAATATATGGATTTAAAAACTGGGGCCCATATTTATGGGCTTTAAAGTAGGGCAGCACAGAGAATCACCTTGCTGCTCTGCCCTGTGTAAAAGGGAAAGGGTAGGAATGTGCCATATCAATGTAATACAATGCATTTCTATCTTTCCCAATGTACTGGTGCCATTTGTACTGCCTAGTGCCAAAGCAGGCACCCTTGTTCCATGGTGCAAGGGTGTCTACATTGTAGCCAGGATTGTATTTTGTAGGTAGGTGCACCTTTCTGCACAAAAACATTCCTGGGAGGCTTTTTACTCTTTCTATGTGTACAGCAAGCAGAATGCAGCACACAAAGAAAGGGGGAAAAATAAGGAGAAATAAAGATATTCCTCCTCATTTTGCTTCCCTTGGACATGCATACGTTTTTGGCGCACCCTAGGTTTACAAGGTTTTTAAAATCTGGGGATGCATCAAAATCCATGGGTGTTGCATGAGAACCACCACCGCAGTGCCCATGGAATGCCTCCCTTGCACAGAGTAAGGCAACACAGCGATTTGCGCTGCCTTGACATACTCCATATCTATGAGGACATTGTAAGCCATGCAAAGTAGCTTTGATATGAGTTCAAGGTTTGCACTGATGTTGCATCAAAAAGTGATGCAACAGTGGTGTATTGGGCTCATAAAAATGCCCCTGGAAAAAAGCACCAAATGCTCAGATAGCCTGCAAATGACTGAGGCCCATATTTATGGGATTTTGACTCAGGGCAAATCAGCATGTCACTTTTCTGAGCTGCCCTGCTTCAAAGATAAAGGGCAGGAATGCACTGTATCAATACAATACAGCACATTCCTGTCCTTTCCCAATGCACTGATGCCAATTTGGCTACCTAGTGCCAACGCAGGCTCCCTTACACCTTGGTAAAGGGTGTCTGCATTGTAGCCAAGAGTGTTTTTGGCAGGAAGAGACACTGTCAAATCAGCAAACAAATGAAAAATTGGTGCAAGAACACTACCAAAATCAATCTTTACTTAGCAGTCAAGCAGGATAGACTCAGCATGAGCTAAATTTCTCAATGAAGATGAAAAACATACTTTAACAAAGTTCAGTAAAGATTGATCAACAAAATCCTGGATTTAGAACATATGTGTTCTTTCCTCAGCTCTGGAGAGAACTTGGAGTAAAGAACTGGGCCCAAAAGATGTTCTAAATTCAAATGTGCCTTTTAGGTAGGATTTCTCATAACTGCCATCTTGAAGTCATTCGTCGTAGTTACAGTTTTAGGAAGTTGATTGATTTCACCTAAAAGGGAGGGATTTAGCACCTGAATGAAAGACATTAATTGGACAAGGGTTAATGTACGAACCTTAATTGATCTCCTTGGCTGAATTGAACTAATGTTATACTGGAATTAATTTAAAGGAAGGTAACCATTATGCTTCGGTTCAAAACTGCAAAGCATGAGTAGGATCCTGTTTTCTATTGAATGTTACTGCATTTATAGAAACTGTCCAGAGTCTGCATTTGGGCTGAAGAAGAAAAACATTGCTCCAGCCTCTAGATGCTGTGAACAGCACCTACGTAGACCAGGAGCGGAGGGCAGTTAGGGACCCTTCCCTGCACCCCTCACTGTCTAGGTCTGAGGAAATGAGGCTCAACTTTTGGAGCGTTTGAGATGCTCAAACTACACCTCCTATACAGCTCGCACAGACATGGAGGGAATTAATCTGGTCACCTTTTAGCATGGTTGATCCACCACAAAAATTGACTACCCTATATGTTTTGGTCCACGACCCAATGGGCACTGTTCTCCACACCCAAAAAGAATTCCACAATGTCTTTAAGCCTTCTACACAAGTCT
Organism: Pleurodeles waltl; assembly: GCF_031143425.1. Taxonomy (NCBI): domain Eukaryota; kingdom Metazoa; phylum Chordata; class Amphibia; order Caudata; family Salamandridae; genus Pleurodeles; species Pleurodeles waltl. Next base: position 639,918,346 of record NC_090447.1, read on the forward strand.
CTATGCCCTTCTGTCAAGCCCATCAACTTGGGGGTGCACACCTACCTACTGGATACACCACTCCCCCCTCTCACCAGAGGAGTGGGAGGAGCTAGATGCTCCTATTATAAAGCAAGATGTTTACACTGCCATATTGTGGCTTGCCACAGGGAAGTCTCATAGGACGGATGGCCTGCTAGTGGAACTCTAAAAAACATTCCCTGGTATACTAGCCTCAAACTAATGAAACTCTATGAGACTGTTGCAGAGAAGGGCTCTCTTCTACCCATGCTTCACAAGGCATCATTGGTTTCCCCGCTGAAACCTAGCTTTGTACCACCAAATAGCCATTCTAATCATGAATTACAAAATCCTCAGTAAGATTCCTGCTGTCCATATCCAACAAGTACTACCGCAACTGATCCAGGCTGCCCAAAATTAGTTTGTGTAGAAACACATCTCTCTTCCTCTGTGTCCTCTTTATATTTATGGAGGCCACATAGGAGTCCTGGCCTGGGGCAACAGCCCTGATTCTAGACATGTGTTTAGAATTTGACTCACTTCACTTGGACTGCCTCTTTGGTTTGTTGAAGCACTGTGGTATGGGCCCTCTCTTTACCTGTCTGATCTGCCTCCTCTACATAAACCGGCAGTTAGACTGTGCTATGAGAAACAACTAACTCCATCCTACTAGGTAGGGACATGAGACAGGAATGCCCCCTGTCCCTCTGCCTTTTTGCCTTGGCGATGGAGCCCCTGGCAGCCCAAACTCGCCAGGTGGGGGCGACTGTAGCATACCTCTACTGGACACCACCCACATCATATTGTTTTACATTGACAATATCCTCTTTCACTTTAGGGACACCTCATCAGTTTGCCTTTCAATAGCTCGACCCCTAACTGAGTTTGGTTCTCTTTCAGGCCTATGGGTCAGCTTGCAGAAATCATGTATATTCCCACTCTCCCCAGAAATGTGACCATTACACCTGGACATGGGGATAGGCCTGGTCTGCTGGCAATGCACTTGCTTCAGATACCTGGGAATCCAGATATTTCATTCCACTCCTGATTTACCAGATGCAACTTAACATCGTCATGTTAGCCCTTCGCTCCTAGGTAACATTCTGGAGGTCACTTCTGCTGTCTGTAGTGGGCAGGATAGTGATCTTTAAGATGATGATGCTCCAATGTCTTCTCTACTATTTAGCAAACTTTGCTGTCAGGCTTTATTTCCAGCAAATGCAAAAAGAACCGATTATGGACGGACGCTGAACAATGTCAAATATTCACACCCAGTCAGTGATCTGGGCCTGAATCCATCATTTTCTTCCACCATCCCACCTCAGTTTGGATCCAGCCAGATGCAAAACAGCCTTGACCCTGCTCCCCGTGGTAACAGCCCAGCCCGAACTGCCAGGTAGGTCCTCCCTGGCCCAGTAACAAATATCCTGGGACCAGTTTCATGTTATCATCCCTCATCAGCCAGGCAGGCTTGAATTTAGTCATACAGTGAGCCCGGGACCCACATCGAAGCATAACCAGCACCCTTAGGGTGCCAAATGCAAAAAGAACAAATGAGGGATGGAATGCTGAACAATGTGAAACATTCATCCCCAGTCAGAGATCTGGGCCTGAATCCATTGGTTTTTTTTACCACTATGCCACCTATATTTGGACCCAGCCATATTCAAATCAGTCTTGACCTTGCTCCCCAGGGAAACAGTCCAGCCCAATCTACCAGGTCCTCCCTGGACTGGAAACAAGCATCCTGGGACTGGTTTTGGGGTATCACCCCTCATTAGTCAGGCTAGCTTGAATCCAGTGGAACAATGAGCCGGGGACCCACATCAAGGCATACCCAGAGCACTTAGGGCAGCAAATACAAAAAGAATGGATGATGGACGGAATGCTGAGCAATGACAAACATTCATTCAGTCATTCAAAGATTTGGGCATGAATCCATTGCTTTTTGCCCACCATTCCACTCCATTTTGGAACTAGCCATCTGCCAGTAGTGACCTTGCTTCCCACGGGGGCAGTCCAGCCCGAACTGCTAGGCTAGGTCCTCCCTGACACAGAAAAAAGCATCCTGGGACCAGTTTCGGGGTATCACTCCTCACCAGCCAGGCTAACCTGAAGCCAGTGGCACAGGGAGACCAGGACCCAGGTCTGAACATACCTGGCTCACTTAGGGTGGCAAATGCAAAAAGAATAGATGATGGATGGAATGCTGAACAATACCAAACACTTACAAGAAATGACACACCGCTGCTGCAATGAAGCGATGCATGAAAAATTTTAACGTCGGGGTACGACAGATCCTAACGTCATGCTTGCACCGTATTTACAAAATGGCACACCATGGCGTTAGGACCCTGGCTGCATAAACAAATTGACGCTACTGTGTGCACCATGTCTTATGAAAACATTTTGCTACTGCTACAAAAGTGACGCTGGGCATTTAATTTGATGCAAGCTGTTATGGCATCATTTTTGACTACCGAAAACATTAATAAAAAAAAAATGCTGGATTTGAATTCAGAACATATCACGGACGCAGACATGGAGAACAGAGGAGACCAGAGACTCCAAGACAACCCCAGCAACCCCAGTACCAGCCAAAATGTCCAGGCAGACTCCCAGAGGAAGGGGAAGAGGAAAAGGAAGTGTAAGTTTAGTGAGAAGGAGAGTAACATTCAGCTACTTGTCACCTCAAAATTGCCATTAGGGAGGAAAGAGGCCATATGGCAGTTCACTGTGGACAAGGCCAACAGTGTGGCAGAGGTCAAGAGGAGAGTGATTGATTGTAAGAAGTACTTTCATGATTGCAAGCACAAGACAAATGAGAAACTGGCCAGCAACTACAATGCAGTGTTGCAGACATGAGATGGAAGTCCAGCATCCCAGAACCACCTAGATGGATTAGAGGAGATGGTGGCAGCCAACATCCCTGAGAAGTTGGAGACAGGAGTCCCGGTACAGGACTATGCAGTCTATGACAAACAACAAAAACCACAGAGTAAGTGGCAGTGAGGGGCAATGTGGCAAATAGGTAATGTTGTAAGGTGCAGGCAGCGATGTACCAGTGTTACAACTCACTGTAGGCAGGCCAGAGGGTAGTGTGCTGGCACATCTATGGTTTCACAGCAAAGAAATGTAATGTGTGCTGACCACTCACAATTTGCACAGCCCAGTCCAGATCCGTCACCATGCTCCATGCTCCATGCAATGTGTGAAGTGCAGCATCAGTCCACATTTAACTTTCTCTGTATTCTGGCACTTGCAGTGCAATGTACAACAGTACTTACCACAACTACAACCCCTGGAATATACAGCAAAAAACATGGACTTGAACAACACACCAAGCATGCACACTGCTACCTTGCACTACCTGACTGTGACTATACAGGCCACCTTGCACCAAGTAGCTACTCAGCCCTACATGGGCCTATGTACAGTTATCTAATATGTAACTCCTACAAATGGAATGGCTGTCAGAAGGCTACAGAAGAAACAACTGTCTGAGAGGGGGGTCAGGTGTGGACTTTTGGGAGGTATCCACACATAGTGACATGGCAAGAGACCTGCATGAAACTACCCATGAAACTACATTGCACCCATCTGACCTGGCATGCAAGGTGAGTACACACAGGTGTCAACTCCACAGGAATTCCTCACAACTAATCAGTCGGACTGGGTATGGCAGGGAATGCCAGAGATGCACACCACAGGACCATGTGTTTACAAACTAATGATGATGGGTGGCCACTGATACCATTGTGCATTGTAGGTGCTGACTGTGCATTCAAAACTGACATTCAATCTGAATGGGGAGACAGTGCATATGGGGAGGTGGGAATGGACATGTGTCCTATAATGTAGCCACAAATACACATGCACATGCATTACTGGGTCTGACTGTGGAATACTTGTGTCATACATGGGGAGGGATAGCAGAGAACAGCCCATTGGGGGACTACAACCTACATGTCATGTGGACCTGGGGGAAGATGTAGCATGTGCCAGGAGGGAGCATGATGCAAAATTGTTTCACGGTGCCACATGTTGAATTTGGAGGATCTTGTTATGATATGTGAGTTTTGATCACTGACTCCACGTTGCACTTAGCCTAGCAGTACAGTGACCACCAACTACATTTTGCCTACTGACTTTATTTTAGCATTAACCAATGGCACGTTAAAAGCTGCAAGTAGTTTTCCACATTGTGCATTGTGCACATGTTTTTATTTTTCGTGTTCTTTCTGTCAACATCAGGACAGTGCGTGCTCTACGGGCGACAAAAATGCAAAAACCCAGCCTTTATGCAAGAGCATAATTCATGCATTGTGTTTATATGCAGTATGTTAACCTTTTGCATTGCAGACTTTAACCTTGAAAAACCTTGAAAAACACTATTAATGATGTGTGCAATAACTGTTCATTTGCAAGGTATTGCTGCAGGCTTACTGAGTGTTTTAGGGTGTGGTCCCTTTCTAGGACCTTCTAGAAGCTTTCCCTGCAGCATGACTGGGTGTGGTGTGTGGGCTGGGCCAGACTCTATATAAGGGAGCCAGCCCAGCTCTACATGCTCACTATTCAGAGGTCCCGGTGCAGAGCAGCAGCAACTTCCTGAGCTCCTGTTCCGGAGGCCTACCTTGACGCTCCAGGCCTGCCCCGCATTGTATTGGTGATCCTTGAGCAGGGCGGTAAGGCGGAGGTTGGGCTGGGCCCCGATCCCGAAGATTCTCAAAGACTCTCGAGTTTTGGGCCTACTTGTAAAACTTTCAGAGTGAGCGAGGCATTGCTCTCATGTAAACCTTGATGTTCAGATTGGCAACAGCTTGCGCAATCATTTCATGGCATTTGCATATTCTTGTTCGAATCGACAGTGTGCGCTATTCATTTTCCGCATGTAAACCTTGATGTTCAGATCAGCAACAGCTTGCGCGATCATTTCATGGCATTTGCATATTCTTGTTCGAATCGGCAGTGTGCGCAATTAATTTCCCGCATGTAAACCTTGATGTTCAGATCGGCAACAGCTTGCGCGATCATTTCATGGCAATTAAAACTTTGGTGTGTTGTGTTTGTAGAGGTGCACACATCTATCTCAAGCTTTTGGATTTCCCGTGAAGATTCTTAATTCAAAGTGCGACCTTCTTTGTGCATATTAAGTTCCTAGTACAGTTCCTGTTGTTTCCAGGGAATGTTTCAGATAGCCTTTGTTCTCATGTAAAAATGCAATGTTTGTTCTGAAACATTATTCTAGAAGGTTCTTGTATTCTAGACAGTATGTGATATTTCATGAGAAGCTCATGTGAAACATTGTATTAACCCATTCTTGATTTTTTTTCCAGGTACCTAGATTTCTTGAGGTCTAGCTATGGTCACTTCTTAGGTTATCCATGGTTACAGTATGAGAACGCTTAGAACCATAGTCTAGTGAAAGTCAATGTGATTATATCTTGATATTGTGTTGTTTAACCTTTTGCTTCCTACAGGTCTCCTTCCCAGCTGTTCCCTTCCTAATCCCCTTTTCCCCCACTTGGACTCTCTGAGGCTCTGTGATATTTCTATCGGAGTTTTGGAGCTGTCTAGTGGTGGACATGTTGGGAACGTGCGCAGGCCCTGAGGATCTGGTATCCCTGACAGAATAGTGAGCCCACAAATTTATTATCCTCCTGGTTTGCGTGTGTTCTCAGCATGGCCACATTGGACGAGTTAGTCAAAGTTATCACGCAGCTCCAAGTAGAGGTAGTGTCATCAAAGGACATAGCAGCCAGCTTAGCTGAGAGAGTGAGTCAGTTGCAGGAAAGGGTAGAAAAGAAGGAACAAAGTCCTTTGGGTGTGTCTTGGTCTGGTCCTCCTTCCCAAGCTTCTGGAGGTAATCCTCCTACGAACATTTCCCTCAACGTTCCTTCAGCCATCCCCTTGGCTCCTCCAGAACATTTTTCAGGCGATCCCCTGAAAGCGCAATCTTTCTTGGTTCAAGTGGAATTACATTTTACCTGCCGACCACACACTTTCCCTGATGCCCAATCCAGGGTGGCCTTCTTGTTATCTTACCTGACTGGGGACGCAGCCACCCGGGCAATCCCTCTCGTGCGTAAAGACAGTCCCCTCCTTTACAATTGGAGAAAGTTTGTTTGTGAGTTTGAACGAGTGTTTGATCGAAGAACAGTGACATTGTCGGCAGATCGTGAGCTATTTGACTTGCGACAAGGTAACCAAGATCTAGTTTCTTACTTAGCTAATTTTAATCGGCTGGTAGCCGAGACATCCTGGCCCTTTGTTTTACAAAGGACTCAAGGATGAGTTAAAGGACATTCTTGCCCAGCTAGACCCGCAGCCTACTGTGAGAAAACAGGGCTGATTGCAGAGGCCCCATAACTTTTTGCCCCCATTTTCCACTTTTTGCTGGTGTTTTCCTGACTTTAAAGGTGCCCTGGGTACTGCTAACCAGTCCCAGGGCCTGTGCTCTGTGTAAAATGGATATGCAAATTAGGCTAATTATAAGTGGCTAAGTTAACCTACCTATAAGTCCCTAGTATATGATAGGGCATGTAGGTTTAGGGACCACAGCATAGGTGGTGCACACCTAGGTGCATTGCTGAGGTGCCCAGTGTCATTTTAAGAGCAAGCCTGCCTTGCTGGCTGCTTTTAAATTAAAGTTATATGCAAATTCGACTTTGGAATTAAAGGTACTTCCAAAGTCTTAAACTACCTTATTTTTACATATAAGTCACCCCTAAGGTGTGCCCTATGTGCCCCTAGGGCTGGGTGCCATGTAACTATAAGCAGGGACTTTATAAACATAGATTTATAAGCCCTGGAGGTAAAAACAGCCAAATTAGTTTTTCCCTCATTGAAGTAAATGGCCTTCATAGGCTAGAATGGGCAGACTTTATTTTAAATTTTAAAGTCTCCTTAAATGTTGCATACCAAGAATTTGGTATCAAATTAATTGTTGTAATAAATCCTACAACTTCCAGTTGTTGGATTTAATATAACTAGTTCAGGTAAAAAGTTTAGACTTTACCTAAAAAGTTGCCAATTTCAGCTCTGCATTGTTTTTGCTGCTGTGCTCTGATTGGCCAGCCTGCAGCAGCTTCTGCCAGGCTGCCTTGATGAGGTGTGAAGTGGCCAGGCTTCACACAAAGGAATGTGCTTGGGGGAGAGAATCTCCCCTCAGCAGATGGTGAGGCAGGAAGGGGGAGGGCTGCCAAACTGGTCTTCAAAGGCAGAGAAGGACATTTGCAGCACCCAGCAACACCCCCACATCCTGCAACCCCAGACAGCTAGGTGCCCCCTTGATTAGATTAGGAGAGGGCAGGAGAGGGGTGTGTTTATGATTTTTAGCCACACCAGTGGGTGGGCTCAGCCAGATGTAACCTCCAAAAATCAGATTCGTCCATGTTGGATTTTTAGAGACTGTTGCCTTCTGGGATGGATTTTTGCCACACTTCCCAGGAAGTGGTCATCACAGGGGGACGACCCTGTCCCTGATTGGAGAACCAGGGCCCCCCTGCTTTTCACCCAGGAGCAAGGATAAAACTGGCAGACCTGCACCCACACCTCAGATCCCCTCCAGAAATCAACAAGAAAGGAACTAAAGAAGAAGAAGGACTGCCCTGCTGGACCCCTGGCCTGCACCTGGACCCTGCACTCAGAAGGACTGCACCAGTTGCACACTTGGGCTTCACCACAAGAAGGACTTTGCCTGGCTTCAACTGGTTCAAGGAGGGACTCCCTGTTTGCTACAGGTGAAAAATTGCTAAACCAGAGTCCCCTGCACCAACTCCTAAAGAAAGCGACCAGCTGACCACTGTCCAGTGGCCAAAAAGGAGTTTGCACCAGGTGCATTCTGGGAGTTGAAGTCCGCACCCCCCAAGGACCATCACAGAACTTCTGGACCCTTGGGGTGAGCTGTGGACCCCAAAAGAACCTTAAAAGAACATCTGGGTGAAGCCCCAGAAGTTTGGAAAAGATTTGAGAATTTTTGGAAAAAAGCTCCAGAGAGGGACCGACCCGCCGCGGAAATTCTAGCCGGCTTGCCTCAACCGCGACCCGGCCTGACTTCGTGGTTCGTCCCGGTAAAGAAAAACATCCAAAAAAGAGACTAAGTCCGAACGTAAAAAGTTGACCGGGAACTCCCAGCCATCGTATCCGAGAAGGGCTCCATGGACGTCGGATCAAGATCCAGGTTTACCCCGGTCGAAGGATTTTCATCTCGAAAAAACGACTAAGTCCGAAGGTAAAAGTCTCCACCGAGGAAACCCACATCGCGTATCCGGACAAGGGCTCCAGGAGGTCGGATTCAACTGGCAGGTTCGTCCCGGTGAAGAAAAACTTCAAAATAAAGACTAAGTCAGAAGGTAACTTTTCAACCGAGGCCTCCCGCGACTTGTAGCCGAGCAGGGCTCCATCGCGGTCGGCCTGAAAGTTTGACTTTGCCCCGGTCGAGGTGCAACCAGATGACCCGATTGCCGCTTTTTGTTTCTAAGCGCTAGAAAAGTAATAATTCTTTAAAAATTCATATCTCCGGTTCCCCTGAACCGATTTTAATAGTTTTTGTGTCATTTTAAAGATAAAAATATAAACTATTTTTATAAATTGGTTTTGGATTTTTAAACTGTTTCCTGTGTTTTATTTAATTACTGTTTTGTGATATTTGAATGCTTTACACTTTGTCTCCTAAGTTAAGCCTTGACGCTCGTTGCCAAGCTACCAAGGGTTGAGCTGGGATTAATTTACTGAGACCTAACTGTACCTACGTGGAGGTTAGTGGCTTGTTGCTAGGTGTAGGTACCTACCTGCCCTACCAAGAACCCATTTTCCAACATAATTGGAAGCAGCGACGGGATCCTGTACTTGTGTTCAATATCACGTTACAGTTTTTGGTAAAACAAATTAAAAATCCTTTAAATTGTCCTAGTGCAAAAATTGTTTTTAATTTTTAATTTGGATAATTTCAATTATTGAATTTTTGTAATTTTTCTAAATTCTTGTTTCCAATTTTTGCAAAAAGTTTTTTTTGACACAAAACTAGGGAACCATGGAGCTTGATCTGGCTAGCCTACCCACACTGACAGTAGTCCAGCTTAGGGGGTTGTGTATTGAAAGAGGGTTGCCTGCAACCACTGATCTCAGGAAGCAAATCCTGATCACATCCCTGACAGCATGGGCTGAGGCCCAAGAGGTAGAGTCAGAAGAAGCTCCAGAGGAGGGAGAAAGAAGGGAGGATGCAAGCTCTAACCACTCAGGGGAGGGAAGGCATCTGACCCTAAGTGAGGACGAGGAAGAATGGTCCTCAGTAAATACAGTCACTAGGGGCAGATCCAAAGCTAGTGGTGGGAAGGGGGTCCTTTCAGGAGGAGAGAACCCATCCATCAGAGAAAGAGAGCTGGAGGCCCAGCTAGCATACATAGCTTTGGAAGCAGAGAAGCTGGCCCTAGAAAAGAAAAAGTGGGCATACAAAGAGAAAAGAGATGGAAGCAGCGATAAAGAAGCTGAGGTGTCCATGGGTGGGGGAGTTTGCCCAGATTACCCAAGGGGGTAGTTCCTGCTTATGTAGAGGGGGATGACATAGATAAGTGGCTGGGGGCCTTTGAGAGGGCACTCCAAATGCGAAGGGTTAGGCCTCAATACTGGTGTTCCCTTTTGTGGGAGTTGGTCCCCAACTCAGGGAGGGATAGGCTTCTGACCTTAAGGGGGGAGGAGGCAGATTCATACCCTAGTATGAAGAGGTGCTTAGCCAAGAAGTTTGGTCTGACCCCAGAGCAATATAGAATGAAGTTCAGGGACACCCAGAAGGTCAGTACCCAGTCTTGGGTTGACTTTGTGGACATTTCACTAAAGGCACTAGAGGGCTGGATTATTGGTAACAAAGTAGATACTTATGAGGGGTTATACAATCTGATC